>NC_088775.1:3583474-4183474 GCF_954871325.1 Gordionus sp. m RMFG-2023
CAGCTTCTTCAACAACTGATGCTTCCCAGGGCAATATAATCTGTCTTATGGCGATTCTCCTGAGCATTTAAAAATTTGTAGAATACTGGAACAACCGTCATATAAAATTAATAATAATCTAGTTTCTGATGTTGCTCCAGCCATCTGCCACAATTGATAAGTGAGAAGCTTTATCAATTATATCTGATACTCTCGCCTTCACATCTATTGAGGCTTTGTCTAAAAGATATCCAGTCAGCTGCCTTCGTCTAGGTAAAGTGTAAATAGGATTCCTTTTTTTAACAATTCTGATGTAGTGATTTTCAGTGATGGGGAAAGGTAAATTTGTCGCATATACAGCCTTTACGAACGATTGATCGAGCTCATTTTTTTTCTTTGGGATTCATTCCATCTATGAAGCCGGTTATACCTAATGAGATTTACATTTAATCGCCTGTATTTTTTGACTCAAATTAATGAAACATCTGTGATTTTTCAAATGGCTCTACTTAATTTTAACAGAGATGCGAACCCGGCAAAATTTTTGCCCGGATTCAGATCGGGTTCAGTTCGATCCGGGTTCAGTTCAGGTATGAATCCTGGTTCAGCTCGGGTTTAATAACTTTAGAATTGGCAAAAAAATTCTTTATTTAAATCTTATGTAAAAAAAACTAGGTATAAATTTGGTATAAAAAATAAGTTTTTATTCTATTTATAGGCAAAATATAGTTAAAAATTCAAAGCATAGTCATGTATCAATTTCAAAAATTTTATTTAGACGTATTAGTATAATATCTTCCAAGAGTTTTTCACTCATCTATGTGGTTGAAAGAATGAATTTCTAACGTGAAAAAGTTATTTCAACGCTAGCCTATATTAAATACATTTTTGTGAAAATATGATAAATTTAACTTTGGTTGTGGGAACAGCGAATAAGATTTTGGATAAATTATAAGAATTTAGGTATTCGAGCTTAGCAGACTTTCCAAATTATGCAATATATTTTCCTTCTTATCTATTTTTTTATTAATTGCTAAATCATATATTTTAATTTTATCATTTTTTGAAGCGCGTTTTTTTTTAAATTTAAAAATCTGATTTTACCGAAAATGTATTCCATCATGTTTTGGAATATCTACCCAGTAAATTTCAGACAATTTTTTTTTCAATAAACCTTAAACTTAATATAATTTATATTCGATTTTCCACATATTTTTTTTTTATATAAATAATAAAATGACTCAAAAGGTTAAACAGTAAAATTGTCTTACAATTCATAAGATAGGTTATATTCCAAACATGTTAGAATATATTTCTGGTAAAATACGATTTTTTTAATATTTATTTTAAACGAGCTCGAAAAAACGATTTTAAAGTTGTAAAAATAACGCATTGTCGGAAAAAAAAACACATTTGACGCTAATATCGTCGGCCTAGAATTGGAGTGCTCCACTTGCGCAAATGTTTAAAATGAGAAAATCAACATTAAAGTTTAAAATCAAATATAAGAAAACCTTATTGATCAATTTTGATAGAGCTATAACTTTGGGCAAAAATTAATATTTTTTAAATCTAGTTTTTATTTATATATATATTGGGACTAAATAAGTTATTATCCACTTCTAACTCAAAAATTTTGAAAATATCGAGTGGAGCACTCCAATTATAAAGAAAGAAAAAAGACGAAAGAGATTTTTATTTTAACTATTTTTTAGTTGAGAGTTGAACAATAAAACATAATGGAATATTATTTAATTTAAAAAAAATATATAAATATATATATAGCGAAATCTGACATAACCTATAGACCATTTTTATAATTATAAAAAAGGGAACTTACAATTTTTTTTTTAGAAACTGACCGATACCCTCACGGTTCAGTACCAAAATAAGAAAACTGCGCTATTTAGGGCCACCACTTCTAATAATAATATATTTTCATTAACAAATATATATTTTAAGAAAAAAAACGTAAATTTTTCACTGTTACTATCTTCATACAAAATTAATCTAGAGAACTGCAACTTGGCCTATTAAGAATTTTTGCACAAGTCAAACCTCGTGTTAAATTTATTTTTATATTTTGCTTAGTCCATTAAATTTTATGAAAAATCTTCCCTGGCTTGTAAATTTTTTTTGTATAATTTTCTACATTATATTTTTAATTTATATATCTAATCCCCCCCCCCCCCCAATGTCATTTTAGATTCTTATATTACTCACAAAATCCTATAAATCAATTGTGATATCTATATTATGTATTTGTAATTCAATCATATTATAAATAACTTGTTTAATTTTTTTTGTGAATTCTGTATTATTTAATTTATAGATTTTAAGTATTTTAATTAGACAACTCTTAAAATCAGGGTTTAACAAAAATCTTTAAATAAGCATTTGAATTGCCTAAAATTTTGGAAAAATCTTCCCATTTTTGATCTTCAAAAGAACAAGGATCGTTGAATTTTGAGCAAATTTTAAACAAATACAGAAAAATATAGTAATTTATTTTCAAATAGAATTAATTCCCAGCTAAAAATTAGAGATTATGCCACCTAAATTTTTTATGTATCAAATTGATTGCCTAGCCTGTTAAATTGCATAGGTTAGCATGATCTTTAATAGTTAAACCAATGTCATAAAGACTAATTTTATATCAAAAGAATTCCTAACTGTAAACTATGGTGAAAACATGAAACACTCAAGTTTGCCATTTCTCATAGTCAATTTGCCTTATTTTATCACACACCATTATGTTAATTTTATATTTATTTCCCAATCATCTCATTGTCTATTTAAAATATGGGTAATGTTGACTTTATGACTTGTTAAATATCTTCAGATCCTTTTCTTATTCCAAAAACAAATTTTTTTTAGCAATTTTGATCTTTTGTTCAATTTTTTTTTATTAGGATATTATGAATAACATTTTTTAAAAAAATATTTTTTGAATAATTAAATTTTTTAAAAAAATAGTAAATATTAACCATTATCAGAATTTTAATTATAGAATTATGTTTTTAATTACGCTATTAATTTTTTAAAAAATATTTTTGTCTCTTAGACACTTTTAAAATTATCACTAATGAGGTTTCACAGTATTAAAATTTTATAAATATTTTGAGAATTGACATTTAAAAATTATTCAATATTTTTGAAATTAAAATTATGGTTATATTATTATTACCGTATCGAATTTCAACATTCTTTGTTTTATTAAACAATTTGATTAATAAAATATATTTATATATTTCTTTGAAATAAATTTAATAAAATTATAAACACTTAAATAAGACCAAATTTAGGTTAAAAATTTAATTATAGAATTAAAAGGTTTGAATTGTCAATCAAGTTTAGCAGGGAAACAATCAGTTTCACGTAAATTATCATATTTCTCAATCTAAATCAAATACTATATGATATATATAAAAAATTAATATATACCCATGTACTCGGGCATAATTTGACATATATGAATTTAAAATATTGGCAAAGATCAAAATCTTCTCCCTTTTTGTTTATACATCGATAATAATCTACATAATTTTGCCAGCAATTCCTGAAAATATGGTTTATAAATTTAATAATTTCTATTTTACAAGGTTTGATTTTGATTTGGAAATCTAGCATCATAAGGAGCTGTTTTTATACCTAATTTCGCTAATGTCTGATCTTTATTTTCATAATCTCTTTTTTGTGCTTCAGCTAATGTCATGTTCAATAAAAAACGAGATATAAATGAAGTGTATGTGTGGTAAAAAGAATGATAATCTACAAAAGCATCTGTTAGATCTTTTAAGTAAATGACAAAAGGTACAAGTTAATTTCTTAATTATAGGTCTATCTTTAAAATATTCTGATAATCACATAATTTAAAATTTTTAAATAAACTTAAAAATGTATTAACTTGTTTTTAAAGTTAAATTTATCCAATTGTCTGTTTAACTTAAATTTATATATATATAGGCTAATTTATTTTTTATATGACCTTTGTTTTAAATTCTTTTTTGAATAATAAACTCAATGAATAATAAAAATCTGTATCCAAAAAAAATTAGCGTTGTTAGTCAAGTGGGAAAGGCCTGCAGCGTCTACATGAGGATTTTCATTGGATGCAAACCCCTTTCAAAAACCTATGTCTACCCCCCATAAAAAACATTTGCCATCTTCGGCGGCGGTGTTCCCCTATTAATGATACTCCTTTCAGAAAATTTAAAAAGAATAACTTAAATTATTTTATCTCTACTACCAATCGAAATTTTGTGAATATAAAAGAGTTATTTTCCATCATTTACAATGAATTCATTAATATAGCATTATGAACTTGCTCAAAATGTCTAAACCTTTTTAATTACAGTTTTATTTGGAAAATAATTTTATGATTGTTTGTAATATATAGATTTGGTTGATGAATTGTTGTATATAAATAGGTCTATAATAAAAGTGTTAGATTTTACAGAAATAAATTTTGTCTTATTTCATCTCAAAATTTATTAGATAACCACATAAAGTTCCTACCCCCATTAAAGCCGTCTGGTAAAGTCAGTAAGTATTGCGTTATGAGTCATTTTTATTTTTATAATTTTATGTTTTAGTTAAATTGGTGAGTCATTGTTATTTTTATAATTTTATGTTTTAGTTTAGAGTTAACATTTTATTTTTAGATTTATAAAAGTTAATTATTGTAAAGTCATTAAGATGGGATAATTTATAATTTCTAAAAATGTATTTTTATCTTATAATTTTAGAGTCATGATTAGGTGCTTTATAAATGTAAAAGAAGATATTTTTAGATTGTTAAATTTTAATTATTTATTTGTGATTATTGCTTCCCTATAAAAGGGAAGCGAAATTGTAAATTATCAATTCATTTTTTTTGAATTCATTTTTACACAGTTAATTTTTTTCCGTTTTAAATAATTATAATATTTTTTATTGGCTAAATAAGGAAAATTTGTAGTGGTGTTTTTTATTTGTTAAATAAAGAAAATTCGTAGTAAATTAGAAGTTGCAAGTGGCCAACGTGATACCTACCCCCTCCGCTCATGTAGACGCTGAAGACCTGATATATTTACAGGATATAATCAATAAAAATCTACCTCTATTTACTAAATCATTTGCTAGATTTTTACAATAATTAATTCAAATGAGTTGATAGTTTGGTTTAAGCCGGTAGTTTCTATAGATAGACGCAGAATTACCAAAATCTTCAAAGTAAATAAGTAATTTACGTCCCTAACAAAATATCAATTCATTAAAAGGGAAATTATAAAAAAATGAATTTTCAATTTATTGTGGATATACCTATAAGAGAGTTTTTAATACCGCTGTAAAATTCCTAACAGAATAAATCTGGTAAAATAATCATTATCTCTCTATATATTATCGTCATTGCTCTTATTTAACTTATATCTTTTTTTCTATTGTGGATATTTACCGATTATTGGGATGTTTAGCCTTGAACTTTTCGCTATTTTAATTCCACAATAAATTTTAGTCAAAGCACAGAAACATATGGCAAGTGAAAGTGTAGAAAAACGTTTAAATAGCACTTTAAGTTATTTATACTCAATCTAGTTTATATATAGTAAAATTTTATTATAGATGAAGCAACTGATTTGACAAATAAAGCTATTAATATCGAGGCCGTAAATAATTTTTGTGATTTAGTCAATTCTTATCAAGATGGTTGCAGATTTGCTGCAATCTTATTGTCAAAAAAGTTGAATTCTGATAAAGAATGGGAGATATTACAAACCATAAGCGTAAATCAATGAAATTCCTTTAGAATTTTATTTTTTTTATTCCAAAGGTGCTAAAAATGGCTGCAGAGAAATGTGGTTCATCATTCCATAAAGAAATTGGGATGTTTAGATTTTTAAATAATTTAATAAAGCTGATTTTTCCAAAAGTATAATTTTTTATTTATAAAATTATTGTTTGGTTTGTTAAATAATTATTCAAGTATTTAGGAAACTTAACCAGTGAAAAAGTTAAAACTGAAATATGTAAATTATTATATAGCTGGACTACGAGTATCAATGAACCAAAAATTATAGAAGCTTTTGACATGCTTAAGCAACAAAATTTAATTCCTTTCGTCATATCAGTAATCATTAATTTATAGCTAATAAAAAAAAATCAAATTGTTAAACACATATAATTTGTTTATTATTTTATTTTAAAATATATTTTAGAGTGATTTGCAAAACATTCCAGCATCTAAACCAGAAATACCTACTGTAAGCTCACCAAATTCCAGAATGCATAATTGTTTAGATATAGATGATAAGACATCCAAGGTTATCCACTACCATATTTTGAAATTAATAAACATCTCAATAAATATCAAATATATAATCTATTTATTTTTAGTGTTGTTATTGCCAAAAAATTAAAAAATATAATGTGAAATATAAAATATTATAGATATTAAAATTTTTTATAAAGCAAAATAAAAGTCAATTATAAAATAATGAGCAATATACAATCCTTTATACCATTCAGAGGTATACCCTCAAGGTACTTGAACTACCTCCTTCCTTCCAGAAAGAATCTTATCTTAATCCTTAAAATACATTAGCTTACCCCCATCCCTCCCTGAGCTACTAAGGTAGTAGAGGTGCCTCGTGCCTGTTATTGGATATCTTAAGAAATCAAATCAAATGACATTGATTTGTTTTTATAATCTTATAGATTCTTAGAAGCATGATAAAAAAAACAATTTTTATTTATGTAATGTAACATTGAGAATATTTTAGAAATATATAAATATAGATGTCAGAATTCTGATTTACTTTTCCTTAATCAATGATTTATTAATATTAGGATGATTTTATTTTAATACTATTTTGGAATGTCAGATATAAAGCAAGTAGTCATGTGATTTTATCTTAATAAAGCTTATTTTCAATCTTTAATTTAAGTCCCAACCATCAAGAGGGATTACTTGATAAAATAATTTATAGGATAAACTGACCCAGGGAATCATAAACTTTCTTCATAAATACTTTTTTAAGGCAGCAATCAATGAAAGTTTAGTTATATGTTATAGTTACAAGTGGTCTGCATTTGAGCCTGCTGGCTAAAACAATAAGTGGGCTGGGACAGGAAAAATGTTTTTATAATATTTATAATTAACCACTCCCCAAGATTAGAGTTTTTTAGGCCTTGTATTTAAAAAAAAATATCGAGCTGGGCAACCTTAATGAAAATTTTAAACCAAGTCACCCACAGGCTAGGCAAAACTAAATTCCCATCGGGTCAGGCCTGAGAATTTATCAATTTGTGGACCAATGATATTTTCTAGCTCAAATTACAAAAAAAATACTAGAATATTCGAAATCGGTCAAAATAAATCCATCTTTTCAGGGCTAAGAACACTAATTTAATTGATTTCCTTTGTAACCATGTATTTTAATTGTTTTATTCCTTCAATGGCTAAAGAATGATTTGTTTATTTAACTATATGAATGATTTAGTGCATAACCCCTCATTTGACAATTAGCGTGAATTCATGGCGGTGAATATACAAAAATTACGGCATATTTTATATACCTCACCGTGAATTTGTGACTGCGAATTTGGGTAACTCGGAGTCGGCTCAGAATAGATAAAATCCGGTACAAACCGTAAATAACCGGATTTCGAAAATCGAGATCGAACTGAATCATTTATTTTAATGTGGGCCCAGGTTAGACCTATAAATGTTCCGAATATTTTCAGTTCTTATATATTTCAAAATGCGGTTTAGTTACCTAAATCTATATTAGAGAGCATTTTTGGTTCTTAGTTTTGAACCGATTCCGAGGGTTCTGATTGGTTCTAAACTTTTCTTGTATTTTATTACCTCTACTACAGGTCTTTGATATAAGGTAATCGCGTTCTCCATTAAAAAAACTTTCAATAATAGTTTTCGGATATATATATAATTTTAAATAAAATTTTCTACGAAATCATCATTTAATATTACTTCCCCTATTCACCCCCCCCCCCCCCCACACTCCTAATCCATATTTTCTCCCAAACAAACAAAAACGCAAGAAATTGAACAGACTGTTGAAGAGTACTTGTCCCGACGATATAAAGCTGGCAAATCAATTAATCAAAACGTTAGTCAAAGAGGTTTTATTTTATTTATTTAAAAATCACGTGTCTTTTTTCACTTTTCCACCAATCATCCTAATACAATCGTATCATCCCAATTCTTTCGCTCATTTAGATCCGGCGAATACATTATTTGGTCGATATTCACAATCGATTCGATCATTTAACTCGAATCCGAATTATTATTAATAAATAAATGCATTTGTTGAAATATTTTTTTCCTATCATTTTTCCATATCCTGTACATATTTTTTTTAGTTTAAAATTTAAATAATCAATAAAACCAAGAATTTTTTTTAAAATTATTAGATGGAATACTCACTTTGTGTATTTCAACAAACACAAATATCATTCGATTCATACGAATAATACGATTATTCGAATCGAATACCGTTATAATGCATTTATTTGATTCGTGTTTTCGAAGGCTTCCGATTGGTCCCTAAAAATATTTAAAATGATTGGCCCAAAATTATTAGTGAGATATATTATACGGCTGGCGTCAGTATTAAGTTTTAATCATTTTTTTTTTGAAAAAATTTTTCCGGAAATGTATTCCATGATGTTTGGAATACCTAACCCACGAATTTCAGACGAATTTTCTACGAACTTTCGAACTTGTCTACAATTTATAAAGTAGGTATTCTAAACATGTTGGAATATATTTCCGATAAAATCAGATATTTCTATTTTTAATAATCTTGTAGTTTGATTAGGATTTGTGGGTGCGTTGGATGAGGATAGTTTTAAATTTTATTCGATCCTGCTATTTTAAAGCCTCACTCAATCATCCCACGTCAATTAAATATTTTAAAAATATTGAACCACGGTTTTGGTTAGCGCATGTCCATTAAACCCCCTTTTTTGGATCGGGTTTAAGGAAACGCAATTTCCGGAAGTTCTGCTTAAAAAAACAAAGTAGCCCATAAATTATTGTTTTTTAGTTTCCACCCCCCCCCCCACCCCGTCAATCAATTTTCGAAAATATCGAACGAAATCGTTTTTGTAAAATTGGGATGAGATTGCTTCTATCGTTTGGTTAAATAATCATTAAGTTAGAAAAAGGCGGTGAGGAGGGAGGGGGGTTGTCTCCATCTTTATTGTGCTGGCGTGAGAAATTTTATACGATATTTTTGTGGTAAGGCGATAAAATCATTACTTGAAGCGCGTTATCTTAATTTTAAGAATCTGATTTTTAGTCCGGATTCCGATTAGGTCTATAATAACCACCCTATCAAATTTGGGGCAATTTTATGATAAACATTTGAAGAGATTTTCCATTCACATTAAAAAAAATAAAATATAAATTGGGGTTTCTTCAAAGGTTGGTCATAAAATTGGTAATTTATAGTGTTAATTAATGATTTAAAATGCAAAACCTACTGCTCCTATCGGGAAAATTAAACTATCACTTTACCCAAATATTTGGTATTTTATATTTCCAAATTGGGGGAAAAAAAAGTGTAAAATATATTTTCTTAAAAAATAAAAATATGCCATAGGATGAATTGAAGACATTAAAGAAAGTTGCCAGGAGTACCGAACTGGAGTTCATAAACAGCAACGTTAGATTACTCCAAGAAATGCTTACATCTTCCAACACTAACGAGATAACTGCTCAAGACAAAGAACTCATGCGAGTGAATAAATATTATTTTTATTGATTTTGGGATTAGGGGTAAAGAAAGAAAGGGAAATAAAATAAAAAATATATAACTATATTTTGATTTGTAGGAACTTTATACAACTTGCGTGAACAAAAAAGAAAAATTAGTGACCCTGGTGGACGAAGTTGATGATTCCGAAGATTCGTTGAGTAAGCTTTTATTTATTTATTTGAAAGTTTACACATTGTTCCTTTTTGGGAACACACAATTGTTAAATCCATAATTATTTTATATAACCTTTTAATTAAAGACAAATCATTTTATTTATTTTAAAATAGGGTATATACACTAAATAATTAAAAAATTGTATATTTAAAAAAAACAAATAAGCATATATTAAAAATAAAATTAAAAAATATATGCATAAAAAGGAACTGAGAAAAAAAAATATTTAAAAAAAATGGTACAAATCACCCTAGGGAAGAGTGAATGCTTAAAAAATTGGACCCTTCATCGGGATCCCCTGAGATCTGTCTCATTTTTTTCTGGTTTTAATGAAATTGAGAGCATCACTTCCAAACATACCTTCGGTATTGGTAACGATTGGAATGAACACGGTGTTGGTGAGGCCGGCATATTTTTATTTTAATATGTTTTTTTTTAATACATGCTTATTTTATCATTTAAAAATTAAAATCTTATCAACGACAATAATACCAATATCGTTTAACTATTATGTTGGTGGTTTAAATAATATGTTTCCTATATTGTATGTATATCAATGCCATTGGTATAATGATTTCGATTATTATCCATACAACTTAGAGAGGAATAAAGATAATAATTTATTGATTGTGTTTAAAAAATAAACATCATTTTAGTAAAGGGGTGCAAGTTGAATAATTGTCAGTTAGAGAAATTTCTTAGAGTCGGGAATTATTTAAGTTTTGATTCTCTTCATCTTTGACCTTTAATTACGATGTCCTTATATTATAAATATATATGAAATACAATATTCATAGACACAAAAAGCATTGCTATCACGGAAGCTAAACTTATATAATAAATGGTGGATAAGAGATCGAGACATTATTTGATATATCGTAATAATTGCATTCAAAACAGGTGTAGTATGTTAATGGGTTAAGTTTAACGTATAGAAGGAATATTATTTCACGTTTATCCGCGTAATAAAAGCCGAAAATTCACTTAAATAAATCTTAAAAAAATGTAGGATAACATAACTTGTGTTAAACAATTTTTTCAATAATTTTGATATTGATTAGTGATCTACATCGGGCCTATTAAGCCCGGCCCGGCCCGAATTTTTAAAAAAGTTTTGCCGACCCGGCCCGAACCCGAAATTTTTTTAAAAAAATTAACCGACCCGGCTCGACCCGAATTTATTTAAATATAGAAATTAATTTTTATAATTACTCAAAATAAAAGACATATGTTATATGTCGTGGGTCGGGCCTAACTTTTCAGATCTCTAATTGATAATATTTTTAAAGCTATTTGTTATTAATAAAATAACGTAATGATTTAAATCAGATATTGGTATCGGCATTGAGTGGCATTAGTTTAAACAAAAATAAAATAAGACATTATCCGATTTCATAATGTATTGTATGTATTGAAAGAAGTGAAAATATTGTTAATCGTTACCAGCCCAACACCTATAGCCATAGTTATAGTAAACGCAAACGTAGCGCGATATCGCTACTATTAGCAACCTTCGTAACGCTAGTTTTCTTTTAATTCAACTTTCTTCTAAACGACGCCATTGTTTCGCAAAATATTTTACTTGATATTTCGTCATAGCGAATATCGAGCTTATAAACTTGCTAATTGTAAATACCCTTTAAAATGAAAGGAAGAAAGAAAGAAAGAAAGAAATACAAATAAAAAGTGTTCTTTAAATCATTATCTTAAGGCAAGAAAAAAAATGTTAAGAAGTAAATATGTTTATACACAACGCATATCATAAACAACTAATGTATTTAATCCTATAATAAGAAGACTATTGGTTTGGTGACACAATGGATGGGTAAAAAATTTTTATTGCATACTTTGTTTTTTATGTTTTTATATAAAATTGACTATTCTAATCTACTCATATAAATAATATTATTATTTTTTTCTTCCGGAATTTTTAAAAAAAAACAGCTGAGATAGTAGGCATACACGAAGAATTGACACGTTGCATCAGCGAATACAAATTAGTCATGGTAGGGCAAGAGGAACACACTCAGCCCCCCGCAACTTTCGCCCCTCGTATTCCTGATAACGACTGCTCCCTCCTCATGTCTTCTACCATTAATACCAAAGCAAGAAATTCCAACGACAATTCGCCTCCTACCCATGGTCTTGAACATGAACCAGCTAATAATTCCAACCACCAAACAAATAACAGTCTTCTGGTAGACCTTGGAAACCCACATTTATTGCCCCCATCACGCCCCGGGGGTGACCCTTTTGAAACCGAGGACAACCCCTCCTGCGCAAATGCCCGATCATCAGCTGCGCCCGGAAATAACATGGGAATTTTGAGTTTTGATGATGTGGAACATGTTAAACCAGTCAAAGATGCTCGACACGATCATTCCTTGCTAGATATCGTAGATATCGATGCTCCAAACGCGTTACCCCTCGCCACGCCATCCTCTCGCATAGGTGATTCTAATCATGACCTCATGACAGTTACGAATAATAGCGCTCACAAACCCAATTTGGATTATGCGGATAAAATTTTTGGCCCGAACTTAGATAACTTGCTCGAGGGAGAAGACCTCGAGGATGTATCCTTGATCAATCGCCCCAGCAACGTTGAATTATTACAAAGAGACGGGATTGAAAATTATGATAACGTAGGAGGAAACTCTAGGGGTAACTATATATATATATATATACGTAATGTAATATTAGTCGTAAGAGTTTATCAAATTTAAGAACCTACCTTATAGAACCCTGGTATTATCTGAAATTTACAGGATATATTTTACACAAAAGTTATTCTCTTTCATTTTGTTTTACAGAGCAAAGATGCTTTGACTTCATTATTTTCTAAAAATATTTTGTGCCTTTTACACTTCTAATTAAAGATCTGCAAAATTAGGCCCGGCCGGTTCGGGTCTGGCCTTGAAATTTTTTTTAAATATATCTAAATTTATCAATTTTATAATTGAATTTTTTATGTAAAATAAAAATATTTGATTTTATTTATAGAAACTAAACGCCATTTTTTAACATAAGCCTTTTATTTTGAGTAATTTTAAAAATTAATTTTCTATATTTGAATAAATTCGGGCCTGGCTTAAAAAATTAGACCCGGTGCAGATCGCTACTTCTTATACCTCTTAATTAGAATAGATTATAAAAAAATTACGAGAAGCTCATTTATGACGTATAATATTTAACGATATCAGAATTTATACCAATAGTAATATATCCTAAATGCAATATCCATCATAACTAGGTTCGAAACCGTGGCATTTAAAAATTTTTTTTTTTGTATTTTATAAAGGTTATGTATCTTTCCAAATTTATAAAATTTGGATATTTTTTCTGATATTTGTATAAAATATTTTTTATTTTTAAAAATTTACACATTTTCGTGTATTTAAATTTGAGGGGTTATTTTTCTATAGGAATAAGGGTATCACGTGATAAGATGGTATATAAAATAAATTTATCACGAATTCCCAGTTTAAAATTTTTTTTTGACTTTTCGAAAAAAAAATCTAGTTATTATAAAATACACACCGATTTTAGTAAATTGAAAATTTTAAAAATCCGGAGTTGCTTAAACCCTACTCACTACGACATATATATATTTATATAGATATAAAGAAAGAAGGGGGAGAAGCGAGAACGATATTCATGTTTTACAATAATAACCCTTAAAACAAAATTCCATGATTTATGGATAAAGGTAAAACTCCATATCCCAAATCGCCAGCTATGGAAGATTTAGGCGATATTTTTAGTATTCGTACTCACCCCATAACCGACCGCGCTGTAAAGAGTGCTCACGGATCTCAACATTTCTCGGATCCGAAAATGGCTCATTTTTTCGCTAATGGGACACTCGGTGGCATGGGTCAAACGAATTATGATACCTTGATTGGCGACGCTAAGTCACGCGAATTGGTTGGTACATTTAATATTATGAACCCTGATTTAGTTAATGTTGCTCTCCATTCCATTCGATAACACTTCCAAGTAGTGCGATTTCGACGCATGCGTAGTATCGCATCAAACGATATCGTTCAAATTAACGGATTCTATCTTGTTTGTTTAACTTATTTTCTCGCTCTTATTTTGTTACACCCTTTACGCCATTTTATTTTTATTTAACTTACCCTTTTGACATTCTGTTTTTTATTATATATAGATCGAGAGAAGATTATATACTTTAGCGTCAATGTGTTTTTTTTCGGCAATGTGTTACTTTTATTTTATACCTTATATCGTTTTTTGAGCGCACCGGAAACGTGTTCCAGCATGTTTAGAGTACCTAAGGAATCGTAGATATTTTTACGGGTAACTTTTTGTGTCATTTATAATTTGTTATTAAAAAAATATATATGGAAAATTTAATACAAATTTATATTAAGTTTAAAAAGTGCTTGGAAAATTTGTCCGAACATTCATAGGGTAAGGTATTCCAAACATGACGGCATGCATTTCCCGGTAATATCGTATATTTAAATTTTTAAAAATGGCACTCAAAAAATGATTAAAAGTTCCCTTTCTTTCTTTCTTTCTTTCTTTCTTTCTTCACAATCGTCGCGTCAAATAGCATATTAAATAAATCGCAAAATTAAATGTACGAAAATTGAGATCCATTTATTAAATTGTTAAAATAATTTTTTGAGAAAAAGGGCAACCATATCGAAATCAGTGGTCAGCAATACACCGGCCATGTCTGAAAAAGTTTTCCAGACAAAATCGGATCAAACCGCCCCGGTCCTGGTAATTAGTGGAGATGTCCTGACCGCATAATAGAAATTAGAAGAATATATGAGCCTTTATTTTGTTAAAATATAATTTTTAATGATGACAAATTATTATTAGGTTTTTACATATTTTTGTAATGTATTAGAATTTAATTGAATCAATTCTGATAATCCGTTAAATATGGTGTTTTTTTTTAAATTTAGGCCACTCCTCAATATTATGAATAGTCGTTTATTTTTGGTGTTTATAATAGTACCTAGATACAGCCCTTTTTTTATAAAAGTGTATCTTGATAACTACAAATATTTGAGGTTATGTCTTACATTTTTTAAAAAAAAATCGTTATGGATTTTAAAAAGCCAACCTGGGCAAACCTTAGTGAAAAATTGGAACAGAACCGGAAACTAAATTCCCACCGGACAGACCGGTTCTTGGAATTTTGCCATTTGCAGACCACTGATAGAAATACATTTATATATTGAAGTAAATAATTTTTTATTTTAATATTTTAAAATTTAAGCTCATATTGCGAAATTTATAAATATCTATCTCACCTTCATTTAAATAAGGACTAGGAACGTTTTTTTTATATTTCTCTCGCATCGCGGCATAAATCGCAAGCGCTCCATCTAGTTTATATAAGACCACGGTTAGGTAGTCCAGACTGATACTCATAGACCTGCCCGTTTACCGGCTCAGTCCAGCTAAGACCAATAGGAACTGACTTTTGATCTTATTCTCTATGTTTTCCTATCATAATTTTTTCTATTTTTTTCATTCTCAAACTCCATTTATTTTAATTAAATGAATATTTTGACATTTTTATTTTTTTAGAAGAAAGAACGTGGCAAACATGAAATCAAAGCTCTTTCCATGTCTTCTAGTAAAAATACATGCAATTTATTTTTTATATTTCGCCCATTAAATTGGATCGGTTAACTGTGTTGTTTTTATTTCTTCCACAATTCCGAAATTTAGTATGGTATTTAGATTATATTTAAGTGAAGAAAAAGAAATTAAAGAGAAAAGAAAAAATGAAACTGATAAGTTAGCAAACCAAGGATCTAAAAATGCTTAGATTTAAAAATCTGGAAATGATCAAAAGTGTTAGATTATTTTTTACTGACTGACTTATTTATTTTTTAAATCATGCGATGTTGAATTTTTAAAATTCTTTTTAAGAATTAGGTAAAGTATTTTTATATAATAAATAAAAATTCCTTTGGCAAGTTTTAAAGAATGCTTTCTGATTCATGCCAGTAAGAAGTGCCGTCCTTAGAATAGTAAACAACGAATCCCTCATTCGATCCCAATTAATCATTTCAATAGTCATAAATGTAATCTCTTTAAACACTTTATATTTATATAAACTCTCACCCCATGAATGCAGCTCCTGTCTCTTTCCAATATCCATACAACCTAGAAAATGGTTTCGAAAATTTATTAACGACCTCTTCTTCCTCCGCATTCAAGGATAGAAAGGAATATAATACGATGTTTTCTCATTCCGAAATTGGGGGGAGAAGCGGAGGTGGCGGCGCCATTAAATCTAGTAAAAGCAGCAGCAACACGACGACCACCGCCAATCATCTTAACAACGATTTCGGTAACTTCGCCGAGCTCACTAAAATAGCCCTCGGTTATGGGTTAAACTCTGGCCGCCCATTTCCTAGTCGGACGCTTCCCCCAACGCTGAACGAAGAGACCGCTCCCGTAAATGGGGGCGATGCGATTGGCGCCAATGATATTATTCCTAAGAAGGAAGTCATCAAGTCCACCATATCGAATACCGCTTTGAAACACGAAGAGAGTAAAGATGGGTTCGACACGAGAATTGAAATTGGCGGGGAAAACGCGCGCTATATCAGAGAGGATGGGACAAAATGGGCGGAAACGGAAGCGGAAATGTTAGAAAAAAGGATGAAATATTTCGAAAATTATCTAGCTAAACTGGAAAACTTGGAGCCCGATCGTAAGTATTTTTTTTTTATTTTAATAAGAAAGATAGAAAGTAGAATACCATGAAGAAAAAAAAGAATAAAAAATGAATTAATATTTTTTTTTTACCGACATAATATATAAATATTATTTCCTATAAATAAAGTCGATTTTAATCCCGTAACTTTGTACGATAAAGACCAGATCAAAATACTTCTATCCAAAGCTCTCGATTCTTCCATTCCTCCTATTAGTGTTAGCCAGAAACTGCCACCGAAAATCGGTATCTACACACTCTCCCTGATTAGCGTCAACAAATACCCCATTTCTCAAATACTCTTTAAGATCGACCTATCCAGCAGTTCGGAATATCATACGACTTCCAAACATGTAAACTATTTTGTTTTTGTTTTATAGTAGACAAGAGCACATCTTGTTATTTTCTTGACAGCTCTCAACCACTTTAACCTGATGTTTGTCATATTTAACATGACACTTGTCCATTACTTTGACAGGTATAAAACCGTTTACTCCATGTTGACATACACGGGTTTAAAAAAGTTTTTTTAGACTCAATTCATATCGGTTTTGACCGGATCCCATTTTTACTTCATCCTATATTAATCGTAATTTTTTTTACGCAGCGCGTTTTGTCCAAATTGGTACCTGAGGAGTTTTCTCTTCCCGCCTTCAATCCCTTGTTTCCACCGCCATCTTTCACAGCCGTTCTATACGTTAGCCAAATCGATGAAAATTTATCGAACGTATTGCAAGCACATAATTTTTATTATATTATTCCTCTTCCATTTATTTTATTTCTTTATTTTATAATTTATTTTTGTATTCAATTTGTCTCGTTATAATTCTATTTTTTTTCTTCATTATTTAATCTTTAAATTAAGATCTATATAATACGACTCATGTAAATGTGTGGGATAGTGTTTTTAAACAGCTGGATTTTTTAAAGAGGGGTAACCCTATATTTTGGTCAAAATTATTACGTAAGTTTGCATATTTTGCTCATATATGGTTGGAATGTTTGGACATCTATTAACGAATTCTCAAGACTCGCGTAACATTTTTTGGCTAAAATATTGCCTTAGCCGTTTTTAAAAATCGAGCCGTCATTTAAAAAAAAAAGGAGGGGCAGGTCTCAATCAAAATTTTGACTCTCGACAAGGTTATCTAGTTTTTCCTAAATTTTTAGAAGAGGGTTTGGAAGCGCATTCTTGAGCTCTCAATTTATTCTATTTCTTTTTTTTTAAAAAAATAGCAAAATGATGTCCCAAAAAATTCTAAGCTGAAAATGGATATGGAAATTTCTTACAAAATCAAGGATGAAAAGTCCAAGGCTTCCATCATTCTAGCAAACACTCTATAAAGGATACGCGAAGAAGTGTTGGGGAGAAGGAGGAAAAATTTTTTTGTTTTGTTTTATTCCAAATATGACGTTAGCATAGGTTTAAAATATTTTAATGATATTTCATGTATTTTCGCTAATTGTACCTTAATACAACCTGCAATATGTTATTTTACAAACTTATTTTAAAATAAAAATGCTTTCATGTTCCTCAAAACAAATGTTTCTATAGCCAATTTCTCTGTATTATTTTTGTTCTAATTTATTTTTTTTATTGAACAAATTATTTAATAGTATTTATTCTATTACATAAAACATATTTATAATAATTCTACGTCTAAAATTGTTTCGATTGTTTTATAAGCGAATTATTTTGACGTTATACTACTTATTTACTAATATCTTTGTACCAATGTAAATTTTAAATTGAAAAAATAAAGAAAAAAATTATATATTTATTTATGGAAGTGTTTATCTGAATTGACATGATGCCGACACCTTTTAAACAAGTAAATTGATTATTTATAAGAACCAAAGTCGAATCATAAAAATTTTGTCACACGAACTACCGCTAAAAATTCTGTGAAGGTTGGACCTTTTTAATATTATTAACAATCAATTTTTGATTGATAAGTGTTAGTTACTATTTATACATATTTTTTTATATATCGCTATCTGACGGTGCCAGCTACTCACGTTTTACTATATAGAAGAGTTCTCAACCAAAGAATTTGTTACTTCTCCCTATATAAATATAATTTGATAGAGGAAGAATCTTGAAAAATTTTAATTGTATGTCAAGGGTTAGGAAATAATCCAAAATATTTGTATTTATCTAAATATATATATACCTTTTTTTATTTGTATCTTAGTATTTTATTTGAATATTCTAGAAAGTATCAAGTATTTGTATCATACTAAAAAAAATTACGATTTTTTGAACGAAATATAAATGAATTTTTCTTTATAATTATAATTTGAAAAATCCAAATTTATATATTAAATTTGTGAACCGAGTTGGCGAAAATTTTTTTTTAATATCTTCCTAATTAAATCCTATTTATTTTTAGAATGAGTATTGCCGAAGATGATATATATTGTTAGCTTGATAAAATAATAGCAAGTTTTTAGTAATATCAAAAATATACTCGTATTAAAAATTTAATCCAAATCTGTTTTTTTTTTAAAATTCCTTTTAAATATTCACTATATATATCTAAAAAATTATCCATCTTCGTTTGATACATCTTCGCTTCTTTACCGGGCGTATTTAATAATGACTTTTCCCCACTTTTTTCTTCTTTCTTTATACATGCACGACCACACTTTTATCTCTAATTTTTGAGTGTAATGTTCCAATTTTTCCTCCTAGTTTCCTTGTTCGAATATTTGTTCTAGCAATCTTTGTAGGTTTAATTTTTTTAAAATAGTTTTTCTGGCGGACTTTGTTCATTTCTGCGCAAAGCATATCGGTAATTTTATAGGAACCCTAAGCTTGTTTCTAATTCTTCATTGTTACTTTTATTCATGTTATTTTTAAAAGTTTTTACTAAACGTTCTGCCATACCGTTGTGCTGTGTATATAGTGTTGTTAAAAGGGCTCGATTTTTAAAAAAACGGCTATCCCAATATTTAGCTAAAAAAATATTATGCAAGCTTGTAGATTTTTCTCATAGATAACACAAAGGTTTGGACATCTATTTACGAAATCTCTAAGCCCGCGAAATTTTTTTGGCTAACATATAGGATTCGCCGTTTTTAATGCGAACCCGTTAACAACAGTATGTGGGTGATATGTTCTTCCATATGAATTAATTTTTAATCTGATTTTTTTCACAAAAAATTATTAAATTCTTAACTGCTGAATTGTGGCATGTTCTCAAAAACTTTTATCTTGGGAATCCCAAAGATACTTATCAATATTTTTAGCAATTTTTTCGGCTACTCTAGAATTTAAAGCCCATTTTTGTATTATAGCGCTGTAAAATTGTCGGTTTATTTTTTTTCTTGGATGAAATTAACTCATTCATAGATGGCGATCTGTTTGTAATGTGAAGCCTTTTTATGTGTGAAATATTCTATGCGAATCAATCTACATAACTAAAGCGGTGTCCAAATTTTAACCTTCCTAGCTCTTACATTTTTTGAAGTATCAAGGCTTATCAATACTAATTATAAGATTTACTAAAAATTATAAAATTGATTCCGATGTCAAATAAAAGGTGTAAAATACAATTTATTTAACCCCGTTACAAACTTTAAAATCCTTGTGAAAAAATAATGGGTTGCACCGATTGTCTAAAATTTTAAACAAATTGGTATGCCAACTTTCGTGCATAGATTAGAATCAGGACTGAAGCGCTCTTAAAAAATTGATTAGATCAAAGTTTCCCCAAAAATTTCTTAATCATGTTCAGAATATAGAAGTTAAAATAATATATATATCAGGTACAATATTTTCGAAATCATCTTTATTTTTATGATAATTTTTTAAATCTTAAATTACAAATAACTACAATTAAAAAATATATCATATTCGAATTTTAACAATAATATCTCCCTAAATATCCATCGTGGTTTCCATCATATAAGTCTGACAATATGTACCATAATATTAAATAGTTCTCGTTCAACACCAACCTAATAATTAACTAAATCTAATATTGTCAGAGATTTTATTAGTTACTTCTTGGGATCTAACAGATTTTTAAAGGAAACGTATATGACGGCAAAATGTTGAATTCGGATCACATTTACTTTTATATAAATATTAGAAAAGGAAGAAAGAGAAAAAAAAATTCTAAGTGCTGGAGGAAAATAAAAAACTTTGTGTTTTGTAGATTATTTAAAATAATTGCTAAAGTAAATATTTTATAAAAAATTGTAGGCAGGAAAAAAAAAGTAATAAGAAAATAAGGTATTTTAAAAGAATTACATCCATATAATAGGGTGAATTAAAAATAAAAAAATTCTTTATATAATATTATAATAACTAGATGGCGTTAAATAATTTAATACATATTGTGATTTATATATATTATCTAAAATCTTGATTAGTTAGGTTCATTAAAATATTTATATTGATTTATTATGTTACTTTCAGCTATGTTTGGGAAAAGTATAATTATAGGTTGTATCCTAGAACCTATTCTATATAATAGATAATATCTACTATAAGTCTAAAATAAAATTTAACATATTATATCAATACAAGTTGAATATTTTCTTATAATTCCAATATATGCAAAATTTTACCTATCGGATATTTTATAATTTTTATTCCTAAATTATTAAATGATTAATATATATTTTTAATGAAATCACATGTACATTATATGGAGAAGATATATAGTTATAAATATTATAAAATTTATATAACGCGATTAAAATTATATAAAATATATTCTAATCATCATGTGAGATGAGGCTGCCAATGAAGCTGATGTAATTAGCCCTGTGAATTGCTATTGCGAGTCTTTGTCTTAAGAAGAAGCCTTCACGAGGTTCATCTGTTAGTTTGCGGATTAGCGATCCAAGTTCCTTGAAGAAAGAAAGAGCACGATTCCCAAAGGTAGTCAACTTAGTGGAAATGATGGGAATGGATAAGTGATCTTGGGATATCTCTGAATATTTTGCAATTTTTAGAAGCTCCTTGTTCTCCAGAATGTTAAGGGATTGATTGGAAGGAGCCAATGGATCTATACAAGAGTAATCCCAGACCAAGAATTGACCTCGCTTCCAGGGAATTTGAGAGATCCTGTCAGGGCGTTTCCCATCAGATCTGAAAAGACCAGAGGGTTAGAGAACAAAAGGAATTTGAGCGGATCTCAGAGCTCTAAGAATTATAGAATTGCAAATGTTATGTCTAACGATGCGGCCTTTACATGAACGACAATGTAGACTATGCCTTCCATTACTCAAAACAGCAGAACTGCAGCCGGCACAGATGTGGGGTTGGGTTACTAAGCAATTTAAACGTATGCCTATAGCATGAGTTAGCTCATTTCGGGTCAATTGTAATTGTAAGTTCGCGGATGGAATGGCTTCGAGAAACTCATTTCCAGAACCATTAAGCAGAAAGGAGAATAAGGGACGGTCCAATGATTGCATACTGGAAAGGAGAGATTCGACGCAGCTTGCAATAATGGGCTTATCCCAGTCCTTCTGCTTGTTCGTTTCTGGAATTGGGTGGTCGGCAATGAATCGAGATTTCCATTCAATGATGGCACTATCAAAGGAAGAGTCAGAATTTAAGGAATTAGGATTGACTAAATTTTTGGTTAAAAGACAGCTCGATATAAAGGCAGTTAAGGCAAGATCGGAAGGGGATCTGATGCCTAGTCCTCCCATCTTGGTAGGAAGGGTGGCTTGTGTCCACGCTAATTCATGGAATTTTAGATTAAGGATACTTTCAATTAGGACTTTAATCCCATTTTCATAAATGCGTAAGGAAGTGGGAAATTTAAAAATAGGCGTAAAGAATTTTTGGGATATTGAAGAAATTTTTCAGGAGAAAAAAGGCTTTATGAGAGGGGAGAAAGGAAAATAGGTTAGCCAACTCATTAAGGGTTTCGAGTGTAGATTGTAGGAAGGATGATATGGCTGTGTGTCCACCAACGGGAGCACCTAAGTGAGATAATTCCTCCTGAGTAATCTGTTTGAAATTATAAAAATTGTTTTCTGATGAATTAATTGTAATGAATTCTGATTTTTCATGGTTGATTGATAGACCAATGGATAGCCCTGCATCCTTGATTATCATTACAGCTTTATTGATTTCGTCGTTTGGACCACAAAGGATTCCATCATCGATGTACCATGCATGCAATGATAATGAACATGCCTCGTTAATAGATTTAACAATTTCATTGATCCCTAAACAGAAAAATAAAGAACCTAGAGGATCTCCCTGTTGTATGCCCTCAATCGAAGGAATTTATAGGTATCAAATTGGAGAGTGGAAGGCTGTTGATAGCATGAATAAAAGAATTTAGTGTAACCAGGAAAGAGAATACTCGATGAGCTCAGAAAGGAATTCCTAGAAAGAGTGTTATAAACATTGTTGAAGTCGATTTTGACTAAAGATTCGTTGGTTGGTTGGGTTTCTAAGTGTATTCTCGTTAGATGAACAACAGCTTCACAGCCGCCAGGTATACCAACACCAAGTTGGAAAGGACTTAGTATATTTGAAGCTTTATGCTTTATTCGAGAGGAAATCATTTTAGCTACTAAACGACGAAAGGAGCCAATTGCAATCGGTCTTAAATCATTATTGGGTTTTTGAAGGGCTATTAGCCTGGCACCGAAAAGAATAGGGGAAACAAAGGTTGGCACATCACCTTTTAAGATTTTGTTGCAAAAGTTTGTAATTTTGGAAAGAATTGAGGTTTGAGAACATATTGAGGGGGAAGTAATGTCCTGGAGAAATATAGGACGGATTCCATCAAGGCCATGTGCTGAATCTCGATGAAAGGAAATGATAGCTTTCCTCTCTTCATCAGTGGTAAATTGTAATGCGCATGTAGAGTGAGGCTGTAGAGATATAGGGGTTATAGTTGTTGAAGGGTGTTTTTTTCAGAGCTTCAAGTATGTGTCGTTTGAAGGTTCGGCGAGGGAGTCTTGAGTAGAAACCAATCTAAGTGCACCTTTGATGTTAAGATTGTCAATTTTTTTAGTGATTAAATTGGCCTTCAGCTCGATAGCAGAGGGTTTCATTTTATTTTTGACAACAGATGCCTTCCCGTGTTCGTATAGATGAGGGACAACTATTGAAGCAGAATCCTTGATTTGCTGGGTTAGGGATTTATGTGAAGTTTTGTCTGGCACCTTGAAAGCATTATAGCCATAGAAAAGAAATTTAAGCCATTCGTTTTCATTACTAAAGTTTAACAATAGGGATGATAGACAGTCTGTAAAGGATTTGGCCACAGTCAATCTTGCACCTTTGGGGATCCTTGAAATAATGTTAGGTTTTGGATGATCAAGGAAAAAATCTGAAAAGCTTGAATTCGAATTTTGAGGAGGCGGAACGATATTTGCGGAAATAAAAGTAGAATTGTTGATAATGGAATGTGGAGGAAGGCCGGAGTATTGACATCTAGCAGAAGGAGAACCATGAATTTGTAAGCATCCGTCCTTTCTAAGATGTATCAGTTTTTGACATGAAGGACAGGTATGCCAAGAAGACATTTGGGATTTAATATTAATTAAATATGTGTCAAAAGCAAATACTTATATAAAATATATTAGTTATAAAATTTTAAGGAAGTGAATTGACGAATATTTAATATTCTAAAATTAGAAAAGGAAATTTATTTTTATTTGGCGTGGTGCCAGCTAGACGTCTTATATGTTAAAAAAAATTTTCATTTTCTTCATTGTTAGGGAGATATTAATTATTATTTTTTTAACCTTCCCCCTTTTCTTATATGGGGGATTCATGTATTTTAACTTATATATACTTTAAAAGTTATTCATAAATAATTTTTGTAAATTATCATTTTTAGCTCCTAAAATCCAAGGAGTTCTTGTATGTTATAATAATGATTGTCTAATGTAAAATGGTATGACAACAATACCTTGGCCCCTCGGCAAATCACTCATATGGGACTACACGTGTGTCTCATCATTCCCTTCAAACATAAATTTCAATTTAATAACACAGGCATAAATTAAAAAGACAAAACAAATACAAAAATTTTAGAAACTTCATATTCACTCCCTTCGCCTTCAACATTTATGTTTTTAAAAAATCTGGGTAATAAAATACGACTTTTCACAAATGAACCCAGAGAATTCCTTTTTATTCGACAAAAAATTCAAAATAGAAATTTTTAGACACAATTATGGTTCCTTTTTGGGGACTCAATTTTAGAATTTATTTTTAATTATATAATTATAAATTATAATTTTTTTTAATTAGGTTTTATGTAAAAAAAAACTTTTTTAATAATATAAAATAAAGAATAAAGTTGAAAAAATTGTAAAATGTAGAGAAGTCAAAAGGACCTTCCAGGCAGCTAAAATTTAAAAATATAAGAATACTTATTTAATAGTTAGAATTTTAACTTATATACACTTAAAAGTTATGCATAACTTATTTTTGTAAATAATCATTTTTAGCCCCCATAGAAGAAAAATCCAAGAAGTTTGTATGTTATAATGAAAATAAAGATTGTCTAATATATATATGATGGAAGGCAACAGGACCTTCCTGGCAGCTAAAATTTAAAATTATAAGAATACCTATTTAAAAGTTTGAATTTTAACTTATATACACTTAAAAGTTATGCATAACTTATTTTTGTAAATTATCATTTTTAGCCCCCCATAGAAGAAAAATCGAAGGGGTTGTATGTTATAATAATTATTGTCTAATATATATATGATGATGTATCAGTTAGTTCTAAGATGAATGAATATATCAGTTCAGTTGTTAGTTATAGTATATATATGATAATGTGTCAGTTGTGTCTAAATTTGAGGCAAAAATTTACTGTTAAGGATCTTGAAACAATAATACATTGCTCTTGATTTTCAGTACTCCAATTTGATTGTTGATTTTTATTATCTTTTTGTTGAATGGTATCTTGTGCAGAAATCTACAAACATAATATAATGTATCAGTTATGTCTAAATTGTAACAAAAATTTACTGTCAAGGATCTTGAAACAATAATACATTGCTCTTGATTTTCAGTACTACAATTTGATTATTGATTTTCATTATGTTTTTGTTGAATGGTATCTTGTGCAGGAATCTACAAACATAATATAATGTATCAGTTATGTCTAAATTGTAACAAAAATTTACTGTCAAGGATCTTGAAACAATAATACATTGCTCTTGATTTTCAGTACTACAATTTGATTATTGATTTTCATTATGTTTTGGTTGAATGGTATCTTGTGCAGGAATCTACAAACATAATATAATGTATCAGTTATGTCTAAATTGTAACAAAAATATTACTGTCAAGGATCTTGAAACAATAATACATTGCTCTTGATTTTCAGTACTACAATTTGATTTGATTTTCATTATGTTTTTGTTGAATGGTATCTTGGGCAGGAATCTAAAAATATAATAAAATAGTAAATTAAATCAAAAAATTTACCATTGCCTTAGATATAACCTTAAAATCCTTTCAAAAATATGAATTCTGTTTCGTGTACCTTCTAAAAAAAATGAAAATCAAAGGAGCCGTTAAAAACTATATATAAATTATGTATAATTGTGTAAAAATATCTATAATATATCAGTTCAGATATATATATAGTGTTGTAAAAGAACGCGTTCAAAATGAACGCGTTAGTGAACGAAGTTGGTTTTTTTTGAAAAAAATAATGAACGGCGTTCCTTTTATTTTTGACGAATTTTTAATAAAACACTTTTTATTTTTATTTATTCGAAAATTAATATTAATCCGAATTTTTTAAGAAAAAAGTATTATTAATATTTTTTAAATATTTAAGAAAATAATATTATTTATATTTTTTAATCGGCTGTATTTCCTTTTCACATTTCAATTTTTTTAACACGCCATTTTTGTAATTTATTAATTTGAATATTATTGTTTATATTTTAGTTTAATAGATTAGCATAAGCATGGATATTATTATTTAATCCTCATCATCTGATTCTGAAAATCCGAAATCAAATAAATTAACATTACCATGGCCAAATATGATAAACGTTTCACAGTAACATCCTATATTGAAGGAACTAATTCAATGCTCACCAAGTGTAAAATGTGCCCAAAAATTATTATATCAATGTCAAAATCTTCAAGTTACAATTTAAAACGACATTTGATTGTAATATTAATTATTTTATTTTATATAATATAACTAAGTAAAATTATTAAATTTGAAGAAAATATGCATTTGGAATGAACACAACAATAACCATAGTTATTTTAAAATTAGAAAAAATTAGTGGCCTCAAATATGGTCAACTATTGATAGACGCAGTATTAAATGGGATTAACAAAAAGTATTAAAGCTATCACTCAAGTAATTACATATATTTTTTCTTTTTTAAAAGATTTGAACATATATATGGTGAATTCCATATCAAATAACAAGGTTTCAACCCACCCCTTTCAATTTTTCTTTAATTTTATATACTGGTAGTATATACTATAACTAAGAAAAAATGAAATTTTACCTTCCAACACTGTTTACCCGCTAAGATATGGCCGTTTAAAGCGCGGAAAAATGGTACATTTTTGACAAAATGCACCTCAATTATTTTCAAATATCTCGAGTAATAATTAAGTTAGAAAAATAATTAAAATTTTATTTTGTAGCTTAATAAAGGTTCTTTAAAATGACATAAAAATAAATATAATGGACATTTTGTTATTATCAAAAACCGGATGTGTAAAACCAAAAATGGCCATAGAAAAAACAAGGTGTTTTTTTTTCAAATTTTTTTTTTGTAGATATCACAATGCTTTATATTTGTACAAAATCCTAGACTGGGATGAACATGGGTTTAGAAGTTATCACTCTTTATATGGCTAAAATTGAACAAATTTAACATTAATATCATATTTTAATTTAATGAATAGTTATGAAATAATGTTAATTTAAAAATTATGTTTTTTATCTTTATAAAAAATTTTGAGAGGTGGCTGGGATAATGAGCTGTTTAAAACTTTAGTTAAATTTTATCTCGAAATTAAAATTACTTGACAATATAATTTTAAATATTTTATTTAGCATAAATTATATTTCCATTTGTTTCCTTCTTTTGTTTATTGGACAGGTATCCTTAGCACCCGGCTGTCCAGGCCTGTCGGTGACCGGGGTGTCATCTCTAAGCTCCGAAATTTATCTTACCATATGTCTTTACATATCAGTCATCGAAGAAAAACTTGAATGTTTTTATGCTCCTTACCAGGATTGAACCTGCGTCCTTCTTTGTCCTTCTTTTTCTAAGCATACATCTAACCCATTAGGCCCTTAATAATCTACCAAAATTGAAATTCAACAATAAATTTTCCCCCAAAAATTAAAAGAAAGACTTAATATATTATTTGACGAGAATTCTATAGATTATAAAACATTCAAACAATGGATAGCAGTTGATCGAAATACCCTCGAAACACTGACAAAATCCGCTGACGAATTTGTAGATTATTTAATTGAATAATTAACAATTTAATTCCTCACTTGTTTATAGCTTCAAGATAATCATTAATTCAAAACTTTTTAAAATTCAATTTAAATGTTGGCGAATTCTTAATTATTGCAGACTTTTCAGAAAATTATGCATTTGTAATGCAGAACCATATACAAGGATTAAATCAGACCAATAATCAAGCCACTATTAACTCTTATAATTTATTACCGTGAGAACAATATAATAAAACATGTAAATTTACTGGTTATATCAGATTGTTTAAAGCACAACGCATGTGCATTTTATTTATTTTAAAAATTGATCATATTCTTGGAGGAAAGATTTAATAGAGTAGCTAAAATTTATTATTTTTCTGGTGGAGCAGTAACCAATATAATAATAAAATATTTCATTAATCTCTACAATCATGAAAATGATTTTGGGATAAAGGCTGAATGACATTTTTTGAAACCGCACAAGATAAAAGTCCATGCAACATTTTGGGGGCCGTTACTAAAGGGTTAGCAGCTTGAGCAAGCTTGCAACGTCCATATGAACATCACATATTGTTTTTTGTCGAGGAAGTAGAGAATGGATTGGAGGAGGATAACTTATCTCAATTTTTTGAAGCAAATAACAAAACAATAAATGTTTTTAATAAATTCCCCACGTTAAAAGAGTTATATATTAAGCATAGTACAGCAATCCCATCATCTACCCTTGAGCGCGTTTTTATTATAGCTAATGCCGTATTAACTGGCAAGCGTTTCTGTCTATCAGATGCAAATTTTGAAAAATATTATTGTTAAAAATTAATAAGAAAAATTTTTTATAAATAAAAATATCATTTTATTTGCTATATTACAAGGCTATTAATATTGTGTTAAAAAAAATAAAAGACATTTATTTATATTAGATTAAATTTAAAAAAAAAATATTATAAAATTTTGAACGGTTCATGAACGTGAATGCCTTCCTTTTTTTTTGAAAGTGAACTTGAACGTGAACGCGTTCGTGTCAATGAACGTTGAACGCGTTCGATATTTTTAGAAATGCTTACAGCACTAGATATATACGATAATGTATCAGTTAGTTTCAGTTCAGTTGTTTGATGTATCAGTTAGTTCTTATTTGTTTTGTGGTAATGGAAGATGAATGAATGTTTAATATGATTTCTGTGGGATTTTTAAAAAGAATGTAAAAATTTTAAAAATATCAGAATACCTAATTAATAGTTTGAATTTTTAAGTATCTACAAACTTTGAATCGTATCTTCTATTAGATTAATTTTGCCAGATTAAGAAAAAAAAATAATTTTGCCAGATTAAGCGAAAAAAACTTTTGCCGGGATTGGAATCTAAGTCCATTAGTCGATTAGATATGTAAGCGACGTTCTTGCCGATTGGGTCACAGGCACTTTTCAAAATTAACGATTTTTTAAAATATATATATTATAGATGAAAGTGTGTCCGTGACAGCGTAACGGTAACAATGTGACAAGGCTAAAAATCACCACAGAATCATATTAAACATTCATTCATCTTCCGCTACCAGAAAACAAGTAAGAACTAACTGATACATCAAACAACTGAACTGAAACTAACTGATACATCATCATATATATCTGAACTGATATATTATAGATATTCTTACTATATAGCTTTTAACCGCTCTTTTGATTTTCATTTTTTTAGAAGGTACACGAAACAAAATCATATTTTTGAAAGGATTTTAAGGTTATATCTAAGGCAATGGTAAATTTTTTGATTTAATTTACTATTTTATTATATTTTTAGATTCCTGCCCAAGATACCATTCAACAAAAAGGTATTGAAAATCAACCATCAAATTGTAGTAGTAGTGAAAATCAAGAGGAAGGTATTATTGCTTCAACATCCTTAACAGTAAAACCATTACCATTTTATACATCAACAACGCATATATACTAGAACTAACTGATATATTATAGATATTCATACTATTTAATAGGTATATATTTTTAAATTTTAATAACATATCAAACCTGGGAGAAAGCCAGACGGAAACAGAAACTTTGTCGAAGCAAGAAAAGGCAAGAGCAAAGTTTTTATTGCTTTAACATCCAACCATTTTAAAGATACTGCAAATAAACAATTAAATTGTTCCACTGAACACCACTTGTGGGCCATTAAATGTTCTATGCTCATATTGTAAATCATTAGATTTTATTTCTGAAAAACCAATAGATGGACAATTTAAAAATTGCTGCCACAAGGGTCGTGTTTTATTGCCTTCTCTACAATATCCAAATTTTTTAAAAGATTTGCTTTCAAATTTGGATTATAAAAATTTCTCTCATAATATTCGTTTATACAACAGTTCCTTGGCTTTTACTTCGATAGGAGCTAAAAATGATAATTTATTGAATAAAGGCCCATACTGTTTAGGGTTCATGGTCAAATTTACATCGAACTTCACATTTATATCCTCCTAATGGCATTTCCCCAAAATATGCAGTTCATGAAACATCTCAGGCTATTGAAAATCGTTTACTTTTAAAAGAAAATTCAGCCTGATATTCATTTTTTAAAAAAAACTTGATATTTTAATTGGTCAAATAAATCCTTATGCTATTAGCTTTAAAAACCGAAGAAATGAAGTCTCAGTTAGAAAGCTGTCCTATATCAAAGGTAAATATGATTTTTCGCCGTGATCGTGCCAATGATAGAAGAAGATTTAATATTCCTACTAGTGATCTGCATAGGGCCTACTTTTCATGCCCGGCCCGGCCCGAAATTTTTTAAATATATAAATTAATTTTTACAATTACTCAAAATAAAAGTTTGCAGATCTCTAATTCCTACTATTGATGAAGGAGCAATGATTTTTAACAACGATGATGGAGAACCACCTTTTCAACGTGATGTTAAAGTTTATCCACGAAATGATGATTCAATTTTAGTCATGTTAAATATTCTTAACAAATTTAGATCCTATGGTGTATCCTTTACTATTTCCTTATGGCATGGATGGCATACTGATACGAAATTTAATGGGCCATTTAAAAAGGGAATAAGATCATAACTATGTTACAATTTAAAATATCAAGATTAGCTATTCGTGCTGACATTTTTTAATGCTGGGCGATTATTTCACCAATATGTTGTTGATTCTAATCTCCAAGTCGAAGCTAATAATTTGAATAATATAAAATTAAACCAACCAATCAAAATTATGTGTAGAAGATTATTCAGGGCTTATGGATCATATTTCTAAAGCATATGATAATATTAATTTACCTATAGGAAAGTGTCTTCTTCTTTTCAGGGGTCTGGGAATTGTTTCCAAGTTTGGTAAGCCAGATTTATTTATAACATTTTCATGCAATCCCAATTGGAGAGAAATCAAAGAAAATATTTATAAAGGAGAGGATTACCTCATGCTCATTTGCTCATTATATTACGCGAAAATAATAAAATTGAAACAGCTGAGTGTATAGATAATTTTGTTCGAGCTTAAATCCCAGATAAAAATGTCGAACCCCGATTATATGATATTGTAACTCGCTTTATGATACATGGACCCCTGTGGTACTTTAAATCCACACTCACCATCCATGGAAAATGGTTCTGCCAAGCGTTCCTTATCAGATGAAAATTTTTTGAACGAACGTGAGAAAGTTCCTTCTTTTTTTTTGAAAGTGAACGTGTTATATTTTTGTCATAAGCGTTAAACGCGAACGCGTTAGTTTTAAGAAATGTTTTACAATTCTACTAATAGTTAATATTTTTTAAAAATTGAAATCAGGAAAAATTAGTTTTCTTAAAAAAAAACGTAAAATAATAAGTAGAAAATACATCCATAATATAATATTTATTAAATAGATGGCGTTAAATATGTTAAGGCTTATTGTCATTTATATATATTATCTAAAGTCTGATCAGTTAGGTTCATTAAAATATTTATATTAATTGATATTGTTACTGTGAGTTACGTTTGTAAAAGTGGATGTATAGCTAATATTTTATAACCAAATAGAAAAAAATCAAACTATATGCCTAAAACAATATTTAACATATAAAATAAGTTCTTAAATAAAATTTATATCCATCTTCAATAACGGATGTTTGCTATAATTCTAAAATATAGAATATTATAATTTTTTTTATCTTATTATAAACTTATTTTCAATAAAATTTATGGCAAATGGCTTTTTTATTCTTAATTACAATAAATGAATATTTTTTTTTAACAAAATGTTGGAGATATTTGAATATCCTGATGTTCATAATTTATTCTCTTCAAAACTTATTATATAAATCTTATTTAAATTAAATAACCTCATCTTGCAAAGTCGGCAGATCACTGAAACTGGATATTGGATGAGAAGATAGTATAATTTGAGAATTTTCAATAATGGATGCTCTAAAGAGTAGTTAAAATATGTTTACTTACAAAAAAACTTATATTTAATAACAAATATTCAAAGCATTCTGGTAAAATTTTAGATGAAGAATTTAGTTTTATTGTAATTACAATAATAAATAAAAAAAATTTACTTTTTTAAGTATAATGTTATTGATTTTTTTTTTGTAACTAGGTATCAATCAATTCCATTTGTGATATTGCATGGAATAAAAGGATTAGTGATCTGCATCGAGCCTAATTTTTCAAGCCCGGCCGGGCCCCCGAATTTTTTTTTAGAAAAGTTTTGCCGGCCCGGCTCGAACTTGAAATTTTTTTAAAAAGTTTTGCCGGCCCGGCCAGAACCCAAATTTTAAAAAAATTTACCGACCCAGCTCGGCCCGAATTTATTTAAATATAGAATTTAATCTTTATAATTACTCGAAATACAAATATAATAAAATATTTTTATTTTACATAAAAAAATGAAATATAAAATTGATAAATTTAAAAGGTCCGACCCGACCCGGCCGGATTTTTTTTTAAATGTTAGGCCCGGCCCGACCCGAACCTGAACCCGATTTTTTAAAATAGACATTTGGATCGGGCCGGACTCAAGCCGGGTACGGGTCTGGCCTGACTTTGCAGATCTCTAATAAGGATACCCAATTATTATTATCATTTTTTTGATGGCGATCTTTCTAAATTTGATCTCGCCTGGCTTGACATGAGGATATAATGTTCATTTATCTTGTCACTTCTTATTTTAAAAGTTTTACAATTAATGTAATCACATTTCACTTTAAATAAGGTTCCGTTAACTTGGCATCTAGAAATTAAATAAATATTCGATTATTAATTCAATATTATACTTTTTTACTATTTTTCGCCTGACACTTTAAGGTGTATGTTTTATGCATAATTATATCAATAATTCCTCGGGAAAAAAATAATAAGATATTAAAAAATTACATAATTAATAAAATAGGAAGAAAAAAAAAATTCTTTATAAATATATCCATGGAATAAAAATCCTCAAACAATATATTTAAAAATTTTGAGAAAATTATTTCCGGAGAATTATTTTCATATTTAATTCTGGTATCCCTACTGTTGTAGCAGCTGAAAAAAAGAAGAAATAAATTTAATATAATATACTAAATGTCAGTCATTTTATGACATGAACAATTAATTTTCCTTGGGGGGAAGAAGGAAGAAGGAGAGATCAGAAGATGCCAGCTGTGCAAGAACAAAGAATTTTGGGATTGGAACTATTTTTATGAATATGAAACATTTGTAAATTATTTTGATGTGAACATAAAAAATATGGTATAACATGAAATTAAACAATGTGGTTGCCCTAGTTGGTAATGTTTATTGTTGGTATTTATTTAATTATTAGAAAAGGATTGTTTGGGATTGATAAGTTATATTTTTTAAAGGGAAGAGTTGAGAGTAAGGGGCATTCTTCTATACCTACATTGTGGAGGATAGGGGAACCAGTTTATTGGAAGCTAGAAATTTATATATATTTTTTCCAATATATTTCTAAGCTGTTTATCTTCTCCTGATTTATCATGATATCCATAGTGTTAAAAGGAATATTATTCTTCTTCATAACAAACACAAAATTAATTTGTTCAAACTACGAATGTTCAACACCAACGTAATAATTAACTAAATCTTATATAGCCAAAAATATGTTAATTCCAGAAATTTTATTAGTTACTTTATGATATAATAAGAGATTTATAGGAATCGAATAGGGCGACAAAAATGTTAATTTAAGATCACATTTGTTTATATATAAATATTGGATAAGGAAGAAAGAAAGAAAAAAAGATATTCTAGGTGCTAGAGGAATATAAAAAAAAACATGTGTTTTTAAAGATTATTTTTCTTAAAAAAAAGAATTGAGAATAGTAAATATTTTATAAAAATTGAAAACAGGAAAAATTAGTTTTCGGTATCTTAAAAGGATTACATTGATTTAATAGGTGAATTGAAAATAAGATAATTAATTTTAGATAATATTATAACAATATATATATATAGATGGCGTTAAAAAATATGATGAATATTGTCACTTATAAATATTATCTAAAGACTTGATTAAGTAGGTTCATTAAAATATTTAGATTAATTTATACTATAATATACGTTTGTGAAAGTGGAATTACAGCTAAAATTTTATAACCAATTCTATTATAAATAGAGAAAAATCCACTATATGTCTAAAACAATATTTAACATATATTAGAAACGTAGAAACATCTAATGATAATATGAGAACGAGAACGGTTTAGAATTTATGATGACAAATCGTCTTTATTTAAAGAATTTCTTCATTTAATCAATTAGATATAAAAATCTGTTACTCAATTTATATAAAAATAACTCATTAATCTTATAAAAAAATAATCTCTTTTTATATATATATAACGTAAATGAATTGTTTCCAATCACGTTATCCAAATTTACAACATGTAATATATTATTACAATCGCCTTAACCCTTATACAATAAAAAAAATATGTTAATATAAACAAAAATACATGGTACAAACATTTAACAACATATAAAACGAGTTTATAAATACAAGGTACCTTATCTTTTATAACTCCTACATAAACACGTATAATTTATTTATATTTAATGTTAAAATTTTTATTGGTTTTCCATGGGTTGTTTATTATTTTTATTCAGGTCCATTCATTTACAAATAAATTTTTTATATTGTAAGAATAATTTTGTGTTTTCTTTATATAAACTATAAATAATGCACAAATTAATTCTAATATTTACTTGCAGCTATTTATTTTTTAGACAATATTTGGTTTTATTTTAAATCAATACACTGTTTATAATTCCACCAGATAAATGAAATTAATTAATAATTATTTAAATTTGTAATATTTTTTTAAAAAAAATTGTATTAAAATATATTTAGATTTTATAATACTTTTTTTTATAAACAAAGGAGGACCCTCCAAATTTATAAAATCTTGAGGACCCGTGGAAGATTTTTCCAACTAGACTTTGGGGCCAGTCCGCCCCTCTGTACCTCTAACATTGTAATTTGAAGTTAACTTTTTAACTTTGGGATAAGCTTTAATTTAGAACTTGAATATAGTTTTCCCAATAAGCGCTGTTTGTCTTCTCCAGATTTTTATCGTGCTAGAATATGAAAGAAAAAAAATATTTCGGAATTCCATATTATCCGTATTTTTTGAAAAGGGAATATTATTCTCTACAAAAAATCGCAAAATTAATTTGTTAAGAAATTCCTTTTCCTATATACACTACTAAGTTTTTTTGGTATATCTTAGCTCTCTCCATTTCCAATTAATTCTGATTTCTTCTAACATGATTTTTTTTTTAAATTGGCTATAAAAAAAAATAAATATATCTCATGATTTTCATGCATTTGTTATATAGTTGCAGTGTGAAGGCTAAAATATCTATTACACTTTTTTTTACTTGGGCCACTTACATTGGAGCTTAATTCTAACAGGCTCTTAGTATTAATGGAAGAACTTATCTATAGATGTATCAACTGAGGAACCAGACATTTCTACGATTCATATTAATGTCTTGATCATCCAAAATATCATGGTTATATGCAAGGTCCTTCTACACACATTTTAAATTACAAAATATATACAACCGTAAAAATTGTTAAATAATTTTACCTTCGACTCAAGGCTCCATGTTATCTAGTAGAGGGTTGCTGTTATCTTCATCACCTTCTAGGTATGACATTTTAGTATTGAAAGGATTATTTTTTTTCTAATTAATAATATGTAAACAATATACAAAATTAATTATGTAAAAAAAATTTATTATTATTAAAATAATTTATAAGAAATAAGTAATTAAAAATTAATAAATAAAATGTATATTTCATTTACTTTTATTAACAATTTTATTTCTATTATTTTAATTAATTTTTTTAGTTAAAATGTATTATAAACAAATTTCTCCCCAATCAATTCATATTATTCAAATTTTATCTTTATTAATAAGATTTAAAAAAAAATTGGTTATTTAAAATAATAATCAATAAGAAATAAGAAATAAAAAAATACTATAAATTTTTTGATTTTATTTACAATTGTAAATTATAGAAATTATTTTGCCAAATAATGTTATAAATATGTTAAAAATTATTTTGCCACGTAATTTTAAGAAAAAATTTAACCAAAATGTTCAAATAAACCACATCCTACCCCCCATAAATATAAAAAATTAAATAACTTGAAACTATAAATGTTTTATTCCATATTAAATCAACCAAAAAAAAGAAAAACTAGATTTTCAATCAGACACTCCTTCGATGTTTTAAAAAATTTTGGTGCAGTATATATGTTGGGGTCCATGTGAGTTTTCGGGCAATGTGTTAGTTTTTTTTTCTAAATTTAAAAATCTAATTTTACTGGAAATAAATTCCGCCATCTTACTAATTTCAGAATATTTTTCCTTTAACTTTTAAAGTCATTTATAATTTCTATGAAAAATCTAGGTTAATGATGCTTACTACCTTAAGGTACTACCTATCAAATTTGAATTTTGTTTATTTTTCATTTGGATAGGCACTACCAAATATATTTATAATATATATATGAAAAATCGTGATTTTTGGAAAGCCTCTATGGCCTAGTAGACAAGAGCTTCGCTTACTATGGTCGCGGGTTCGAATCCCGGGAATGGTCATGTTTTTTTTTCTTAATCTAACTTGGGGTTCCATCCTAGTGGGGATGATATAGAAGGCCGGACTCGACCCCGTGATTTCGTTATAATATATTAAATAATAAGGGTCTTATTACATTTTTATAAATTCTGGTCGGTATTTAGCAAATTAGGTTGGTATTTAGAATATTTCCATTCATTCACTTGGTAGTAAGCATCATTAACCAAAAATCTACGGAAAAACGAATATAAATTATAATAAGTGTAAAAGTTCATGACAAAAGATTTTTAAATTCACAAGGGTAGTTATTCCAAACATGGTGAAATGCATTTCCGGTATAAAATTTGAAAAAAAGCGCGCTCAAAATAAATTTAAGGATATAAAAATAACACGTTGTTGCCCGGTAAAAAAAACATAATGATATTAAGATATACAGTAATATAAATGTGAAAATTTTACTTTTCAAATAGGCTCACTTGATGAAATATAGCCATCTTTAGGAACGCGAGAATTTTCAAAATACACTATATTTAATTTTAAATCCCTCAAAAAAAGAAATTAAGATATAAACAAACATCATTTTGATTACGTTAAATAGCTCTAAATTAGCTCATTAATATGATATGAAATTTACTTAATTGAGAATAAGTCTATTATCAAAAACTGGAAATGACTATAAAATAAAATTTTTTTTTACAGATAATATGCTTTCTTAATATTCGTACAAAATTCCTAGAATTATTACACTTTATTTATAAGAAGTATGGCTTAAATTCTAATATTATACCAAATATAAAGTAATTTATAATCCGATTAATATATCAATTTAAATGTATTATTGATATCATATTTAAAAATTTAGGTCGGACCCAAAACTTTTTAAAAAAATATTCGGCCCCAACCGAAATTAAATTTTACAAAATATTCCAACTAATAAAATATATAAATCGAATGTAGGTTTATACGTAAAAGTATTCGAACCGGTTTTTAGAGGTTCGAACCGGTTTTTAGAGGTTCGAACCGGTTTTTAGAGGTTCGAACCGGTTTTTAGAGGTTTGAACTGAACCTATATTTTTATTTTTTAAGAACTGAACCCGAAATTTAAATCGCTATTTTTGTAACGAACATGAACCAAAACCGAACCGATATTAGGTTCGATTCGGATCTCTGCTGCCAAGCGTTCTTGGCTATCAGAATGAAAAATTTTGAAAAATTTTGAAAAACAAAAGAAAATTTTTTTTTTAAATAAAAATATATTTTTATTCGCTATATTTTATTTTGTATTTATAATTTTGTATTTTTTAAAGTAGCTAATATATTGTGTTAAAATAAAATTATATTAAAACATTTATTTATATTAAATTTAAATAAAAAATTTATTATAAAATTTTTGACCTAACGTGAACGCGTTTCCTTTTTTTTTGAACGTAAACGCGTTCGATTTTTGTCGATGAGCGTTAAACGCGAACATCTTCCATCTTTTTATAAATGTTTACAGCTCTACTAATAGTTTAAAAAAAAATTTTTATAAATTGAAAAGCAGGAAAAATTAGTTTTCCTAATAAAAAAACGTGAAATAATAAGTAGAAAATACATCCATAAGTGAATTAAATATAATATGATATTTATTATATAGATGGCCAAATATTTGAGTGTATATTGTTTATTTATATTATATATTATCTAAAGCCTCTAATAGTTTATGTTCGTTAAAATGTTTAGATTTATTTTATGTTTGTTACTGTTGTTCATATACTTTGTAAAAGGGGAATTATAGCTAAAATTATATAACCGATTCTTATATAATATAGAAAAAAAATCAACTATAAGTATTTAACATTATAAAACAAGTTCATTGTAATTTTGATATATTTCTTTCTTTCTTTCTTTCTTTCTTTCTTTCTTTCTTTCTTTCTTTCTTTCTTTCTTTCTTTCTTTCTTTCTTTCTTTCTTTCTTTCTTTCTTTCTTTCTTTCTTTCTTTCTTTCTTTCTTTCTTTCTTTCTTTCTTTCTTTCTTTCTTTCTTTCTTTCTTTCTTTCTTTCTTTCTTTCTTTCTTTCTTTCTTTCTTTCTTTCTTTCTTTCTTTCTTTCTTTCTTTCTTTCTTTCTTTCTTTCTTTCTTTCTTTCTTTCTTTCTTTCTTCCTTTCTTTCTTTCATTATAATTTTTGTTAAAAATATTTACCCGCTTGTCCCCATTTATCCATAAATTTTGTTTATAACGCGCTCGCCTAATGTTTAAAAATTATTTTAACGAGCTGGTTTGGTTCCCTATTTATTTATTTAAAATGTATTTTTTTAATTAAACATATATATAATAATGCAATATTATGAAATAAAACTATTATTTTTAATAAATAACAAGTCTGTTCCTCTCATTTCCCCTGAATAATATCGAAAACTCACCCGCCCATCACTTTAAAAAAAATTTTAATCGCCCTATTAATTCTTATAATTACTTTATATAAATATTGATAAAGTCGGTAACGTTTTATAATTTCAAATTAGGCAATATTTTTCAAAATAGTTAATATTTTATATTTAGTTTTAATTTCTACGTCTTTGTAGTGGAGTTACTTTATTTATATAATATATAAAAGTAAATAATTTGATCAAATGATGCAAATTTTTTCAAAATAATATCTTTATTAATAAAATAACATTTTTATTTATTAAAATATATTAATTTTATAATAAAAAAAATTTAACGATCTTTTCAGATATAAAGAATATAAACAAAATAAAATATATTAATTTTTTTATGCGAATGTATAAATATGGTTTTATATAAATATGACAAAAATATGGAAAATTAAATAGTTTATAGTTATAATATTAATTATATCTAATTTAAGATTTAAATACTGGAACTTAACGTTTACCGTCGTTATGGAGATATTTATAAAATTGCTGTCATGACATATTATGATTTTGTTTAACCATTAGCTCTGTCTCTAATGTTGTTAGAGCAATCCAATTTCTCTCCTTTCTCCAGGCAGTCCTCATCAGGCTAAAAATGCGATTGGATGAGGCATTAGAATGAGGTAAGGAGAAAACATACTCCATTTTGATAAATTTACTGCCCAAAAATTCATAGCTTTTATAATACTTGATATTAATGAGTTTAAAATTTTTTTAAAAAAAATTCCTCACTAAGTAACAAAAACATAATAATAGAAATTTATACTACGAATCAGATTCTGGAAGATTTTCTGATATAGCTGTTGTAGTAGTATAGTATTTGATAAATGCTGTAATGTTGTTTATTCTTAAATATAACATGTAATTTTTAATAAATTATTTGGACATAAAAATTATTTTCAATAAGAACTGCAATCTTATTCCATTTTTGATATATTATTTGATTGGGATTGGTAAAATTTAATTTGTATTTATAGCCTATTGAATTATGTTTAAAAAAAAAATATAAAATGTTTTTATTATAATTAATCAAATTTATCCAAAATTCAAAATTATCTAAATAAAATAGAATGTGGAAGAGATGGTAATTCATAAATTTTTAATATGTATAAAACTGATATATTATAGAAAATATAAATACCCCATAAAAAAAATTTTAAAATTATAAATAAATATTTGTTAGATGGCGTAATATATTTAAAAGTTAGTTTTTTTATTAAAAATAATCCCGAATACCAAATTTTTTTAAAAAAATGTTTTGCCGACCCCGGTACGTCCCGAAATTATTTAAATAGAGAAATTAATTTTTTTTTATAATTACTCAAAATAAAAGATATGTATTATATAGCGTCTAGTTTCTATATTAATAAAATAAAATATTTTTATTTTACATAAAAAATTCAAAATAATTGATAAATTTAGAAACTTCTCTTCTCTTCTCTTCTCTTCTCTTCTCTTCTCTTCTCTTCTCTTCTCTTCTCTTCTCTTCTCTTCTCTTCTCTTCTCTTCTTCTTCTCTTCTCTTCTCTTCTCTTCTCTTCTCTTCTCTTCTCTTCTCTTCTCTTCTCTTCTCTTCTCTTCTCTTCTCTTCTCTTTTTAAAAAACTTCCAAAGCACGACCCAACGCCCCATATTTTTTTTAAAAATATTATACCCTACCTGGCCCGAACCCGATTCTTTAAAAAAATTATCCCCGAACCCGGCCCGAAACCCGTTCGGTCCAGATCTCTAATTAAATTAATATCATTTTTTTTTTCCATTTATGATTATATGTAAAGGAGTTTTTTTTTTTCCAATCTAATTTTTATTTTATTACATGATTTATACTTTTTACAATTATTGTTGGTGTAGGGGTGATAAAAATTAATTGATTTTTTAAAGATAATATTCCATCTTTATTTTAAAATAAAATTTATAATTATGTTTACAATTTTTAATTTTAAACTCCTACTTTATTAGTTAAATAAATGTATTAAAATTTATTTAATGTGTTCAGTACAAAAAAAGATGTGTTGAATTTAAATTTCTACGCAAGGCCTATGCCATCCCCAATTCTCCGTCACTCCCAAAAATTAATTTATTAATGGGTATATGACCTTTTTTCTTAAAAATTTATTTTATGTTAAAAGTTTGGTAATTCGAATTACCGTTTAAAAATATGGGTCCAAAGTAAAATTGGGTGATGGTGTAAACGGTGAGTTTTTTAAATCTATCTGTGTTTAAAAAGGGTGCTTGTGACAAACAATTCTCCTAAATTACAAGTTTTATCTATACTTATATTGGGTAGGATTATCATTTGTGCATATTTATTTAATGTTATCTATCATGAGGGGAGTATACAAAATAAGAGATATCACTTAATCGGGGCTGTTATCAACCTTTTGTACCAATGGGTATTTAAACATGTTTTTCAAAAATATCAAGAGTTTGATCAGCAAAGTTAGACAAGTATCCTAAATTCACTTTTTACTTAAAAGATTATATATATTTAAAATTAGGCATTTATTTTAAATTTCGAGGGCTTTATCATATCACGATTTTCATTTAGTAATTCTTGGTAGATATTACAAGGCAGTGGCGTAGCTAGGAATTTTCCTTAGAGGGGGTCCATACATATAAAATCCTGGGGGCTTCGCCCCCAGACCCCTTTAACGGGCCTTCGGCCCTTTTGCTCGGCCTTCGACCGGGTTTATCTTAAAAAACCACATTTTCGACAATATATAATAAATATTTTTTTTAAATGCATGAATAATATGTTATTATAATTTAGTAGATTATTCTCAATGACTTTATAATAATACTACCCATAATAATTTCAATAGTAATATAATAATATCCTTTCACGAACATCAAAACCAGAAAAATATAAATATTAATGGTATTTATTTGATACAAAGTCACTTTTATGTCTTTTGATCGTATAATCTAAAAAAAAAAATTTGCTCTGGGAGGGGTCCAAACCCGAAAACCACCCCCGTAGCTACGCCATTGTTACAAGGTGTTTGGTAATTTAACTTTAATTAACAATTGTTTTGAAATTTTTTAAACATTATATTGAAATGAATCGATCCTCTTGGCTTTCTGGTCTAGGCTCCGCAATTATCCTCATAGACTGACTTTTCTCCAACATTTTTAAATTGATTATTTATTACATAAACTTTATTTATTTTTTTTTACCCTATAATGGGTATTAAATCCAAAACTTTTAGAAATAATGATGTAAACCCTAAATTTTCTTTTTAATGTTTACATAAGTTAGTTAGTTTACACAAAATGAGTCAAAAAAAATAATATATTTTTTAAAAACCCAAATATCTAAATAAAAAAAATGACTAAACTGAAAATGGAGCGCATAACTTCAATGATGGAAACTTCAAATTTTTTTTTTACTTTTATGATTATATAAGTTTTTACCAAATAAATTAATCCCATAGCAAAGAATTATGCTTCTATAATTTTTACTATTTTTAATTTAAAAACTAAATTTTATATATGTCACGCCATCTAACGGGATTTTATTTATGATTTTAATTTTTTATTATTGGGTTTTATATTTTTTATATAATATATCCAGAAATGGTCGAAGCCAAAAAATTGGGCTGTCCAACTATTGGGGAGGGAGAGAGATCGACTGGGTTGGATGTACCATGGGTTTTTGGAGAGGGGGACTGGGGGATTAGATGTCATCTTACAATGGATTAATCGCAAATGCATATTAAATTAATCCCCGATGACATATTTTACAATTCTTATTTAATAAAAATTTTGTTGACAATCCATCCTTAAAACTGTCTAGGACCAGTAAATATTTTTCAAAAATTTTATAATGAATATCCAAAAATCTTACCTCATTTTATAAGCAATATCAGTAAATCATCATCTATGTTATAACATAAAAAAAAGTATATAAAACTTTCCTTATAATACAACTTGCACAATCAAACATCATTTTCGAAGGCTAGGGATGCACTTAGGGTGAATCCACCTTCTATAAAAATCCCAACTTCAATCATTCCAACATTTAGACTACATGATGTAATACACAAATCGGTCATCATCTATATAATAACTAATAAAAATTGTGCAGAATTTTAAATATAAATATTTTAATAAATTTAAATTGTATTTATTTATTAATTCATTTAAGATATTGCTATATTTATCACATTTATAACCTTATAATGCACAAAGATGTTAGCTTGATATTTAATGATTTAAATATTTTAAATATACAATAAAATTATATATATATAAATTAAAACATTATTTTGATAAAGTTTACATATAAAATTTATTATAAAGTATGAAATATCCTATTGTTCAACTAGCCCCTATTTTAATTAAAATGTTTTGATAATTTTATAGAATTTCTCGTGAGATACAAGTATAATCATAAATTAGCCAAAGATAAAATATTAATTATAAAATTTATAATTAGTTACTTCTAAATGCTAATATAGTAGAGAATTATAAAGATATCGATACAAAATTACTTTATTTTAAATTTATTTATTATAAAATATAACTAACTCACTATTAACCTAATAAATTCTATATATATACTTTTCAAAAGTAAATAACAATCATTGTAACTATTAGATTAATATTATGTTAAGTGAAAGAAATAATATAACAAGTCCGTAAGGTAAAATTTAAGTTAATATAATTCAAATATATGAACGCTAAAATAATTTTATACGCAGATTTACACCATTGAAATCTATAATAGGATAAGGTTTAAATTCTTAATTTTATGTCTAACATGTCCTGTGGTTCAACTAGCCCCTATATTAATTAAAATGTTTTGATACTTTATAGATTTTCTCGTGAGACACAAGTATAATCATAAAATAGTTAAAGATGAAATATAAAAATTAACTGTTATTGAGTTGAGAAAATATATATAACACACACTATAACAATGTAAACTAAATATAAGATGGATTTAAATTAATGTATATATTTTTTTGGAATATTTAAAGAATACATTTATAATTTTATTCAAAATTTGAAAAATCTGTAATATTAATTCAGAGATAAATCCTTTCTAAAAATAATTCTTGTTGTGCAACAATATAAGTAATTAATTATAATAATACAATAAAGTTTTCTCCAATTTTATTATAAAATTGTTATCATTATAAAACTCGAAAATTAGAAACTAATAATAACAAATAATCTTGCTTGTTTTTTTTAGATACTTGAAGTCCCACTTCCGTTTTTATGTTTTATTTTTTTTGAATTTCCTTATTTATTACATAAATATCCTAAACTAAATTAGTAATTAAATTAGACCGGAACCAGATTCCTACAAAAAACATTTGTAAGGTCTAGCAAAAAAAAAATGAGTAAGACCCTTTATATCCTAATTTACCCAAGATAAGAAATAATTTAAAAAAAAGGGAAATTGTTTATTTTTAAAATAGGATTAGTGAATAAGAAGTTTGGAATGTGACATATGTATACATCGAGCTGTAAACATTTTTAAAAATTAAGGAATTCGTTAGCCATAGTCGTTCATTAACAGCATTGCAAGATAAAAATCATTATATTGTGATAGGTTTGTAATCTGAGAATGGACAAACTTAATAAATTTTCCTATATTTTTTAACAATTATCGATCCTCCTGGCTTTTAATTCATATTTTTAAGATTAATTATGTGCTAGAAAGAGGCCTTCTAATATTTTTATCAAAATTATAAGATTTGTGGAATATTGCTATCTTTAATTGATTTAAAGATTTTATATATATTGATTATATTTAAAAGCAAGGAAGGTCTTGCCATGTGAATTGTTATACTCTCTCTATTAGTCGGTATTGGGAGAAATTAGCTTGTAGAATGGTGATTAGTCTGTGTAGAAAATTTCACTCGCCTCAAGAAGTCAATAATATTGATCTGGAATGAATATATTATAAAACTAAAAAATAATATGATTTTTTTTATTAAGATATAAAACTTATATCGCAATATTTATATAATATACTATATATATTCGGTATTAATTTATCGCCTCAAGTAAACATTTTGTCAAAAAGTAATATAAATTGATTTCGGTAAATAGAAGTGATACTAAAAAGAAAAGGTAATATTAATATAATACTCAAATTGATTAAGAAAACACAATTTGTTACTAATCTGTAACAGATTATTGTCATAATGATGGAAATTTGTATCTAGGTTATTATACCCCAACAATAACACAGATACTTATATGCTGGGAGATGTTCAAGAATTAAAATATTGTCAATCTTTAAAGGATGCTATATTAGATAGTATATTGAAAAAAGGTAACTTAAATTAAATAATTATTTATAAATTAATGGTATAGGTTTCGTGATCTTTATGATAATGACAACATAATTGCTGCTATTCTTCATCCACTATTGAAAACTGGTCTTGGATAAGGCAAGAAAAGAGTAGAACAAAAATGATAGAAATTTTAAATTTAATAAATACTTTGATACCTAATAGTGAATCTAACACAAATGACTCATGTTCGCAACCAACATCATTTGATGTAGTTAATTTTTTTGACTTTATTGATAATGAATTTATAGAAAATTTTATTAAATCCAATAACAAAACATTATCTTTATATGACGATTTTCCAAATTTAAAATTACTCTTTACTAAATATAATGTTGTTATTACATCAAGTGCTCCTGTAAAAAGCGTTTATTCAGTCTAGGGAAGCTCATTTTTGAAGAAAAACGAGCGCGTCTCCTTGATAAAAATTTTGAAATCAATTTGTTGTTAAAAGCAAATACACATTTATTAAACTTTAATTTTTAAGAAAAATAAATGTTTTTTTTTCAATGCAAATATATAGTATATTTTTATTTTATGTAAACATGAATATTCTATTTTCCGATATTTTTTCGGTTTAATTATTTTTTTATATAAATAAATTACAGATTTTTTTAAACAAATGATTATAATTTGTATATCCTAATTTATTTATATTAAATAATTTCGTTCAGTAAATAAATGCGTTATATGAATGATGTATAAAGTAACTTATAATGTAACTAGTTACTTATGAAAAATAACTGTAACTAATAAATAGTTGCATTTTTGCCAATTAACTAGTAACTGTAACTAGTTATGTTTCAAAAGTAACTTTAACAACACTAAAAATTACTATAGACAATTTAATGGATAACATTAAATCTCTTAATATATTAAAGACTTTTAAATAAAATGAATGAACACTATTTAACAACGTTTATAAAAATAAAATTTTAATAATGAAATTTATTTAATTAACGATTTAGTCTGCATTCATAGTGGAGACGGATCAGTTTTTTTACATCCGTTCCGTCAGAAGTCAATCTCATTAAAAATGATATAAATAAATGTTCATAGTACGTCCGTTCCGATACCTTGCGTCTTAAAAGCGGATCCGGCAAATTTATAAGTCAAAACATTTTGACTTTTTGATCCGGCAACGACAAATATTGCAGATAGAAATCCTGAAATCCCTATTTCCCAACCTCATAGGATCATCCTATGCCTATCATTTTTTTCAGTTACTTATAATTTTTCTAAAATGAAAATCAATATATATGATTTAAGCCAAATTTATATATGATAATAATTATATAGATTCAAATAAGAAATCACTATTTTTGGATTAATCTTGGTTTGCAATTTGGTCAATCAGGTATTATAACTTTATAAATATAACATATATAATTTTTTAAGTATATATTGTTATGTTTTATTAAAACTAAATTATCTCATTAGATATTTATATAAGAAGTAGATTAGGCTTAATTTTTTTTTTTGAAATTGGTTTTACAATCAATAACTTTCAATGAAGTAAACTTAATTTTTTAATTAAATTGAACACTTTCAATAATCGAGCAAACAATATGATCATTTATATTATAAATTTTTTAGGTGATGACTTTTAAAGATTCTTATAGATTATCAAAATCAATAATATAAAAAAATAATGGTTTAATATAACTGTTAAAACATATTATAAATTTTTTTATTACAAAATTTTGTATAAACTTTATATTACAAAATATTGAAAAATTTTTATAAAATAAACTATTTAAATTAATTCTTTTTTTTAATCAAATTTATTATTATTTCTTTATATCTAAAAACATAGTATATATATAAAAAAAGTTAATTTGAACATATTAAACAATCAACGTTAATATATTTTAAAAATAAATAATATTCAAATAAGACTAATCAACATTTTCCCTCTTCTACAAAGATCAAAGCTTCTTCTCAGCAGTCATCGAGAGCTTGTTGTCCTAGAAGTTTTTCCTGTTTCGATTGTACTTGGTTTTATCTTGGCTAGCGCATAAGTCTCAAATGTTCTCGTAGGTTTGATTCTATCACGTAGGTTTGATAAAATCGTTTATTAGAGTTGCGTGAGTTTGTACGTTTTTTGTAGGCTTGATATCCTTATCGTATGTTGTTCACATTTCTCAAAATTATTATTATCATGTTTCATAATTAATCCAGTCGAATATTGGAATTTGGAATAAATCGGAATATGTAATTTGAAATAGTTGATCAAATCAAATATATGAATAATATGCACGAATAAAATTTTGAATTTCGGAACAATAAAATATGTAATAAGGAATGATAATTTATGGAATAAGGAATAAAATCCAGAATAAGGAATGATAAATCATAACGATTATTATACTTTTAGCGTTTTAAGCGTTTTATATTTTTAGCGTTTTATATTTTTAGCGTTTTATATTTTTAGCGTTTTATATTTAAATTTTAAGCACGTAATCTTTTAAGTAATCAGGTTTATTTTTAATTCTTATTGGTCTAGTTATTGGTATCTTAATCTCATTCTTCGTGTCCACACTTCCCCCCTTAGAGGAATTTTTAGGGTCAATTTCATAATATTTTAAACTGTTGTAACATTCGCTTTTCCTTAACTGATCAAGATGCCTACTTACTATCCCTTTATCAGTATAAACTTGAAACATGGTGTTACTCTCTTTAAGCTTGATGCTGCCTTTGCACCACGTATCATCACCCTGTTTCTTATACCAAACATAGTCTCCTCTATTAAAAGTTCGATTTCGTGGTAACGACATGAAGACTTCACCAACTTTATCCTCCAAAGGTTTTAATAAATCTCACTTTATTCTAATGTCGCGGTTAAACATTCTCTTGGACGGTGTAACTCCCGTAGTGTCATTCGGCGTGTTTCTATAGTTGAACAAAAATCTGTCCAACGCAGTTTCTAAGTCAATCTTTATGTTTCTTTTCATATGAGCTTTAAATGTTCTCACCATACGTTCAGCTTGTCCATTAGATTGCTGATGGTAGGCCGACGTTAGTACATGTTTTATACAATAATTGCTACAAAATTTTTCAAAATCTTTGCTCGTGAAATTGGTATTATCTGTAACAATGGTTTCAGGTATACCAAATAGTGAAATTGTTTTATAAATTTCCTTTAACGTGAATTCAGTCGTAATACTCTTTACCGGAACTATAACCGGAAATTTACTGTAAGCATCAACGATTATCAACCAATTCTTTGTAAAAAACGGACCCGCATAATCTATGTGTATCCTTTCAAATGGTTTAGTTGCTGCTACCCATGGATTTTGTATTTTCTTTGGATTGTCATGATAAATATTACAATCATCGCAACTTTTGACTTCCAAATCAATGTCGTTGACCATACCAGACCACCATACGATCTTTGGCTAAGGATTTAATTTTACCTGCTCCCAAATGACCTTCGTGTAACGCCTTCAGTATGTTCTTTCTCAGACTTGACGGAATTATTATTTTGTCGCTTTTGTACAGACAATCTTTAATGATACTTAGCTCGTGTTCAATATTTTCATAAATTTTATTTTGGATAGGCACATTATTTCTTATGTCATTCATAACTTGAGATAATTCAAAATCTTTGGATGTTTCATCACGTATTCGGTCAAAACTAAGAGGTATATCGCCAAAGTCATTTATAATCGCGATATCATCAATAACGTCATCATCACTTGTGGTAGTCTTGAGAGGCAATCGGGAACAACATTGTATTTACCAGCTTTATATCTGATGTTAAAGTCGTAACCCCCCAAAATTATACTCCACTTCTGTAACCTTAATGACATGGTGCTATTATCTTTGAGCCCTTTGGTGAAAATATGGATTAGCGGCTTGTGATCCGTTCCAATAGTGAACTTAGTCCCTATCAAGTATTCTTGAAATCTCTTGATAGCAAACATAATGGCCAGAGCTTCACGCTCAATATTGGTACAGTTTGTTTCGGATTTTGCTAAAGTTCTTGATGCAAAAGCTATCGGTTTTTCCTTGCCATCTTTTTCAGTGTGAAACAAAACAGCTCCTAAACTTCTTTTAGATGCATCAGTCGCAATTCCGATAGGTAGTTCAGGATTAAAGTACGTCAAAGCTGGAGAAAGACTAATCAATGTCTTTAGATCATCAAAACTTTTGGAGTGTTCCAAATTCCACTCCCATTTTTCTTTGTTAACAATCTTGTATAAAGGATCAGCTATTTCAGCGAAGTTGTTCAAAAATTTTCTGTAGTACCCGGCCATACCTAGAAACGTTGACAATTCCGCGGCTGATTTTGGTTCCGGCATTTTAACGATCGCCTCGATCTTGTCATGGTTTGGATCCCCTTGGCGTCGATGTCGTGTCCTAAGAACCTTAGACTTTTTTTGAAAAATAAGCTTTTTGCAAAATTAGGCACTAAACCATGAGATAGTATTCTTTCAAAAACCTTCTTTATGTTGTTGAAATGAACTTCGTCACAACTTCCCGTAATTAGTAGATCATCAATATAAAATATAACATCTTTCATATCACTGAAAATTTGATCCATAATTTGTTGAAAAATAACAGATGAAGTCTTTAACCCAAAAGGAAGTCTGGTAAACCGGTAGTACCCCCTGTGTGTAGATATAGTTAATATGTCTCTGCAGGTTTCGTCGATGGGAATTTGTAGGAACGCATCCTTGAAATCTATCTTGGTGAACTTCTTCCCTTCCTTGAGCTTAGCGATAAGATCATTTATTCTTGGAAGTGGGTATCTGAAGTCCTCAAGGGCTGAGTTGACAGTGTCTTTGAAGTCGGCGCAAACCCTAAGGCTTCCATTATCCTTGTAGACAGCGGTTATCGGACTTGCCCATCGGACATCTGTTACCGGCTCAATGACTCCATCTCCTATCAATCTCATAAGTTCTCTAGTAACAGCGTCTATCTTTGAATAAGGTAACCGTCTAGGTGGTATGATTTTCGGTTTGGCGTCGTTACGTAGATATATCTTGACATTCCCTTTATTGATCGGTTTTTTAGTCAGTTTAGATTCGCAATCTTTTATTAATTTCTTTATTTCATCTTCATAGTTGGTATCAATGTTTGCTATAAATTTGTTCAAAATACTAAAGGCATTAATCCACATACGTCACAATAACGCATTTTTATTAGATTTAACGACCACGGCTTGCAAGTGTTTGGTGATACCTTCGTAGGTTATTTTAACTTGAGTGACGCCAATAATTTTGATTAAGTTTCCATCATAAGCTGTGAGTTGTAGAGTGGACTTTTTAAGATCTTTAATAACTATTTGTTTAGCCATATCATGAGGTATAATTGTAAACTTGGATCCCGTATCAACCTGCATAGTAACAGCAGCATCATTTACTTTTAAAGTAGTCATGAACGCATTATCATTAAGTTTAAACTCAGTTAAATTGTTGATATTAAAATCACTACCATTATTATTTTGTGTAGGGTTATTTTTTTTTCAACAATCTCTTCAATGTTCATGTTACAATTTATGTTACTTTGATTCATGTCATTATATTGTAATGGTTTTCTTTGATTAATATTTTGATTATAATTTTTCCACGTATTATTTTCTCCATTATTGTTGTTATTGTAGGATTGATATTGATAACCATATCGATTATTATATTGACTCTGATTTCTTTGATTGTTGTAAGACCAGGAATTGTTTCTCCCATTATATTTATTGTTTTGCCAAGTACCTCTACCATAATTGTTTGAATTGTTATTGTATTGCCAGGCATTGTTTCTATCATAATTGTTTTCATTATTGTTGTTGTGCCACATGGAGTTTCTTCCGTAATAGTTTGAGTTGTTATTCGAAGATTGGTTATTACGAAAATTTCTAGAGTTACCCTCACTGTCTCGAAAAATATTGTTTTGATAGTTTCGGCTAGCACTATTATTAGGCCTAAAATCATTATAATTCCTCTTCTTAAAATCAAAATTTTCCCTAAGAGTGTTACGTCCATTATAATTAAAATTATTTTCTTTAAAATTATTATGTTCATAATCATTAGAATTATTCTCATTATTACTAAAAGTACTTTTGCATGGTATTTTATCCATGTTTAAATTGTAAAATTTTTTATTTTTATCCAATTTTTTATCATTGTCTACATAATTTGTATCGCTAACGTCTGGTTTAATATTGCTGCCATCTAACTCCACTCCTAATTTCATCATCTTATCTAAACCTTCGTGCTTATGTTTATTTAACTTCCTTCTGATATTATCATTTAAAGAACAAGTTATAATTTCTCAATCATTCTTGTATCGTTATCAAAAAATAAAAAGTATGGAAGGACTCCTCGGCACCTTGTACCGCTAAGTTAAAGTTCTTTATATTTACATTAATATCCTCACTTGGAATTAACAGTTTCAATTTACCAAAAACAATATTAAAGTCTTTTAACTGTGCTTTAGAACATATCGACGTAACTTGGTCTACAATCTCAATTGGTAAGCTACATAGTAGTGTCCTAACTTTAGATGAGTCTGACTCAATATGTCCTTCAAAGTATGTTTCTATTAAGTTAAGATAAGTCTCAGATAATTTTCCTGATAACTTGGGAAATTTAGGAACATATTTAGTGTGTGTAAGAGTTAATTTTTCCTCCATGTTATAATTTTATTTGAGTAAAGTAAACTTTCAATATTTAAAATCGTAAAAGCAAAACATTGTAGTTCATTAAAATCAAATTTAAGTTGTCTAAAAATTTTAATTTTAATCAAGAGAATATGGTCCACCAAGTTTTAATAGTTTATCTATAAAAATTCTAATTCAAATTCGTAAAGAGGATTTAATCCACTAAGTTTCAAAATAATTTGTCTGTGAAAAATTTAATACTAATTCGTAACTAAGTTTTAGAAGGAAAATTAAAAAAATTTTATTGATATTCTATAGGTTAAACATCGCGTAAATTTATATTTAATAACGTAATATAGGGAAAATTTTCTTTACCCTATAAATATAGTATGTCAAATATGTAAAGCGTAAAGATATTTAAATTTTAATATTTCGTAATTTCACAAGATATAAAAATGAAATTATTGTCATCAAAAATATAGGGCTTCCCATTTAGAGACATATAAGCATCAATCATCTTTCGTAAGGATTTGAAATAAAAGACAATTTCATTCGTTCTATTATCACGGACATAAGAAAATTCATTACATACTCCCATTTCTTTCAACATTTTATCAATAATAATGCATTGAGGTATATTATAAGCTTTTATAATTTTGTAAATTTGGATAAAATTTTGACTATCGAAAAGAAAAGTCAAAAAATTTTATTTGTCCTTTTATCATCTCCCATATCGAACGACGAATTTGATAAGTAATTCCTTTACCTTTTATTTTTACAAAAGAATTCAAGGTAAGGATATTTTAAATTTTTATTATTTTACTTTGTTTTATTTTTTTTTTTAAAGAGAAAGAAAAACGAAAAAACGTACCACCGTAACCGGGGCACCATAAAATAAACTATTTAAATTAATTCTTTTTTTTAATCAAATTTATTATTTCTTTATATCTAAAAACATAGTATATATATAAAAAAAATTAATTTGAACATATTAAACAATCAACGTTAATATATTTTTAAAATAAATAATATTCAAATAAGACTAATCAACATTTTAATATTTATATATGTAGTTTTTATTATTCCAAGAATCTAGTTGGATTTAATATTTTATGAGGGAAGAAACTTCAATTATTTTAACTTGAAAGTTGAATTTTATCATAAAGAATAAATATTTTATAATTTTAAATATCACCTGTATGGGTTACTATTCTGTTGAATTATTATGTTTGCAACTAAATATAACATATACAAATAGAATGCCATCTATTTTAAATTTAATTATCGATAAAATTATTTATTAACTAGGAAAATTTCAAAAATAATAATGAACATAAATATTTCCAATAAATTAGGGGTATTTTAATATCTTTTAGATAATATTTGTTTGTGCTTTTGTTGTTTTAAATTATGATTCGCATTTAGGAATATTTGTCATATTGGTAGTTCAAAAATAAGATATTCATATTTTGCCTATAATATAAGTCATAATAAAAATAATATAACTATATTATGGTTCTTTCACAAAAAGTTTTCAAATATATTACTTTTTATTTTGAAATATAATAAAATATATGTACTGAAAAATTATAAAAAAAATCATAATAACCCAGCTGAAGACGGAATCTGCAATTCAAAGAAATGTTTTAATTGGATGATATTAATATATAGCTGTACAAGTAAAGGTTAGAAAGATATTAGATAATTAAGAGTTTAAGAGGTATGGGTTAGATAGAGATAAGATATATTTTAGAAGGTTTTAATAAATTCTATTTATTTTATAAAAACTTATATCTGACAGGTCGTGTGAATAATAATTTCCTTAAGCTGGACCATAAAAAGAAATAGTCGTGATTTATAAAATAGAAATTCCAAAACTAATGGAATGGGTCAAACCTAAATTTAAAAATATTAAATGATTTAAGAAAGCATATTTTTAAATGCATACAAGATTAATTGAATCAAATGTCTTATGGATTGTTGGAACTATATGTCTTAAAATAAATTTTTTTATTGAAATTATCGAAGAGCATGACAAATGTGAAGTGTTACCAAATATTTATTATGATTTCACCATTATATAAATATAATTGTAATTATTTTAAGTTTGCGAAATATATTTTATTTATTAGTATTTCATATAATATATTTATATATAATTGAGTAATAAAAGATTGCAAAATGCATCATATGCCAAATATTATATAATAACTATTAGAATAATAAATAAGGGTTTATCATAATTTAATCAAAAACTATAAACTAAAGCTAAGCCTGAAAATTTAGTGTATAGTAAGTGGTGTATTAAAAAAATATATTTGTTTAAATGGTACATTCTGTCTGGTTAGTTAAGGTCAGCGTCAACATGAGCGGAAGGGGTGTTTGCATCCTATTTTTTGAGGGGGTAGGGGGTAAGCTGCTTTAATGGGGGTAGGATAATTTTTTTGGGGGGTTATTTATTAAATTTTGAGATAAAATAGGACAAAATTTATTGCTGTAAAAATTAATACTTTTATTATAGAATTATTATAATACAATTATCGACCAAATCTATATATTGCAAACAATCATACACATTGTTTTCCAGATAAAACTTTCTGCTATCTTTTTAAATGTAATTTAAAAGGTTTAGATATATCAGCAAGCTCATAATGCCATAAAAATTAATTCATTGTAAATAATGGAGGTTTTGATTGAATTTATTATCTATAAAATAAATTCTTTATAATCACAAAATATCGATAGTTGGTAGTAGAGGATAGAATAATTTAAGTTATCTTTATAAATTCTCTGAAGAGAGTATCAATATAATTATAAAAGTCAAAATAAAAATATAGAGACGCGGGGATTTTTTAGAGGGGTAGGTAAAGGTTTTTGAAGGGGGTTTGCATCCAATGAAAATCCTGTCATGTAGACGCTGGTTAAGGTTAATATAAAGATATCAGTTCATAAGAAATACAAATACTTAATTTTATTAGACATCAATCCCATGTAAATTGGGAAAATTTAGATTAATTTCAGAACTCACCATTTGGTCAGTTACAAAATTAAGCCATCTCGCTAAATTGTCATAATTAGTTTATTTATAAAATTGAATATTAAAAACAAATTTATATTTCATTCACATTTTATAAAATATCTATTATTTTTTGCTTGGAAGATTTTTCAGAATCTTACAATCGTCTGCCTAATAGTTTTTCTAGAAATGAATGGATGTTGAACGTGACATTACAAAAGATATGTTGTTTCCCATATCAGAATTCCAGGAACTTAAACGAGTTACAAAAGTTTTTTTTAGCGTATAATAATTTTCAACTTACGAATAATATAAACGCTTAAATTGTAAATTTTTTTAAAAAAATTTTTACATTTCCTTTTATTTATAATAAATATTGCATACAATTCCATATATTCCCATTTGTGCGAATATGAAATTTACAATTATTGGAAAAAAATAATATAATATTTAGTAAATCATAATTAAATAAAGTCATTAATTCTCACTATCATTTATTGATTAAGATTCAAGTCTTTTAGCGTTAACATTATAATTAGGAGCAAAAATAGGTCCAATATGAAATATTTTAAAATAAATTCATAAGGATTCAGTAAGTGGAAGATAATTCGCAGGAAAAAAAAACCGCTCAATTTTTTTTTTTTGCTGAGGTGAGAAGGGTTATTTATTTTATATATTTTTTCGAGGAATTATCTTCGCCGACAGAGATTCATACTACAATATTTCAGCCTTAGATATTCTCATTTTTTTAACACCCAAATATATAACTCACTGAACTCTAATTAATTTGCATATTTTAAAAGCTTATTTTCCAGAAGCTTAATATAATATTGGGTAGATCACTGCAGCCATAATATTGTGATCCTTGTTAAAGCGAAGAAATTCCATATTAAAGAAATGCAATTTTTTTTTTAATTAGGTTTCTAATAAGGCAAAATACTTACCGAGCAGAGAAAAGGATAAAGGGTTTTGTATGATTACGATAATCTTCCCAATTGAAATTTTTAAACGGTTTAGTTCCACTAGGTTTATTTTTTTAAACTCGTTCTTTATCAGTGATGAATACGATTCATTCAACAAATGCATTTAAAAGTTACAGTGATAGGAATCGGCCGTAACGCCATTTATGTGGTTTCGCGCCTCGATTAAATGATATTAATGCGCATTAATATAATGATAAATAAAGACAATTAATCGAAGGACGAACCACAAAATGGCGCTACAGCTGACTCCTATGTATGGAGACACTTTCATTAATGAAACGCTATTTTAGCTAAAATAATAATATGTAAGCAGAGATTTGGCAAATAGATGTCCAAGCATTTCTGGCAGCTATGTGCAAAATCTTTAGGCAAACATAATGTTATTTCGGTGTTGATCGGGCTTTTTAAAAACACTAGTATATACAACTAATTTTTTAAAATTAATCATCATAATTATATTAAATTATATTTTAATTTTACCAGGATTTGGTTTAATTTCTCATATTTTAAAGGACAATGCCAACAAAAAAATTCACCTTTGGCCATTTTAGCATAATCTATGCTATAAACAAAGGTTTTTGGATGCTCCTAGGCCAAATATGGTTAAATTTTAGCAAAAATCACTCGTCTTTTAAGCAGAAAATTAAGAAAGAGAGGGCGCTTAATTTATTATCTTTTTTTAAAAGTTTTAGAGCTAATCAAAATCAATTATTTTTTTTGTCATTTGTTTATTAAAATATATATGTTATGCTACAAAAAACTAGAATTTATAATGTATATACAATTATTCACAAAGGATAATTCATGAGGACATCTTGTTTAGCGAGTTCCAACAACATAGGATCGTCGAAAAATTTGTTGATGCTTACATCCTCACTTAGGCCCTGGATATAAAATTAAAATGGATCAAAAAAGATGATAAATATTAATTTAAACTTTTCTCCTTCTAGTTTTGATCATAAATTCTCTAGCCAAATGAGTCGCCGGTTGAGGTTCCAAAGGCCGAATCACGATCGATTTGTCTAAAGGATCCCCCGGAACTATCTGCATTTTTTTTGCGATACAAAAATAAAATGTAATCGATATTTTTTATACACGTCAATCAGTTTAAAGATGCCAAGAACACGGATCAAGAGTATTTTTGTGTTCGCGTTCTAACGGGTTATGAAGTGTTCCTACTGATTTAAAAAAAATTAGAATCAAAGACTGTGCTTATGCCGGTATCAAATACCGGATATGGGGTCGATATTTACAGTTTTCAAAAAATCGGATTGGACCGTTATTTACAAAAATCTATAAACCGGAAACCCATATTTTAGGCTGCCGTTCAGTGGGGTATGATACTTCCGACGAGATTTAGAACCAATAAATCTAAGAATTATTGATTTTAATAAAAGAAAATTTGATCTCATACGCAGATTTTATTAAAAATCGATCAGCTGTTAAATAGCGCCGAATCATCCCACCGTGAATGACAGTCTTAAAGTTCATTATCCAGAACCGAAAACCGTTTAAAAAATTTCCAGGAAACAGGATTTAACCAAGCCGAAGTAATACTGTTTTAAAGATGTGCGCGATTCGTTTTAAAAGGGGTTTGTTTATTATTTAAATAATTTGATTAGCATTTTTTATTTATTTTGTAAACGAATTTTAGGTCCAAAAAAATGTTTTCCAGCGAGAAATACCGGGAAAAAAAACAGAGACAAACATGTTATAAAACGGAATGAATTATAACTAACTTTCGAATATACCACGTGTTCCAAAAGTAGAATCGCAAGTTAAATATATTAATATTTTTTCTTCGAGTAGTGACGTGACAGCAAAGGAAGAATCATTGTGGATTAGAAAAAAAATATATATGGTGCTTAAGTATAAAACAGGCGCAAAAAAGGAGGGAGGGAAAAAAATAAGGGATTTTCGGAAAGGAAGTTGAGTGATTAAGTTTGGTGAATGAATAGCAATAAATCAGTTATCTGACGATTAATCTAATAATATGAAGAAAAAAAAACCTGTGATTAATGGAACGAATCGAGTTTTAATTTACCAGGAAAAGGGCATCAAGGAATGATTAATATTAAAAATTCAAGATTTCTTGGGTTCTAAGATTCAAATTCCCAAAATCTAGTTTTTGAAGATCGAAGAATTATATAATACAACAGTCAAGAAATATATTACCTGCCAATGATGGAAGATAGAAAGACAAAAGGCCTGTCCTTGGGTGTGAATTCTGAGATCGGTTTCGAACCCGAAGGAATCGATGGCGGGAATAAAGGCCTTGATGGTATAAAGTGGAGAACCAGGTATCGGAGCGTCTTGCGTTACGTGACCCCTTATTAAAAAAATAATAATTTCCTTTAAAAAATATTTTGAAATAATTGTACAAAAAAATATTAGAGAATGGCGGAGGGTTACCTTCTCCTGGCCAGTACGGTATAAATGGCGGAAACGCAATCGGCCGGCGCCTGAACGTGGACGGCCAAATAAGGTTCGGTGAGACGCGGCGCCGCCATTAGGAAGGCGGAATAGGCGGCTCGTCTGGCAGTGGGTATAATTTGGCCTCCGCTGCGATTAACGGGCTCCGCGGCGACGGAAGCGTCGAGCAGTTTGAATTTTACGTTACGCATGGCTAATTTAAAAAAAAAAATTTTAAATAAAGATGGCATGGCTTGATGTATCGGGTAGGATCTCCAATAAATATTAACAATGCAAATTAATATCTTTATTGTTGATTTGGAAGAATATACTACAGAAGAATTGATTTGTCGAAAAATGTATTTTGAAAAAAATGTGGACATAGAACATCATAACACTCGGCCGACGATATATTTAAAGTTTTTATAATAGTTGATCGCTTTTTTAACAATTAAAAAGAGGAAAATAATAAATAGAAAATTCTTTTCTTTCTATTCGATCCCCTTCGCAAATAGGGATTCATTTACATATAGTATCTATTTTATCTAATATATATATATATATATATACACACACACTATATAATATTACGTTCGTCACACAAGGGGCCCTCCCTACTGCCCCACTGAAAGCCTTGAACCACGCTATCCTTAATTTTTGCCAACAAGCCCTTGTCCACTTCGGAAGGAAGAGTGTCGTCCACCAATATGTTAGGTCCACAAGCGGGGTCAGGTCCGAAGGCCCATATGGAGCGAGCGGAAAGCAGATCCCAATCGTATTTAGATTGGAAAAATTCCCCGAGTCGTTTCCTGGTTGGAATCAAACGATTTAAAAAAAATATATGTATTAATAAAATATTAGGATGATCACGTGGTACATATACCAGCGAATGGTATCCAATATCAGTTCAGATTTTAAAAAAGAGCTCATGGTCGAGACTAGGTTTTTGTATATAACGGTTAAAACCTTTTATCAGAATAATGGTAAGGAGAAGCAAGTTTTTAAAAAATTTTTAACATCAATATTTTCCTAAAAAAAAATAAAACTTGGGCAATCAATCAGATTGACTTCTGTCAAATTATCTTCTAAATAGAAAAAATAAAATTAATCGAGAATTACCTACTTACATAGGCTAACTTGGTTAGCTGTAACCGCTAAATAGCGTAAAATGTCTAAAAAAAATAATTACTGTACCAATCAAATGATTACTAATTAACTATAAATGTGTTAAAAGGATATCTAATTTTTCTACACCCCACATCCTCCATTTTGGTTTGAAATAATGCGATAATAAAAACCAGACGATATTTATTAAATTTAAATTAGAAAATGATTGCGGTTGTAAGTTCGTTTATAATATATTTGATAAATGTCTCTCTGCAAAAATAAGGAGTATAAAATGAATGCGTGATTATGTAAACCTGTCCCAGGTGATTTGTACCACTTCATTTTCGATATCCTCGGCTAGACCCTTTTCTAAAGGTTCGGCTATCATCGTTATCTTATTCCTTACATGTAAAAATAATAATATATATTCTTGGAAATCTTAAACCAACCCAAGATTTTGCGATATGATAAATTTAAAAAGGTTTAATTTAAAAAGGTTTTTTTTTTAATACGATAAATAATCAAACGCGTATAAAACTTTTTGTTAGGGGTCTCAGCGAAGCATTTGAGGGAAGACGTTTCGACTACAGTCTCGCAAAACGTTACAACTGGATCTGCCACCTTGATATCTTTATTTTTTATAAAATAATCGAATATGAAGATTATTTTGATATTTCTACCAGCTGTGTACTTTATTTTATGAAACATATCGATTTTTTAAAATAATTCTCCCCTCTACCAAAAAAAATGATTTTTACCAGAGTTGTTAAAAGATACTTTTTAAATGGATCTAGATACAGATACATAGTCTCAAAAGTTATCTAGATACAGATACGAGCGATACAGCGTCTAAAAAGTTATCAAGATACAGATACAATTTTTAAATGTATCTGTATACAGATATATTTTTTTATGCTCTTATAGGTTTGCATAAACCTAAATTAATATTATATTGTGAAAATTCATGAAATGAGCTAAAAATTTATTGACGCGATATAACATTTATCAGAATATAACCAAAATTATAATTTTAATATAATATATGAAAATATATGATTAAATAATTATTAGATTTCAGTAATAAAATATTTTCAAAATTTTGATCATTTAGGCATCCTCGTTTATCTGTGAAGATATTTTTAGCAACACTAAATAATCTTTCCACAGGGGCGCTTGAAGGAATTGTAGTGTTATATTTAATAAATAACAATTTTATATCAGTTCTTTAAAAATGCTAAAATCTCTACATTTATTTTTGAAAAAGTTATTTAAAATTTGTTGATTATCAAAATTTAAATCATTATTAGAAATTATATCTGCTGTAGGGTACTGAAAAAAATCTGAAATTAAATTATTTGTTTTTTTTGGCAGGTTATTTGCTTGCAGTCAGTTGATGACTTTGATAATTCACCAGCTAATCTTTGTATCAATTGTTTTCTTTTATAATGGCTGCATGCCATCTATAATAAAAGCAATAATTAAATCATCTAAAGTGCCTTGAGTTAAAGTCAAAGGTCTTTTAGCAAAAATATTATTGTAGGATGAGCCTTGCCAATATTTTCTTTAGTATTTTATTTTCCTTCCCCTTTTTTATTTTTGTTAACAAGGTTGGATATTTTCTCTTAAAATTTTAATTAGAATTTTAAATATATAATATCTATACCCTTATGTGCTTCATGATATTGCACGTTGAAGTCATACTGACGGATATTTTTGTATTTTTAGGTAGACACGGCAAACCTTTTACCATCAGAGAATTAATTGTTTTCTTTGTTTTGAGATATTATTTTAAAATATGCTCAATTTGGCCATGGTAAAGCAATAGAACTTGTTGCTTCCTCTTCTTCATCGATATAGATCTAAATAAATATATAAACTTAAAAATTTAGTTATAAAATAAAATTTACCATTTCCATATTGTAATATTAAAATTTGTATAGTTTATTGATAAACTCGGACATAATATTTAAATTAATGAATATTTATATATATTTTTTATATATAGTTTTAATATTTTATGTATATATAATTCTTTATTATAGTATTAATAAATATTAATATATAATATATATATTTATTTATTTCATAAGCTCATATGAAATAAAATAAATTTTACAGTCAAATATTTTTATTTACAATAAAAAAAGGGGTATATAAAATGTATCTTAAAAAGTATCTAAAAACAGATACAGATACCTCTAAAAAAATATCTAGATACAGATACAGATACCTTTCTAAAAAATCTATCTTGATACAGATACAGATACTACATTTTTATATCTAGATACAGTATCTAGATACTTGTATCTAGATACTTTAACAACTCTGATTTTTACTAATAGGTAATGTATGGTTGGAAGCGTTACCGAGTTATCAGATGATAGGAACTAGACCTGCCATAGGTCCCGCTATCCTAAAAAAAACATATTGGTAACCCCCCGCAGCTCAACCTCACTAAAAACTTTTTCGGCTTTTTTTAAAGAAATCAATATAGGTCTATGTATCCTAAGCCAATTTACAGGATGCCACAATTACTAGCCCCTTTTGGATAATCTTCTTAAATAATGATTTTTTACAGTCTTCTACTCACGTACGTACCAAACCATAATATCGAAAGAGGTAATTAGATAATTTTACTCTAAATTATTTCTCTGTATATTATATTAATCGTGCAATGGCAAATAGAAAAATAAAATGTATAATTTTTCATCTTTGACATAAAGAATAAATATAAAATATATTTTAAAATTAAATGATTTCAACAAGTCATTTATCGACACTTTATCTTTATAATAAAATGTAAGTTATAAAATTATCGTAAATTGTAATAAATATTTGTTACGGGCATTAGAATATAGCTTTCTTAAATTTTTCCCATTAAATTCATTTTTTAAAAAAATCTTCAAATTTATGGATAAAGACTAACACTAAATCATATATATACATATATAAATTCTAACATAAAAAACAGATATTAAAGATAAAAAACAATGAATAAGTTAAAATTTTTATTTAATAATGTAAATCCGTGTTTTATTTTAAATATAATTCTTGCTTATATGAAGGAAGATTAATTTAAACGTCAATTTGTTTCATAAAATCATCACCTTACTATAATTTTTCCTGTACTATTCTTTAATATCAGCAATAAAAATGTAATTTAGAATAATCCTTAATTTACATTATTACATTGTGATCTGCTATTAAAAAAAATTACATGAAATATGATTTCTTTAAAAATGTGTTTCCTGAATTCATTTATTCTCATCTTTTTGTGAAAAAAAAATTAACTCACTATGGCTAAAACATTGTTCAAATTTATGGCGCAAGGAACTAAGATTGAAAAATAAATTTTCCAAAAAATTATTTTTAAATTTTGCCTGAAAATTGGGATTAAAAGAAAAAATCTTTTATAAAAGTGAATATTTTGGGATTTTCATGCATAAAAATACTCTATGGATTTATAATCACAATTTTTTTTTTCAAACTATGATAAGGAAAATGAGATTTATTTTCCTTTTTGCTCCCAAATAAATAGGAAATTAGAGGCAAAGTTTCTCAAAAAATAGCAGATAACTATAAAATTAGAAATTTAAGGGAACGATGATAACAGAATAAATGAATATAACACTTATTAATTATTATACAATTTCTCTAACATATAATGTTACCACCTTAGAAGGGATTTCGTTAAATAATATATGTATAATAATAATAACTACAAGTGGTAATGAGAAGAAATAGACTAAGTTGGTTTTGGAATGTTGAGCGCAAAAAGATGCATCTTGATGGAAGTAGGAGGATGAAGACCTAGAGGAAGGCCCAAACTGATATGGATAAATGTGATAGCGGCAGATATGGGAAAAAATGAATCTTATAAGTATGCTTAGGATCTTAAAATGAAAAACAAAAATCAGAGGGAAAACTGGCCAACCTGGGTAAACCTGGATATCGCTAATAAACGGAGAAAAAAAATAGGATGGTAATGATGAGCATTAGAATGCTCTCTTAGCAAAATTCTAGGGATAAAAGATGATCCCCACCTTTACAATATAAAAAGCTATCAAGTCCAAAAAAAAAGAAAGACAAACCTATTTCGGAGTACATTTTCCGGAGGTCGTGCATAACGCAATCGAGGTACAGTTCGCCCGTGCCTAACACTATGTGTTCCCCCGATTCTTCTACCTAGGTAATAAAAATTAAAAAAAATATACGTCAATCAAAATGATCCACGATGTCTTTCATAACTTTATGGACTTCTCACATATGATAAAAAAAATGAGGAGGGGGGGTGGATAAGTGAATTTTATAGTCATATCCAGTGTCATTTCGAGACTTTTAGTGGCACAGGGAAAATAAAATACAATTTACCTAAGATTATTTGATGACTTTTTTCGCAACGAGAATTAAAAGTTATGTATACTTTTATAAAAAATTTAATCGTAAATGAGTGGGCGCACATTATAAAAATGAGTAGCCATTCTATTTATCTTCCTTCGCCATTTTTTTATTTGCAAAAGAAGATATTGTGTCAGAATAATTTTAATAGGTAAGGCGATATCATTTTCTATTGAAATTACAGAGGTTAACAAGTCGGTCCTGGTGCCATACAGGATCGTAGCAAGAATCGTTTCGCATTGCGATGGCCACTAAGAGATGCGGCCATCTAGAATTGTGAGTACAATTTCTTTTTACACGCATTTTATCATCCATTTTTTTTTTTTAAATATATAAATCAACTAAACGGGATAAGAATATAACGCAAAAATTAACAACTTGAATGTGTATCGTATGGTAAAAAAACATTATTTAAATTTTAATGATGTAATATATTTACTTTTGTGGTCAAAAGCGGGTAACTTTTATTGGCCTTCCTAAGCCCGTCCAACATCTTCGGCAATTCGGAAGGGTTAACGGGCTCGACCGCTATTTTTATGACCGAGGCCGTATTGAATTTCAGTGGTCGGAAGATGTAGAGCTAATTTATTTTAATATAAAAAATCAATATTACGTTTTAAAAGATGAATTTAACGTTTTTTTTTGTATATAACTGTAATTCAATATGAATATTTTATAAATATATCTATTTTTTTTTTAGATTATATTATTTCGATATCGAGTCGTAGTGTTGCTAAATCACCTAACTTAGTCAAGCTTTTAGCCTATGAATTAAGCCTCTAAGTTCGAGTCTCAAGATTGATTCGAATATTTTTGGATTAAAAAAAATGGCCACGCTGTTTCACAGCTGACTAAAGTTTGGGAGTTTAACGACACTTAATCTACCGTATTCTTTTACAATTGCAGCGAAATTTGTTTGGCTTTGAATTCTTATTGTAGGACCATGAATTTTCAAGTAATAACTTGCATTTATATAAATATATATAAATCTAATTGACGGGCCAAAATCTAACTAAAGGCATTTTAAAAAAAAATGAAAGAATGTATGAACGTCTTCATCGAGTCCAATATCAGCTATGGTCGCCGTTTTAACGATGGGCTGGTCGATGCCTTCTATGAGTACCCAATTACCGGCAGGAGCTCTGCTTATTTCTATCTTGTATCTAAATTTAGTTAAAATTTAATATGTCCATAATTAATTATGGGATGAATTTAAGGAAAGAGACGTTTTATGCCCTATTATAGTTGTACAAATGATCGTTTTTGAAAATCGAGCAGTTTAACAACACTATATTTATATAAAATTCTCAGAAACATGATTTTAAAAAAAAAGAAGAAAATTACACTTCATTGCAAAGGTGGGACTTTACAGACCCCAGTCATTTTTAAACATTGTGTATAAAATTAATTTTGATTTTTTTTCACTACTTCGTGAGTTTGGGTAAAGTCTTACATCCTATCATATTTAACACATTTATTTTGTGCTTCAATTATTCATTTTAAAAATTAGTCTCACTCTTCACCTTGTAACAATTTCATTAAAATGATTTTATATATTCAAATAAGACATGATATATACAATATTTACAAATATTCAAATAAAAATTTTATATAAATATAACGTTTGTTTGATAAATTTTATTAAGATTTGATTAATAAAATATCGTTCAAAGTAGATTTATCTAATTTGGTTCGTAAATAGTTACTAGCAATCCTAGAGCACTTAAGGATCTTTCAACAGACACTTGCAGCAAGGAGCAGCTAGAACTTCTCATAAGAGCCAATCTAAGATGGGTTATCTTTTGGCTAATTAAATATTTAAATTTGTCTCCATGTAGACATCAGATGTCCTAAAATAAATAGATTTATTTAATTTAAAGTCAAATATTGTAAATTTACCCTAGCCAGCAATTTATCATATTTGGGTGGATAGATTCCATTCTGGTAATTAAATCTCGGATCCATGTAGATCCCATTTCTAAATTACATTTATTACCAAACAGATATTTCTGCCGACAACAAAACCCATAAGCAAATAATTAGAGAATTCATTGTTGATTTCCTCTAAATCGTTGAACTTAAGTTTATAAAATATTAGTCCTCTAGTCGATTTACATTTGAGAGCATGGATTTCAAGACGAAAATTAATGGTTTAATAGATAACCAAAAATTGCCATCCGATCAAAATAATTTACAGTATTGGCAATCTAAAAAATTTCAAGATCCTGAATTGTACATCCTCTCGTGAGTAGTTCTGGCGGCTCCTTGCTCGCAAGTATCTGTTGAAAGATCCTTCAGTGCTCTGGGATTGATCGTAACACCTTTACGAACAAGATTAGATAAATCCACTTTAATTTTTTTTTATTAAACAACGTTATTTTTGATTTTTATATCATGTCTTATTTGAATAAATAAAATCATTTTAATAAAATTGTTACGAGGTGAGATACTAATTTTAAAATGACAATTAATTGAAGCACATAATTTTATACACATTGTTTTAAGTACTGAAATTTTTAAAAAGACTGGCGTCTGCAAATAGCCCCACCTTTGCAATGAGGGTAATTTTTTTTTTATATTTTCCTATATTATTTTAAAAATATATGACCGCAAATAATCCTACATCTTCCTGAGTTTAACTCACCTATAAGTCCCCCCCCCCTTCCCCCCACAATATTATAATTAACTTACAACTTAGATTAGGCTGTCACTTGATCGCGTGATACTAAGTAAGTAACCACATGTGCGCGATTTGCGCAATTATCACCGAGTCATTTATGAAAGTGAGTAAATAATAGGTATAATTTATAACGACTTAGTAAACGCGATGAAGGGAGTCATAGGGTTCATGATGAAATTTAAAAATTGTTGCTCAACCACACAGGGAACCCTTTAAACCTCCATTATCGCCAAAAGGTTGCCACTCGCCCGCCACAATGAGGACCGTCTCCTCGATGGGGTGTAAAAACCACCTGAAGGGAGTTGATCAGGAAAGGTATCCGATTGTAAAAAAACCTTGCTACAAAATTTCCTAATGATTAAATCAGAGGGAAAAGTGGCCGACCTGGGTAAACCCGAAAATCGCCCTTAAACGGATAGAATGAGACCCAAGGCTTTTTAGGTAAAACGACTTGAAATTTTTTTTAAAATTCCTCCAAAAACCTAGCTTCGTATATCCAAACTCGTCCTACTTTACAGACCCTGGAATCCTCCTCATCCTCTGGCGTGTAATTTTCTCCGAGAATTTTGACCCTGACCGAACCCTCGAGAGAGGAGGTGAGAGTGCCACTGAAAATTCGACCGAACACGTGAAAGGTGCTGGCGTCGGAGGTGGGGTAAAGTTTGACGGTGTGTATCATGAGTGGGCCCTGGGTAAAAAAAACAATGTATTATAAGATATCTCGATTTTTCCTGTTAAAATACCCCTTCCAAGTTCTATTCGGGTTAAGTAGTGTTGTTAACGACCATTTTGAGCCGATTTTTAAAAACGACTAGCTCAATGGGTTACCAGAAAAAATATGCCTAAGCCTCGAGATTTGGCTACTGGATGCCCAAACCTCTGTTCCTTCTACATACAAAATCTTCAGGCTTGCGCAATAGTATTATGGATGAATAGATTACCGTTTTAAAATCGGCTCAAATTAGCCGTTTAACAACACTAGGGTTAAGCCCATAGTTTAAACGGGGTTAAGTTAGGGAGCGATAGCTACTAGGCCCGATGTAATAAATATGAAAGAAAAAACCTTATATTATCTATTTAAATTGGAAGGTTACCTCAGGATCGCATGCTACTAAAGCATCGCCTATGTCCGAGTCTATGGGTCCAGTGTAAATATGCTCGATTTTGCGCCTCGCGTTTTCGAGAGGGGAAGGTATATGGTTCACGCACATATCCACAAAACCTGCGATGAATATGTGATAATTTTCAGTTTTTTTAAAAAAAAACTTCATAGTAAATCTGTGTTAAAGTTAAGTTAGTTTGTCAATTAGCCAGCTGATTTTAGTTCTCGCACTGTTAAATCTAAGGATATTATGTCTATGCTTGGTGCAGAACCTTGAAAAATTGCAACCTTTCACTTAATAACCTTTTGTGCCGATAACGCAAGTTTGAATTTAGGGGAAAAAAAGGAAAAATGTAATGACTAAATCATTAGTTTCGAATGAAAATATTATCCCCCATTGGCTGCCTGTCCAATATGATTCAGGGTGCGGGAAGAAAGGGACATGCTTCATAATATCAATATAGACATGGAAATAATTGCAATGAAATGTTATGCCAATTCAGGGGATCCACACAAAGAGGTTATCCGTTTTTAAATTTTATTTCATGGATTCTCGAGATATTGAATGGTCTGAACTTCTAGGAGTTGCGACAAGATGACTATCATTAATACCGTGTCACTTAATTATCAATATAAGGGACAATCTTAAACAAACGTGGTTAAAAAATCGCAAACCAAAAATTCAATCGCAAGTGGAGATGTTTTCATTAATTAATGAATTAATTAAGTTACAACCTTTACAAGCTTAAATTATCTATAACCTTTATGGTTCGGTTGTAAAACAAAATCTTATAAAATGTGGATGATGATGATGATCATCATAATAAAATCGTGTCATTTCGAAATGAAGCTAATAAAATTCAAAAAAAAAAAAATCATTTCGTATTTAAAAAAATGAATTTACAAATAATAAATGGGAAGAAAAATCTAAGTATCATGAAGCTTTAATAATAAATTCAATTCAAGGAAGTTGAATTAATAAATAATCAATTTTAGATATAAAAGATATCGAATTAGATAACTTATTTCAGGAATTCATTGCTTCTAAATACATTTTACAAAACAAAATAACGATATATCGCCTTTGGCCTATGAAAACAAAGCCCCTTATTTTCCAAAGAACATCGCGCCAAATTTTGAAAGATAAATAAATATGCAATATTATATTCACGTTACCAATCTGATAAAATGAGTTAACGATAAATGAAATTGGGGAAATTTATTTTGTTTATAGAAAATTCTTTGTATTTCTCGTATAAGTAAAAACAAAATTGAAATGAATCTCCCCAAAAAAATGTTTTTTTCTTTCTTTCTTGCTAAGTTATATTCTAGTTGAATGGAACCGAGATTCTTAAAAATTCATGCTTGTGTTTTAAAAGCACAGTGAAAAAAGGCTGGCAGCAGAATTTCTGGCAACATTATCCTGTGCGTGTATAGTAAATTATTTTTTAAAATTTAAAAAATAGCGGAATGAATTTGATATCAAACTTTAAAAAAATATTTCCCAGCTCTTACAATTCAAAATTGTAATAAAATCTAAAATCTCGTAGTTAACCGGTGAAAGGTCCGTAGAATTTCTGGCAAACCAGTCTTAGCAATGGCACGATGTTCATCTTGCATTCCGTTTTGGTGAGCTTGATGTTTAGATCCGCTAGGAGGGTAGGTAGGGCTGTATCAACGTCTCCTACAACCTTTTAAGAGCATACATACATTCAATTAGCTCAAAAAATTAGGATTAATGTGTTCAAATATCCAGGGTTCTGGCCCCATAGTTGAGAAATTTTAAACTCTATTTAATGGAAACTTTGATAACGGGAACTTAATCGAAAACTGATTATCTAAAAGAAGTCTAACACGCCCCGGGGTCCATATTACTTATGGTTTGATGGAATCCGTATACATCGGTATCTGTTCGGTCAGTTTGTGGTCTCAAAATCGGGTCAAGAAACCTGCAAATATCTAAGTATCACTAATACAAATTGTCAGGAATTCGTTTTCGACTCCTACAAATAGAGGCTCAAAAAAAGGGAACACTTAAAAAAATGAAATATTACAATCAATAATGAATTACGAACAATTTTTAGGCCAATAAGATATATATATATAACATACTTGAGCGAATATCTTGTACATAGGCTCCAAAACGAGCTCTACAAAGCTTCTAGGAGCGTTGGGAACAGGGGGCTTCCTGGAAAATTTCCTCCTTTTTTTCAAAACAAATATATTTAAAAAAAAATTAAAATTTTAAAGGCAAATTATATTTTTATTCCAAAAAGTAACTTTCTTTCTCTTTTTTTTGTTTCTTTCTTTTATTAAGGATCTTGATAAAAAGAAATACCGGTAAAATATCTCAGAATATTCTGTTAAGAGTCTCAAATTAGGCATAAAACCAGGGTTGTGCATTTGACCGGTCAAATTCAAATAAATGTTTTTTTAAGGAAAATTTTTATATTATAATAGTAAACAAAAATGAATCTATATAAATATTAAATTATATTTTTTTAAAAAGTTCTATAATTAATGTTTCGTTCTCCGTGGGCTGAGCTGGTTCTGATTTTATATTCAATATTTTTAATCAATTCCTAGGTCATGATATACCCCTACCTTTCTGGTTGTTCGAGATCTTCTCACATGAATATTCCCCTAAACTGGCCAATTTCTTACTGAAAAAGAAGTGTAACTAGGCAAATGTCAGTAAGTTAGACACTTCTCGTAAATGTTCACGCTGGGCAAAGCCCTATCCAACAACTTGAGCCCGAAATCAGATCGCTTTTCTTTCATATATATGTTGGCTAATTAAATGTACCGCCGTTTTTACTTCTGAAAATTTGTGATATCAACTTAAAAAAATATTTTGATTATCATCACCCTTGTAAAATGACTAATTCTTGTATCAGGTCAGGTGCTTCACCAAACTCATTAATATAGTAAGATGCTCCCCCTTATATTGAGATTTCAATAATAAAATCAGCTATGTGAGCGCATGGATTTTCAAAAGTATCCTGAATTATTATTTTTTTCTTCAAATGGAGAAAATTTTAAAAATCGCGACATGATTGAATCGCGTCGTATCCCAAATTAAGCGTCTCGTTTTTTTTTACGTGGCCGGACTTACAATAGGATAGCTAAATGGTTTAAAGAATAGTTTAAAATTGTTTCTTCATTTAATTATATTATATCATTGGTAATTTCTTTCGGACAGGGCCTTCTCGTGTATTCGTATTTGCTTCTTAACATTTGACGAGATGTCCATCTCGTTTGGATAATTGTACATATTGCTAATATAAATTGGGCAATTAGTAAATTTTTTTTAACATGTTTTAGCAAATTATTGTATAATTTATATATTCAGATCCAAAAAAATGGTAGTGAGAAAAGAAGAAAAAAATTATAGATTTTCCGGCTGCTCGGAGGAATGAACCCATGAAATTAGATTTTATAATCATTAATTTCTATGCGTTGACGCCTTTTTTTTGGGTCTCCTGATTTATTCTTAAGGCTCTGCCTGACTTTTTAATTAGGTTAACAGCATGGCTTCCAAAGGATGTCAAGGTTTGTAGTGACAACTGATACGAATTTATATTTATCAGGAATATCCATATATTTGTTCGTTTTAAAATCTTCTTTGTATTTTAAAATGTTCATATTGATGTTGAAGGGTGATAGGGGGTCAACGCAGAAGAAATCCCACCCTAGAAATCGGCCATTCTCCCAAGGAATTTGTGCAATTACATCGGGCCGTCTCCAATCATTAAAAAGACCTGGGGTTTCTAAAGTGGCAGGAAGGCCAGCGAACTGTAAAGCCCGTTTTATGAGAGCACTGCATCTGTTATGTCGGATTTAACGTCCACTGCTAAAGATATATTGAAGGCAATGACGGCCATTTTGATTTACTAGCTTCTTGCACTTGGTGCACTCATATGAGACTGAGGCTGTCACATTTAAGCGAATGGCTGCTGCAATGCTGAATTATTGGTTTGACAGCTCGAGGTCAAGACTGCCTTTCTTGCCACTTTATAACCCCCAAGTCTCTTTACTGATGGAAGATGACCCGATGTAATCGCACAAATATCTTGGGAGAATGGCTGCTCAAATTTCTTGGGAGAATGGCCGATTTCTAGCATGGGATTTCTCCCCAATATCAATAAGGACATTTTAAAATACATAGAAGATTTTAAAATGAACAAATATCCGGATATTCCTGATAATAAATTCGTATCAGTTGTCACTACAACCTGGAAGCCAGGCTGCTAACCTAATTAAAAATCCTGGCAGAGCCTTAAGAACTAAATCAGGAGACCTAAAAGAAGGCGTCTACTTACGTCAATGCGTAAAAATTCAGATTATAAAATCTAATTTCAAATATTTCATATGTTCATTCCCCAAGCTGCCAGAATAATATAGATCTTTTTCCTCTTCCCTTAATTATTTAGAATTTTTTTTCTTCTTTCTCAAATTAAGTAGTATATGTTACTTTTTCCTCCCCCCCACCCCCCTTCATTTATATTCACGATTTGGATATATATATATAAAAAATTTCTTTCCTTTCTCAATTACAAATTTGTGTATGAATTAAATTGATTTTTTCTTGTAAATTTATAATTAATAATAAATCACGATTTCTTTTCTTTTTCTCTGCTAATTTTTTTTATTTAATTTATATTTTATTTGATATAGTTCTATTTATAATAATTTATTTATTATTTTATACAATCGATTTTCATTATTTTGGTAATTATAATGTATTAAATATAATAATTGTTTTGTAAACAGTAAAAAAAAATTAATTAATATTTTTATATTTCAAAATATAAAATTATAATTAAATAGATGCCTCAGTGATAAAAATATATTTTTAAAATAAATCGTATGCTTTAAATATATATTACCTTAAATTAATCAATATATTTATTCACCAATAATATTTTAGAGTATTTGACTGAATTAGACCGGGCCAAATAATTCTTAGGGTCAATTGACCGATCTGCCAACCCAGCAAAAAACTATATCATCTCAGATACAAAAAAAAACTATAAATTTTATAAAATCATGCTTCAGAAATGAGTAATTTCGCAGACAATTCTATAAAATAATAATTAGGTGTTTTTGTCTCATTGCTTTGATCAGCTGTAATAAGATTTTTTATTTGATATATATATTAAAAAATATGGCATCTTTAAATACGTTTTATTGTTGTAATATATGTCACCCCACAATCTCCTAGCTAGTTCGGTCTCATTGATAGCAGTGGTGGCTAGAAATAGAATAAAGAAATATTTAGAATTAAATTACGTTCCTTTCCTTTTCTTAAAAGATGAGTGGCATTCCTAAATTTTCATCTCTTTTTTAGTTCTATACGGACCCTTTTCACTAATAATGATAAAATTATATGGATATTTACCGAAATATTGGGAATAGGTCCGGGCAAAAGATTTGAGGGTGAAACAAAACCCGAATTTAGCGCTGGCAAAGCAAACGTTTCCGGTTAGCGGGGAGAAATATTCGTTTCCCATTGGTGGGCTGGCTTTAAGAGTGGGCCCTTCCACGACGGTTGTGGTGGAAGCCACTTTTGCCGCTGGTTCTATCCTAAGATTTACATTTGTATATATATATATACACAAGTAATTTTTTTAAAATCATTATGCTAAAAAAATAATTAATCTCGATATTAATTTTCAGGGAGGGAGCTAATTGGTGTTTACCAGGTGATTGACTGAATGCACCTATCCTTGAGGGACCGGAAACCTTACCATTCACTAGTGTTGTTAAACGGCTCGATTTGAGCCGATTTTACTACCATTTATCATTATAAACATAAATATACTTTGCAAAAAAAGAAGTGTATATTAGGGCCAAGGCTGAAAGATTTGGTCTTCAAAAATGGGAAAACTCCTAATACGAAATGAAGGATACCCCTAGAGAAGTGCCCATATATTTTAAAAAAACCTCAAGGCGGTGGCCTTAGTGCCAAACGGGGTGCACGATTCGGCGTGCAAGGCGACGAGGGCGTTCAGCTCGTCGATCACGTGACGAATCTTATAGAAAGCGTCTTGCGGTGGAAGCTTGAGTTCCAGTACGAGCCTATCTATCTTCGCCACACAAAGCGTCAACGCGAGCCCTTCCTGCAATGCGTGCTTGAGCAGGCGTTCCGTGTTTAGCATGCACTTTGATTTTTCGTACATTTAATTCAAATAAAAAAAAAAGAATCACGTGATTCATATAAAAAAAGAGGGAAACGCACATTATAAATATAAACAATAAATCGGAAATGGAATGAAAGAATTTGGTAAACAAGATGAAAAAGGGAAGATAGGTTAGGTTAAGGGGAAAATGAGAATTTTTTTTTAAAAAAACATATAAATGTATACCCCTTCCGAAGCGTCAACAATCAAACATACACCATCGCATATTCGATAAGCGGCCGTCACCTCATCGCTAAAATTTACGTGACCTTTAATGCGTAATATTAAATACTATAAATATATAGGTTTTACTTTTTTGGGGCTAAAATGATATGACATTCAAAGGAACGAACTGTCGTTTGATTTATCATTCGTATACAATTCTAAGTGGACCTTATTTCTATATTTTCCTCTTCCAATTTTATTGTGTGGAGTTTATATATTTTTTAAAATATAAAATCTGATATAATTTAAGCCAGCCTGAAACAGGAAACGGAACCCAAGGAATGGGATTAAAATCAAGAATCTAAAAATTTTCTTAAAATAAATAAAAACTAAAAAAAACCCGATTTAGACGAATAGAAATATAAATAAATCAGCAGTTGTAACCACAATTTCATTGAGTCGAAGACTTCTCAATGGCAAATTTTTTTTGAAAAAATATTCCGATAATTTCGTAAATATATTGGAAGATTAATTGTTCGCTTGTAAATTATACACTCTTTATATTTGTCGAAAAATATTTTTTTTAAATAGCTAAAAAGTAATTCATCAAAAATATGAAACTAAATGTTAATTTTTTTTTTTGGATTTTTGGAATTGACATAAAAAATAATAATCAAATAAAGCCAAAATTCGTGGTAAACTCTTACCAGGTGTGTCATACAAATTCATGAGGTAAGATTTGTCCTTGATGTCCTGGAGCAATAGGGTTATCGGAGTAGCCTTTATACTGACAGCTCGCTTTTGTCATAAATTAGAAATAATTAAGCAAAAATTTTTTTTACATATATTATTATTATTATATTTCTTTCTCTATCTATAGGATTAAAGGAATAAGATCAAGGTGCTAATCCAACAATTCCTGTGGAATTGGATATGTTTTGTAAAACTTATTGTTAAATAAATATAAATTGCTTAAATCAATTAATAAAATAACTCCTTCTTATTAACGTTATTTAAATTAATTTGAAGAAAAAAAGGTGAGCTTTAAATATAATATGTGTAATGAGCTTGTCGCCCTAGTAACGCTCTGGGAGATAAGCAACAAATTGACATGACATTATAAACGCCGCGTTAAAATAGAAGAAAATTTGCCCAAAAACAGCTGTTTGAAACACTACGTTGTTCGAGAATATTTAATCTTTTTTAATTAGTAAGGTAAATAATAATAAATGAATCTGATTAATATTTATGTTGTTACATTTTTTTTAAAATGTAAAATTTGCAATTTACGTTGTTTTATATAAAACGATAAGAAACATTACAATCAGCTGTTACAAATGGCAACCATGAAATAAAAATAGCCTTTTTTTGGAAACATGGCATCAAAGAAGTGAGAGAGGATTATGACATATAATAGATTTTTTTTATAAAGATGGCTGTCAATTATCAAAATTTGATTATACACATCTTATAAAAAATAAATCATGTATCCAGTCCAAAGCTACTTTACAATCTATATAGATGAAACTGTCCAACTTCCTTATCTTTTTCTTTCTATTGTCCAACATCTTAGGATAGTAGAATCAAAAAATAGAATTAAAGCTAACTAAATGGTAAAAGTTTTTGTTCAAAATTTTTCAGCAGGAAATCTTTGAAGATATAAAAATTGAAGATTTTTTTGTTTTATGAAGATCACAAATTTTTTTCAATCACGAAAAGATTCTTCCTTATGCCTCAAAGAATCACAAAAGATTTACAATTATAAAGATAACATTTGATCGAAAATACTGTTCAAGCCATTTTTATAAAAATCTTCATTTTTTAAAAAATCTTCCACATGGATCTATAAATTATAAGAAGAATTTTATTTAAATAATAAAAATAGGGTTAAATAATAAAAATAGGGTTAATTAATATAAATTAGTACTTCCTGTTCGGTGAATAACGTATCAGTGTATTTGAGCTGTAAATTTAAAAAATATATAAATATTAAATTAATTATTTAAATTTATTTTGTTTAATATTATCATTCAATCTTGGCTATAATCAAAATTTGCATCCTGAACTCAGTGGCTTTAGTTTTCGAGTCTGATTACAATTCCTAATTTTTATATTTCTACTTGTAATAGAAATAGTTCTGATGAAATGGTTCAGTTGCACTTATTTTATTTTTATTTTAATCTTTACAAACAAATATATTTATTGTTTTTTTTGTCTTACTTGAAATTCTTCTTTTTTTTAAAAATACACTCCACTTTTTCTTTTTTAATATCTAAATTTCTCCAAAACAACAAAAAAAATTTACAACCAATTTTCTTCCAAAAACCAACAAGGAAAATTTTTTCAAAAACCCGATAACTAACTTTTTATTATTATTTTTTTCTTTATATTCACTACACAAAATTTAAAAAAATAATAATAAATAACAATTATAATAATAATATGCCATCAAAGTCTAATAATAATCTATTCGCAAAATAATATAATATCGAAATTAAAAGAATAATAATAACAATAATAATATTCCGTCAAAGTCTAATAATAACCTATTCGCGAAATAATATAATATCTAAATTGAAAGAATATTAATAACAATCATATATTAAATTATACTAATCCTATTTTAAAATAACCAACTATAATAACTCCTTCTAATGACCATATTATAACTTAATATCGCCAGTCCTCCATGGTCATTCCATTTCTTTCTCCTACTCCGATCTCTCCCAGCCGCATGAGCTCCGCCCACGCCATGGCTTCATCCGGATCTTGTACGGTTTCCACCATTGCTCCCCTCATCTGCTCCAGCGCCAGTGTTCCTGTTCTCCGTTAACCTCCCGCCCCTCTGCACTCTCCTCTTCTCCGACGTCAGATCTTCGGTCGCGCGTCGTTTGCACACTTGCCACCCATTGCTCCTCCATCCTCGACTTCACCTGCTCCTCCAAACTCCCATACAGTTCTTCTTTTTGACCCGCTGTATTTTCCCCCGCGAATTAAGATCTCCTCATCCGTACTCTTCTCGACGTCCGTGTTCTTCTCGATCTCCTTCCGCTACGCGCACACTGAGCTCGTAGGGCCCTGGCTCTCCGCAATTGTAGCACCGTCTCAGATCCACCTGCATCCGCCGAACATTCCTTATGTCGTTCCCCGATCTCGTTCTTTGCCCCCTCCATGCCTCCTGCTCCCTCCACGGGAATCGCATTCTTTCATTTCTCCATTGTTGTCCTTTCCTCCCCTGAGCAATTCTCTCTGGGCTCTCTATACGGTCGTACCTCTAGGGCACCTACGAGCTCAGTGTGCGCGTAGCGGAAGGAGATCGAGAAGAACACGGACGTCGAGAAGAGTACGGATGAGGAGATCTGAACTCGCGGGGGAAAATACAGCGGGTCAAAGGGAAGAATTGTATGGGAGTTTGTATGAGGAGGTGGAGTCGAGGATGAAGGAGCAACGGGTGGCAAGTGTGCAAACGACGCGCGACCGAAGATCTAACGTCGGAGAAGAGGAGAGTGCAGAGGGGCGGGAGGTTAACGGAGAACAGGAACAACTGGCGCTGGAGCAGATGAGGGGAGCGGTGGTGGAAACCGTACAAGATCCGGATGAAACCATGGCGTGGGAGGAGCTCATGCGGCTGGGAGAGATCTGAGTAGGAGAAAGAAATGGAATGACCATGAAGGACTGGGAGCTGGAGCACCTGTTGGAGTTCATCCTGTCGGAGGATGAGGATGACGGTGACTCTGGTTTCATGTAGAGGGAGTGGGGCGATATTAAGTTATAATGTGGTCATTAGAAGGAGTTATTATAGTTGGTGTTGTTTGTACTTTTACAATTACGCATATATATAATTTTAGATACGAGATGTCAGTTAACTTCTACATTATATGTAGTCATACATATATATATATATATATATATTTATATATAGGAGATGTCAGTTATTTTTAACGTTATTTGTATTCATATATATATTTATAATATTATATATGAAATGTTTATACATATATTGCTCGTGGAGCAATTATTAATTATCATTGTCTTGGATTTGCTTTTGTTTTGTATTCGGTAAAATCATCTGGTAATATTCAGAAAATAAAGTAGTGCAAATCAAATATTCTTTTCCGGAAGGTTTGAAAGTAAGTAAGAAAAGGAGGTGGAGAGGTAAGGTAGTGTTTTATTTTGATAGTTGTTGACCGTGAACCAGGATTCGAACCTGGGTTAATGCGGGGTAAACAGGTAAATAAATAATATTTTATGTTTAATCGTATATAAGCAATGTACTATGGATTTTATGGAAGAAAAATGGTATGTTAATTGTGGAAGTATATGAGTATATGGGCCGAAGTGTTGTGAGGTTTATGTATTTTCATTTTTCAATGAGTATTTAAATAATTTTAATTCATACATTATAAGGGAGCTATAGTTGTTCATTTTAATATTTGTATTAAATTTTTTAATTTATATCTTTATATTGGGAACTGGAGATGTAAATTTTTATGAATTTAGAAGTAGGGGAGATTAAGTGTTAAGTAAATAATAATAAAATTGAAAGTATGTAAGGGTCACTAGGTGGCAGGATTGCATTTAATTAAAATAAGTTACACCAACATAAGACCTGGGGGGGGGGTAACAGATATTGTTATCTCGTGTCAGCTAACTCTTTATTGTGTCAGCTACCATTAGATATGGTCAAATACCTATTACCTGACAATTTGGTGTCAGGTATTTTGGGAATAGGTTTTATTGGTGATTATTTTAAGCCTTAAGACTCTTTGAATGGAGGTAAAGGTCTTCCGTCAGAGGAAAATTCAGGACCTAATGATATGCAGGACAGAAAAGATTACTTAATATTTGAATTTTGGGGATTTTAATTAGCAGGAATAAATTTGGGTCTTGCAATGTAAATAAAGAAAAATAAGATACATATATATATCTATACATAAATAATTACTTTTATATGGGTGAGTTTTGTTTAAAAAAGAAGCAAATGTTGTTACATAAATTGGTAGAGTCAGAGTTTTTGTAACAATATGTTTTGGATGATTATTGGAAATTTAATGTGAGGAAATAATTTGTAAATGGTGTACAAATTATGTGAAAAAGAAAATAGGTTTCAGTTGGATACTGGACATGTTTTTTTTAAATTTTATTTTATAAAATATACTTTCATAGTTTTATAACACATCACATTTTATTATATATATTCAATATATCAATAAGAGATTTTTGTTTGGTCTCACATTTTTTTAAATATATTTTTTCACATTGTAAATATTAAATGTATATGAAGGAAGTTTTATGATTAGGTTATTGAGTTGAATGAAGGTTATGGAATAATGTGGATGGACAAAGGGTAAATGTGAGAAGGGATCCATTTACAGGTTGAATTGTTTTTGAACATTATTGGTGATGATATTAGCATGATTAATAGATTTTTTTTTATATTTTATTTTCACAATAAATATGTAACAATTTATGATACTTATTTTATTTGTTTCAAAATTTAAATTTTAGATTGTAATAAATATTTTCATTATGTTTATGTCAGACAATCATATATTTTAATATCTCCACCAATGTTAATAATTGAGTGAAATATTTTGCACTTTATTTGTAAAATCCAAGAGTTTATTAAGATAAACCATCACATTAATAACATATATATTAATCTTCAATATGTTGATATTGTTGTTTTCCTTGCATTATTCAAAAATATTTTTGTAAGTTGGGTAAGAATTATTCTGAGCCCATTTTGATATGTAGTTTTTTAATTCTTGTATTACCATATTCCTGTGGTATCCTAATTGGGGTTAAAATTTATTAAGTAACAATAACATATTTGTAGATCTGTTATTGTTTGTACAATGAAATTTATTGTATCATACATTTTTTTTTTGAAATTTCAGTGGTACGTTCAAATAAAATATTACCATTCATATATTTTTTTGAAAAGATTCAATGTTTTGATTGTTATTTTGAGAAAGTAATATATATAATATATGTCTCATTTGACCCCTGATGTGTTGGAGGATACATATAGTGGAAGTGTGGCAGCAATAATGATCAAGAGCTATGACTCAGACGAAAATTATTATCAAGAGCTATGACTCGAACGTAGATGGAACGATGTGAGCATGATCAAATAAACGATGAGATGAAGCAAAGGGGCAAAATTACATGAAAATGAATCGAACGTATACAATAAATTAAAAAATAAAATAAATAATACTTTTGGGATAATGTAACACCAGGTTTTTTGAAGGGCGGGCATGTTGTGTTTTGTACTTTTACAATTACGCATATATATAATTTTAGATACGAGATGTCAGTTAACTTCTACATTATAGGTAGTCATACATATATATATATATATATATATTTATATATGTGAGATGTCAGTTACTTTCGACGTTATTTGTATTCATACATATATTTATAATATTATATATGAAATGTTTATACATATATTGCTCGTGGAGCAATTATTAATTATCATTGTCTTGGATTTGCTTTTGTTTTGTATTCGGTAAAATCATCTGGTAATATTCAGAAAATAAAGTAGTGCAAATCAAATATTCTTTTCCGGAAGGTTTGAAAGTAAGTAAGAAAAGGAGGTGGAGAGGTAAGGTAGTGTTTTATTTTGATAGTTGGTTATTTTAAAATAGGATTAGTATAATTTAATATATGATTGTTATTATTATTCTTTCAATTTAGATATTATATTATTTCGCAAATAGGTTTTATTATTAGACTTTGACGGAATATTATTATTATTATTGTTATTAATATTTTTTTAATTTCGATATTATATTATTTTGCGAATAGATTATTATTAGACATTGATGGCATATTATTATTATTATTGTTATTTATTATTATTTTTTTAAATTTTGTGTAGTGAATATAAAGAAAAAAATAAAATAAAAAGTTAGTTATCGGGTTTTTGAAAAATTTTCGTTGTTGGTTTTTGGAAGAAAATTGGTTGTAAATTTTTTTTGTTGTTTTGGAGAAATTTAGTTATTAAAAAAGAAAAAGTGGAGTGTGTTTTAAAAAAAAAGAAGAATTTCAAGTAAGACAAAAAAAAAACAATAAATATATTTGTTTGTAAAGATTAAAATAAAAATAAAATAAGTGCAACCGAACCATTTCATCAGAACTATTTCTATTACAAGTAGAAATATAAAACTAATAAACTACAAAATATTTCTTAATAAAACATTTTTGGTTCATTTCCGGTTCACGGATTTCACCGTGTTTTCCCAGATATCTAATTTTCGATTCCAAACTTTTGTAAATATAAGCGATGTAACTTAATTCTCTACAAATTAAACGTTTCCCTTAAAAAAAAATTCAATCGTGCAAAAAAATTATAAATGAACAATATACATTAGAAGTTGGTGGGTGGCGGAAGTGAACCAACCCATTGAAATCCTATAAATGAGTTTTTTTTGGTCTGATCCATGCCATTAAATATTTTTAACTGGAGCCCTTAGTTCGTATATGAAGGAAAACGAAATTTTGTATAACTAGAAGCTCTAAAAGCATTTCCAAAACTTTGGCCAGGTCTATAAAAAAATATTTTGCAACAAAGAGCGAGACAAGACTCTCAGACCAGGGTGTGCCCGACCTCCTTATATATACTTATATAATAAATTCCACTTTTATATTAAAATTAGAACCAGTTTTTCATGAAGGTTCCTATTAAATTTCAAAATGAGTTCCAGTTTCAAAATTCTGAATTTTGATAAAACCTCTCTTGAAATCTGCAAAGGTAAAAAAAAAACGACAAATTTATAATTTACTTCTTTATCAGCATCGTAATAGAAGTCCGGATGAGTCTGTTCTATCAAACAATCAACAAAGGTGGTCTGTTTTTAGAAGAAGAAAAAAAATATATAACATTACACAAAGTATACTAAATTTGATTTTCTTTCTTTAAGTTAGAGTTATATTCAGAATCTTGGAATCTGAATAAGAAAAGATTCAATATTTTTTTTTAAAAGAGTGATTTTGGTGGTTCCTCAAAATTTTGAATAGTGGATTCTGCTTAGAAAAAATAAAAATAAACACACTTCCAAGGGTGTCTAGGTTTTGATGTCAAGCTTCTGCGTTGAAGCGAACACAAAATAAAAATCTATTCTTAAAAAAAGAAGAAGAAAGAAATAATTGGGGTTCCAAATAATTAATTACTTTTTTTTTTAATTTTTTTTTATCTTAATTCAATAAAAGGCCTTAAATTTATAATAAGTATCTACATTCTAAAAATAAATAAATAAATGTTTACTAATGATCTGATTGGTAGTTTAAACAAAAATAATATATATAATTATTATTTACTTTGCCATGAGCTAAATGACCTGCCAAAGCGACGTTTCTAATCAATGAGGGTGAGTCCATCATATCAGCCAAATATCTAAAAATTGAACATTTTATTTTTCTTTATATAATAAACTCTACCAATGTGTTTAGAATGCCCATTTCGAGCTTTTTTCTATCGCACAATTATTTATACATTATTGACCTTAAAATTTCAATCAAATTTGGATATTGCCTAACATTCCATATTTAGTTTTTGTATAATATAATAACTTCATGTGGATTTTTAAAAAATCAACCTAATACCCCCCCCCCCCCAATTTATTTCAGCATAATGGTACCTGTCCTATAGACTTCTGACAATTAAGAAGTAATATGCAAGTTAAAATAGTCTAAAGTTTATAGTGGGGTATTCAGCTCCTTTCAAATTTAAAAAATCGGCCATAGTAAATGGTTCAAAAATTTAGAGATTTTAGAACCCTCATTAATTCCATATACCAATTAGTGTTGTTAGAAGGCTCAATTTGAGCTGATTTTTAGATATGGCTAATATTTTAGCCAGAAAAAATATTGCCAAAGCCTCGAGATTTCACTGATAAGAGGTCCAACTTTGTGAAAATCTGTAAACAAAATCTTCAAGTTTGCATAATTAATTTTCTAGATAAAATAATTGAGTAGTTTTCTAAATAAAGGTTTATATACAGTGAAAAATATGCGAACCAGGTTCAGGTGTCAAAATTTTTAATTTCATAAAAAATGTTTTAATAATGAAAAATCCAAGAGGTTTTTAAATATTTAATGATTTTTATAATATATAAATATTACATATCTTATTATATATATATATTTTTTCTTATACTATTCAAATTTTTTATCATTTAAAAATAATTCTTGAACTCTAAATTTAAAAAAAGGGTTGATAATAAGGGTTTCTTGTACAGGGTTAACAGCCTTGATTGGATAATACTAATCCCAATAGGATATATAAAAACATAAATAAAATAAATAAATGTTTAAATACTTATTATATTTAATATTGAACAGACAAGGATTAATTCAATGTTTTTTGCAATTATAAATATATATTTGACTATTGCTTGTTAATGTTAAAAATATAGCATAAAAAATCTAGACAATAAAAATACTACTTTTTACAAACAAAACCAGGAAATTTTTATATATATTGCAAAAAATTCAATTAGAAATATATCAAATTGTGGTTCCTTTTTGAGAACTCAATTATAAAATTGTATTTTTAATTATGCAGTTTTTTTTTAAATTTTCATTATATATATATTATAATATACTATTATACATTATGAATAGATATGATTATAATGATTAATATATTTAGGACTTAATATAATATTGGGTGAGGTTAACTACATAACACCCATATATCTGGATTATATATTTTTATATCTTGACTTTTATTTGTATGTCTTATATGGATGAATAAATATTGTGTATGCAATTATTCTATTTATTATATCGGCACCATGGATGTAAATGTAATATAATTAATAAATTGATGAAAGATTAAATATCATAATAGTTTTTTAAACATAAGAAAAATGGCTAAATTTTAACCTATCAAACTGATAAAAGAAGTTAAAATAATAATCAAAAAATACTTACAGTGAATTGTTTGATAATTTTGGTTATTTGAAATATTTTTTTATTTAAAGCTAATGAATTTTAGTTACATAATGGTGCATCTCTTATTAAAACATATTTACAGATATTAATATTACTCCATATTATAGGTAGTATGAGGCAAGGCTTGTTCTGTCAACGAATATTTTTTATGCTTTATTGGTGCTATAATTGGTTCTATAAAAAAAATTAAATATTCATAATAAGCTGGATGGAATATATTTAATATTTTAAATTATACCAGTCAAAGCTTGTGTGTCTTCTTCCTGAACAACTGTTTCAACATCTGGTCCATAGACTTCTAATGCAGATGGGTAATATTTTTTATCTTCATGTAAAACTATTTGATTTGAAGTTGCCTCAATCCCATTAGTTATTTCCATTCTCTCGTTCTAATTTTTTTTATATGTAAAATTTATAATAAACTCAAACCTCATCTTGCGCATATTCATCTTCTTCATTGATATCATCTATATCTTTTGCCAAATTGTAAGCTGCATTTGATTCAGGAACTGTTTTATCGTCATCACTGTCACTTTCAAAATCTGGCCCAATATAATTACCAAATTCATCATATAAATCAGCGTCCATTAGATATAGAGAAAATGTGCTTCAAAATTTTTAAAAATAATATACTGGATAAGCCATAAAAGATAGTGATGCCTGTCAATCTTTTTTTGTTTATTAATTTATCTGTCATAAATTTAAAAAAATATAATAAATAAACACTATCTAATTAAAAAACTATAAATTTAAAACCCCATGATAAAAATACAATTTCGTAAGTTCCCAAAATGGAAACAAAGTTATATCTATAAAATGCTACAAAAAAGGTATTTTTAGATAATGTTAGCTAAAAAAAATGAAAGTTATTTTGAAAATTGTAAATATATTTTTTGAGACCCTCGAAATTTTAAAGCCTAGTTATATAACTAATTCTGCATTATTTTGTTATGGTTATATTCTGAAATAATTTTAAAAAAAATTATTTACGAAATTTTTAGTTGTGGCTCTGTTTCGATTCTTTTTTAAGTCTAAAATTACTCTCTTTTTTGTTAATGAGCAAAATTCTTTTATACTTTTTGAAAGATGGCGATAATGATAATAAATTGAATAGTTTCATTTCACATAATTTGATAGACTTTTTTATAAAAATTGTGATATTTATACTTATATATTATTCAAAACACAATTATTAAATCAATTGAGCGATAAATCTTTAAGTGATTTTGAATTCATGTCTTATCTCATTCTCGCCGATGACTTAAATTACTAAGATTTTAATAAGATAATAATTATATAACTATATTGATAGAAGGAGAAAAGTATTTTTTATGAGATCCATTTTTATATATCATATTTAATAAATGAGAGGCTAATTATTATATAAATATAATTGAAAGTAAATTATTTATAAATTAGAGTTGGGAGAATTGCAAATAATGAATTTAAGAAATAAAAAGTTTTATTTCTAAAGAAAAAAAGTATATACATGAATATATATCAAAAGTATACCTCTAAATAAAAGATAAATAAAAATAAAAATAAAAAATTAAATAATATATAAATGCAAAAAAATGACATATATCGCTGCGCTTCTTATTTAATTAATTTTAATTGACGATTCTATACACAAAAGTCTATATGATAGGATTTTTATTGGATGAAAACTCCACGCAAAAAACCTATGCCTACCTACCAAATTATTTTTGCATTCAGTGGGATATTTTAAATAAATTAGAAACCATTTTATATATATTGGTACTCCCTCCAGAAATTTTAAGAAGAATAACTCAAATTATTCGATACTACCTACTATCAAAATATTGTATATATAACGAGTTATTTTTTAGAACATGAATTCAATTAAAAACCCCCTCATTTACTACTAATAAATTGTTATAGTCAATTGTTTAGCTACATATTCTGACATCTTTAAATTACATTTAAAAGGAGATCAGAAAATTTTATTTAGAAAATAATTACTACATTTATAAGCAATATATTGATTTGGTTGATGATTAAATATCATTGTATTAATATAGATCTATCATAAAGTATTATTTTTTACAGTAATATATTTTGCTCTTTTCATCTAAAGATCTAATAGATAACCCCTCAATAAATACATCCTACCCTCATAAAGGCGCGTACCTGCTACACCCCCTTAAAAACATTTATGCAAACAGTTTCTACCCCACCCCCCGCCCCCCTTTTCCTTCTCATATAGATGTTGCTCACAATATATATTTACTTTTTTGAAAATAATAACTTTTACTCAAAAGATGTAGTAAGCTAATTAAAAATTATATCGTTCGAATTTTATATAAAAATAAAAGTTTTGTAGTGTATCTAAACCAATATTAATGACTATTAATAACATGATGTAAATCTGTATATTATTTAATAGGTCGTTTAGTCATTTTATTATTATAATGCTGGTCAATTTTAGCATCAAATATTTAAGTTAAAATCAGCATACACTCTTGATTCCATATGATATAAAAATCCTAAAATCTATGAAAGCTTGGCAAATTAGTAAATTTAAAAGCCCTTTAACTCTGATTCAAAAAAATATTCCAATAATTACTTCACCAAATGATTTACTTATAAAAATATGTGCATCAAGTATCAATCCCTTAGATATTCAAATGAAAGGTTTAATAAATTTATTCATCAATGCTGAAAAACCTTTAAATAGAAGGATATGGACAAAATATTATTCAAGTAATGAGAAAATTAAATGGAATACTGACTGGGATTAAACAACCTGATTTACCTTTAACGCTAGGGAGAGATTTTTCAGGAGTTATATGTGATACTGGCCTAAATGTTAAAAGCTATAAATTTGGAGATGAAGTTTGAATATAATTTATTAAATATTTTTTTTATTATATTAGGTTAGAATTTTATCATTAATTTTGAAATCTAATTAAAAAAAAGGTTTGGGGTACATTAGGAGTTCAAAGAACTTTGGGAACTCAATCGGAATTCACTACAGCATCTTATAAAAGTGTAAGCTTAAAACCAAATAATATTGAGCACTTTGAAGCAGCATCTTTGCCATATATTGCCATGACCACTTTTTCCTCTATTGTTAATACAAATTTCCCATTATCCCTCAAATTATTTTGTAACTATGAAAGTGATAATAAATTTTTCAATAAAACTCATGATAATAGTCAATATTATGACCACACAAAAAATGTAAATGATGATTTAACTGAAGAGAAAGCAAATAAGAAGTCATCTCCAGATTACACATATACAGAAATTATGGATAGTGGGGATGGAAATAAAGATTGTTTAGATGATATTTTAATTAAAAACATTCAAAACAAAAATATTCTTATAAGAGCTGGCTCTGGTGGAATATCAACATTTGTTGTGCAAGTATATTAAACTTTTATCCAGTATAATCGTACTGTTTTCAAATTGTACAATTTAAAAAAAAATTAACAATCGTCTTTTTTTCATTAAAATTAATAATTTTTCTTATTAAAAAAACAGTTAATGAAAGCTTATAATGCTAAAAATATTGTGGTGTTATGTAATCCACACAGCTTTGATCTCATGGAAGAACTTGGTGCTTATCATACTATTGATTATAAAGCCTCAGACGTTATTCAACAATCAAGAATTCTTGGCCCGTAAATAAACAAATTATTTATTTTAAATTGGACCTTTTTTAGGTTCTAAGGTTTAACTTCATTTTTTTAAATTATATATCATAATCAATTTTACATGTTATCAGAGACCTGAAGAGATACATTTTTAGGCTTGGGCCAGATTTATTTTTAATTTTTTATGCCTGGCCTCAAATAAATAATGTTTTTTTGTATGCTGACATCTAATATAAAACTTAGGATTAGTAAAATAAAAGGACACAGATATCTCTATCAAGGGAACTATCTTTTCAAGAAAACGTTCAATCTGATTGGTTAGATATAATTCTCTCGTTATTTCATCGAATGTCGATAAAATGCGGAGTTTATTTTTGTTCTAAAAATTATTTAAATATATAAAATAAAAATATCGACAAATAGAATCTCTTTTAATTCCTTCACATCAAAATTTTGGTGTTTTTTTAAAAAAAAAGTTATGATCTAGTGTACGACGCAATTGGTAATAAATTTTCATCCAGCACTTCCTCGAATCTTGATGATCGGCATTCCATAAAATCTTACATGAATCTCCTCAGGCCTTACAACAAATCGAAATACATTACCGTTTCTTCCCCTTTGCTCAGTAACGCGGATAAATACGGAGTCTTCCCTCTAGGATTGGGCAAATCCTTTTTGGACTATAATTATGAATCCATTAGGGTAAGTTTAAAAAAAAAAATAATTATAAGCTCTCATTATGCAAAGTCGGTTGAATTTTTTTTTTAGCTCCCATCCAAATACCATAAAAAATATTAATTTGAGTTAAAAAGATGTATTTTCATATTTATTATTCTTTATGAGTAGTGTTGTTTAAAGGCATGTTTCGAGCCTGACTCAATATTATATCCAGAAAAATAATACGCAAGCTTGAATATTTTGTTCGTAGAAGAAAGAAAATTCTGGACATATTTTATCGAAATCTCGAGACTTAGGCAATATTTTTCTGGCTAAAATATTTAGCTAGCCGTTTAACAACACTATTTATGATTTTTACTTTGCTCTATTATACTATTATGATCTCCATTTTAAATGAAACTCGCCATACATATATAACATTTTTTTACAAAGTACCATGACTAGTTAAGTATTGTCATTTCAAATTTTCCAAGTATTATCTTTTAAAATGATAATTTACAAGGTAATTCGATAGTTTAAGACATTATTATGAGCTAGTAATTGATTTGTTGTTATTACCAGTTCATGTATTTGGTTAGATTTCCCATGTGACCATAATTTTATAAAATAGGAAATTAATTAATAGTTTTTCTTTAATGGTTCAAATCTGTGAAACGAGATATCGCCAGAAATGGTTTTTAATATTTAAATTATACATTTCAAGGTTTCATGGTGATATTTTTTTATAAAGTTTAAAAATAACATCTTACAAAATAAAAAATGCTATTATTAGAAAGGGATAAACAAAATGTATATTTGTGTATATCATTTTTTTTAAAAGGCTTTAATGAAAGGTAATTTATTCTACTACGGATACTACATGCCAAACGCTCACTTTATGCGCAGGTTAACCCAATTGGTCGAAAGTGGAAAGGTTTACTTTATTACGTATATTTGTTTTTTTTTACCCTAATAAATGTCTATATAATATATCATCGGCTACACTTGTAAAATCTTTTTAAAATACGTTATCGAAAAATAGTAATATTACTATTTACACTTTATATAGAAATTTAATATTGAAAAAACTTGTCAAAATTTCACAGCTTTATAGAGCCAATATATATATTGGTTAACTATGATACCCTGGAAGGCCTTCTTATTGCTTGGGATTATACCTGTATAGATATATTAGCCAATACAAACGCACATGAAAATTCCGTTTCCTGAAAACTGCAAAAGAAATAAATACTCATTCCTAAAAACAATGACCACTTAGTTCCCGTGGTCTCCTTGGAAATTTTGGACATGAGCCCTCGCCTTTTTTAATAAAGAAAATAAGCTTTCAGTTCTATCTAGCGATCTTAAAGAATATTAAAATCTGCGTCATATTGGCTTAGAAATTTTCTGATAAATTTTTTTTACCAATCCATGCTTCTGAACTATTATTATTTTTTAAGAATAATAAAAAAAAATTGGATAATAAATTAAATAGTTTTGATGATTTTTCTATAAGGCAAGAAATAACGTAGATACCTATTATTTTTTTTCAAACAAGAACAATAACAAAAATATATGTCACCATATTTTGTCTCTCCTGAACAATTTTTTTAAAAAATGCTTACGAGTAGTGTTGTTAAATGTGAGCCGATTTTATAAGATACGGCTACCTCAGTATTTTATCCAGAAAAAAATATTAGGCAAGCCTGAAGATTTTGATCATAGATGGCAAAAAGGATTTTGAAATCTATTGGCAAAATTTCGAGATTTACGCAAATATTTTTCTGGCCAAAATATTGAGTTAGCCTTTTTACACTAGTTTGGACATCTATATTTGCTTGGGTAATATCATTCTGAATGAAGTATTGAGTTAGCCGTTTTTAAAAATGGTTGCAGTTTCGCTGAAGTATATAATGGGTTTTTTTTTTAATATTATGTTTTTGTTGTTTGTCCTAATAAAGATAATTAATGTAGTGTGGATTACATATATTTATTATCCTAATATTAAAATTTATAATTAATGATCAAATTATAGCATTTATAAAAGCCAAAAAAATTATTTTAAAATGTATACTAAAAATTAACCAAATTACATTCATTCCTCGTTTTATTCTTCAGTAAATAATTTCCAATTTTTAAAAAAATATTTTGCCAAATCGAGCCTCTTTGAAAAATATTTGTAAATAAGTTTTAAAAGAATAGTAATTTAAATTGATTTTTTTTTATTAGTTAACAATAATATTTATTTTTAATCCACTAAAAAAAAACAAAAGATTAAATTACATTTTATTATTAAAAAAAATAAAAGATTAAGCCAGTTATCGATCGAGTTTTTCGATTCGATGATTTGCCGCGAGCTTACGAATATTTCGGGGATAAGGGCCTATCAAAGAAGGGAAAAATTGTCATCGATAATACAAAAGCCTCGCCGCCAGATTAATTTTTCAATTTTTATAAACAGCTGTTTAATTTATTATTTATATTATTTTCACCCATCCATTTCAAAATTTTTCAGGAAAAATTTTTTTTTATTATAAAAAAATAAAAATTTAAGTATATAAAAAATATAAAAAAAAATGAATAATATATTTATATTGTATAAATTTTATAAATACGCTTTAAATATTATTATTATTTTGTATATCAAAAATAAAAAGAGATAGAAGATAGATATTAGAAACAAAAATAGGAATGATGCCAAATGATAACAGTCAAAAACTTCTTGTTGATAAAAAAAAGAGGGATATTTATGACAATGCGTTGCACCCTTCCTTACCCACTCCACCCCCTTCCTCCATAAATTCCATTTTTTGTTGCTAAATAATATAAGTTTAGGGTGCTAACGTCTAGTCGAGACCTTAAAACTTCGTTGGAAAAAGAATAAATTAAATTTTAATAGGGATTGTTTAATCATTGACAATAAATAATAAAATATAGTTTTAAAAAAAATGAATTACAAATATATGAAAGAAAAGAAAGCGAATAAATAAATTAGAAAAAAAAGAATAAAGAGAATAAATATAAGATTGAAATTGTCTATTCTTTTTTAAAATAAAAAAGATATCAAAAAAATAAAGGAAATGAGATAACATTTTGTAAGTAATGGAATGTTAAAATTAGCGCGTTTAGTTTGTTGCCAAAACGTCGAACTTTGTTTTTATAGATAAAAATATATCAATATTTAAGACAATCAATAAAGGATTTCAAGATAAATATTTGAAATTATAGTATTTGGTTCATTAGATATAAAGGGATATCAATATAACTTCGCAAAGATATCATTACAAAAAAAATACTATATAAATACTTGAACATTGCTGTAATGCTCAAATGATAACTTTTCACAACTCGGAAAAAAAATAAGGTTACAAGTCTTATAATATATTTACAACAAAAATGGCCTTTTATCTTTTCGCATTTAAAATTCGAATCTGTAATAATAAAAAAAAAAATTATTCAAAAATATATAATATGTATTCTTAGGCTGTGTTATTGAGCAGGTACAGGGGAGAAATCGAGTTTAGGCTATCGATATCGGTGTTATTGACGTTATGGCGGGGGCCATCGTAACCCCCGGAGAACGAGTGCCCGCCAAATGAGTTTGAAAAATCTTGTCGAGAGTTGTTTCGTGGTGGGGGTCTGCAAACCACGAGCCTGACCATGTGTTCCCAACTTTTGATGAGTTCCAGGGCTTGGCAATGGGATAACATATGGGTCTTGATCCCGTTAATCTCTAGTATTTCGTCGCCGACCTTTACAAATTAATGGAATTTATTTATATATATATATATATATATATCAATTCACATTTTGTTTTTAATTTTATTATACCAATTATAAATAAATATTATAATTGATAATAAAATCTAAAGTAGAACGTTAATCGATGTTTAACTAATTATAGGCTCTTTTAGTATAATATGGGACATTTGTGTAAAAACTTTTGACCGATAACAAGTCAATTTCACAGTTTACATGATTTACAAGATACTTCGACTGTTTGTCGAAGGACTTTCACAGTTGCAATCAATTTGCTGTCATCGCGTGTCGTTACAAAGAAGAAACAACAAGAAAAACTCACTGTCTTAAATTTTTTTTTACTTAGCATTAGAAAATCAAACTATAAATAAGCATTAAATTTCGTTAATAAACAGTTTACGATCAAATGATTAAAATTAATTTTATCTGCTTAGACGCGCAATTAAATAAAAATAAAATTCCGCTTAATATAAGTGTCGCGTATGAATTTAGTATTTTAAAAATCAAATACCAAATACTAATGCAAAAATTATACTATTTATAATTTAAATCCTTAATATTAATGTAAAAATTATACTGTTTATAATTATTGTTTTAAAAGTCAAATATGTTCTTACTTGATACCTTTGTTCTTATTCTTTAACCTTTTCTTTTTTGTTTTCAAGAAATCTCAACTAATAATTTTTCCCCTTTTTCACAAAACACCTTTGCTATAACTAATATATATCCAATAAATATTTTTTTCTCCCCACTACAACATTTAAAAACTATTCGAATCGAATACAAATAACACCATTCAGTTCGTTTTTTGAATAGGCAAACACCTCATTCATAGCTGAGCGATTTCGCTTGCAAAAAAATACAAAAATACAGTATAGTTTATATTATTCGCTGCGATTTCGGGCTAACCGTGAATGAAGGGGTAATCTCGTGTTATCTTACTATTTTAAAACCTTAATTTTACTCTTTTTTTTAAGAAAAAAATCTTTTTAGAATCTCTTTAAATCATTCATGTTTAGGCTGAGTCATTCCCATTATTACAACCTTAACAACCTTTGGGAATTGTGCATTATCCCTTTTCAAGGAACTTGGCTGGCACATTCGTAAACTTAACGATGACAAAACTATATTTTTTTTTCGTACCTTCTTTTTAACATGAAGTCAATCATTTTCGTTCGATAAATTATGAATCGAAATATTATTATATAAAAAGTGCCGTAACATATCAATTCAGACAATATTTTTAAAACAAAGAATGACTTGGGTGCATGAGAAAATTATAATGCTTTAAAAAAAAATAACCTTCAATTTGCCATCTTTATCTGCTGGACCTGAATCAGCGATACCGTAGACGTATAGGGGCATGTTTTCGAATTCCGCACCCCCTCTAATACTAAATCCAAAGCCCCGCGTTCCTTTGTATAGCTCTATCTTTATGGGAGAACACGGGTCAAAGGCGTTTATCGCCGACGAATTGTGGTTGCGGTTAATGGTGTAAGTTTTGTTATAATTTTTATTGTTCTTAGAAGTGAAAATGGGAGGGTGGGGCATTAAATAAAAAAAAATAAATAATTTAATTTAATTTATCTAATTATATTATGAGAAAAATGTATCATACAAGTATTGATGCTAAGGACGGTAAAAAATGAAAGAGAAAGCTGGCCAACCTGAAAATCGCCATTAAACGAAAATATAAGATCTAATAATCTCTGATAATGAGTTTGTTCTGAGTTCATTAAGTCATGATCAGCATAATGTTAAATAATTTTTTTTGGGTCTAGTATTTATATCATCATGTGAGATAATAAAAATTATTTCTAAAAACATTCAAGCATTGATTTTTTCCACAATTATCTTTTTGTTTGTTTATTTCGTTATTGCCAGTGCATTCTTTTATATCCTTATCAAAAAATATATGAACTGGACCTGTCTCATCAATAAAAGGACCGGCCAAACGATTATAACGGGGTAGGGATAACCGGCAGTTTTTACGCGGTCTAAATGATTTATCCTTTTTAATCTCTTACATGATTTCCTATAATTCGATGGTACTCGTCGAACGTAGGGTAGTTTTGGGGTGAATCAGTGGAAGAGCCGCTGTTATTCGGGCTTTTAACGCTTGAACCCAGATCACTATGCTTAAGGAGTGACGCGGATGACGGGAATTGGTATGCTAAAGGTGACTATTATAAATAAATAATTTTTTTAAAAAAATATTATGATCGATATAATTAACCCTTGAGAGGCTAAGTGGAGTGCATTAGTGATCTGCAGACCCGAAATTTTTTAAAAAAGTTTTGCCGGCCCGGCCCGAATTTATTTAAATATAGAAATTAATTTTTATAATTACTCAAAATAAAAGACATATGTTATATGTCGTTTAGTTTCAATAAATAAAATCAAATATTTTTATTTTACATAAAAAATTCATTATAAAATTGATAAATTAAGATATATTTAAAAAAATCCCAAGTTCCGACCCGACCCGGCACGAATTTTTTTTAACGGACTCGGGCCGGGCCTAACTTTGCAGATCTCTAGAGTGCTTAACTTGTACCCCAAGCATTTATGAATCGTTATTATAATATTCATTTTATCATTTGATGAATATTGTAAGATATCACATTACTCTTAAATTGTTTTAAATAATGATTGACTTGAAGACCTAGTTAAATAAAACTTATTTATAAACAATTCTAATATTTGCTTTTAACTAGAAGATTCGCATATTATTTGTACCCTCAGTTTTAATCCCCTCCCCCCTCCCAAATCATACTTTAGGGTTATCATAGTAGTCATTGGCCGACTTGAGAGTGTTCTTGCTATGGTTGATATCTGTTTTTTTTTAAAATTAATTAAGTAGAACGAAATTTTCAAAGTTAACGAAAAAATATATAAATCTATTCTCATCAGAACATAACATAAATGATTAAGATAATTCATCAATTTGTATAAAAAAACATCTTTTGTTTATTTCGGGTTAATTAAGTTTGATTTTTTTTAAAAAAACATGTTTTTTCGTTTGTTTTTAATGTTTTTTTTTAAAAAAAACCTTTCGTTTTCCCATTGGAATAAGAGGGTTGATCTTCGTTACAGACCGAATTTTTAAGTATCAAGTGCAAAGAAAGGCCAGATCTTTTGATTAATTCCACTATTTGCTGGTGCGTAAAATGGGATAAGGAGGACGACGAATTATTTTGCCCGACACTTTTGGTTTCTGAATCAGCCGTGCTCCTGACATCTATTCCGTTTATGGCCAAGATCTTTTGACCAACTCTTAAAAGAGGACATTTATCAGCAGGGCTATCATCTATGATTTTATCTGGGAACATGCATTTTATCAAATTTTGTTATATGTATTTGAGAAATTAAAAAATTGAACTCATTATAACAGTTTCGATATTCTATCTTCCTCCATCTATATGTCAAAAAGTTAAAATTATTTTAAGAAAAAACGTCAAAAAAAAACTCTTGTTAGTGAAGGCCACCCGGAGCGGTTCAAACCCGCTTCACATTATTTTTAAAAAGTGGTTAACAGCACAACATTTAGATAGATTTCACAAACCAAAATGGAATCTCTTTATTTTGTCGGTCAAATCGGTTGAGACTAAATCTCAATTTCGGAATATGGAGTGGCCTAAACCGACAAGGCAAATTTATATATAGATCTTCTAATATTCACTTTTCTTCCTTGGTTTAATTTAATGATTAAAAGTTTAGGTCATCATAAATTTATTTATTGTTGTAGATTCGAATTTCTATTTAAAAAAATTCCGATTGGCGTTAATCAATCATATCGTTTATAATAAACAACAACGAAATAATGCGAGGCCTAAGTCCAGTTCTGTAACGCTGCGTTTAAAACGTTCGCAATTTTAAAAATTTAACTTTGAAAGCGTTTTAACCGCGGCGTCAAAGAAGTGGGCGGACTAGAGTCAGGCAGGAGCAGGACAGACCTAAAGAAAAAAAAAATAATGACTTTTTGTTTTACGTAAGCGATTTTTTTTTAAATGAATTTTTAAAGCTTCAGATTATTTACTTATATAAGATCCAGATTTCCCATCCAGGGACGACAATATGATGAACCCAAAGCCGTCATTCAGAGTTGAACGAGTCAGGTGGCAGGATATTATTTCGTCTTTCTGCTTTTTCGTATTACCGTTAACTAAACGATCATTAGATTGGCCTCCTTTTTAATGTAGAAACATCGTGGGGGGTGGGGGAAGGAAAAAAAAATTATATAAATGCTTTTTGATTGGTGAAATTATTACGATCCATGTTTACCCAATCACAAAAAAAGGGCGGAACTCTCTGGGTGTTCTTTAAAAGGATTTAGTTAACTCGTGTTTTAATGCTAATATTTCTTTTACGACCTGTAGATTGGACAGAATTAGCTGGGTTTAGCCCATTATCTCAAACTATAGAAGAGAACTATCTCAATGAAATGAAAAGATGCCAATCATTATTAAAACGATGCTATAGGGACAGTGTTCTGAGCATTTATCTCCGGACCCGAACTAAAACAAAATATTAGACTTCTGAACCTCGGATCTAGTCAAGGTTAGAAGAAGTTATATCGTATACGCGAATGGATTACCGCGAATATAATTACGCGTCCTAAACTAGGTATTATAGATATAGACGTGATACGGGCTAGAGTTGTAATAATATATATATTTTTTAAATACTACACAATTTTTATCAACACAAGACTTTATCTCCAACATAAATAAAATTTTTAATGATTAGCAAATATAAATTAATTATTTTTATCAAATGATTTGATAAGAAGATGGTAGCTTTCATATTAAAATTGTTTCTTTCCATTAGATTAAAACACAATAAAACATGCATCTAGAAACAACGCAATATTTCCATTTCATTTAATTTTTAATATGTTTATACATAAGGTTAAAATCGGGGATTTGATCCCAAATTCCATTTTAATATACAAAATTATTTACCTAATTAACAAATTATAAGCAATGTATTTGTCCATTTTAAAAATAAATTTAGTGTTTAAAATATTGTGGTTTCGAAGCGAATATAATAATAGCGGTATTATAGACATGTGCGCCGATAGCATTATTGGCGGCGGGGTTAGCGTGGTCAAAAATCTAAGGCGGCGCACATGCCTAGTGTGGTATAGCATGTTTAATGTCGTTAAAAAAATATGCTTTGTTGTGTTCAAATCTAAGGATGTATTTTGTGAAGGAATTAATTAATTCATAATTACGTTAAATTGTTTGTTTTTTTTTGAGCAAAAAAATTAAGTATATAATATTAGGATTTAAAAGGCAAGACCTGGCATAGAGTTAATTAATAAATAATTAGATGGATAGAGTTTAGATTAATAAATATATTCAATAAATATAAGCTAATTTTTTTTTCTTAAAAAAATGATAGATATTATTTTTTTGGGGGGTATATAAATGTATTATAATTTTGCTATCCTATCTAAAAAAAAACATTAGTAGAACTTGTATCAAAAACTGTTGTAATATGGTTTCGCAATTTGATAACTTATTTTATATTATTTTGTTTTGTTAACCGGATGATTTAATTTTTATTTTAACAAGTGAAAATTTACATAACAACAAGGAATATAGATCAATCTTCGGTCTAGAATTGGAGTGCTCCACTTACGCAAATGTATAAAAAATGAGAAAAAATCAACATTAAAGTTTAAAATCAAATCGAAGAGGGTTGGGGTTGAATCATCAGTTATCTCATATTTAAAATATCTAAGCTGCTGCGTCTAAGGCTCCGCCAAACCTGTCCCCCTAATTTATAGGAAAACCTTTATTGATCAATTTTGACAGAGCTATAACTTTGGCAAAAATTAATATTACTTTTAAATCTAGTTTTTTTAAATTTATATATATACTTTTGGAAAATAAATAATTTATTATCCATTTCTAACTCAAAAATTTTGAAAATGTCGAGTGGAGCACGCCAATTTTAGACCGACGCAATAATATTGATAACATTTAGATTTTGACTTTTTTTTAAATATAATTTTATAATTTTAAGAAATTTTCGTTTTACTTTAAAAATGGAATTGTAATTCGTTATCATAATCATATTTGCGACATCGTTTTATTTTTATAAGTACTACCTTAAAATAAAATCACTATCGAATATTCTGGTTCTACAAGCTAATCAACCGAGTTCGGATTTTAAAAAATATCCGACCCTTGACTCGAATCGAACAGCCCTAAAAAAAATTTATAAGGTCTTGAACCCTGAAGGCTATTTATCAGTCTAAGTGTCACCTCCTAAAAGTCTATTTCTAAACAAAACTTGTTATGAAGCGCTATGGACGCCATTTAATCGTTGATTAAAAAAAAATGGTGGCAAATTTATATGATGCAAAAAAAATAAATGAATATAATATGACGAATTAATTTTACAATGTTTAGAAAATAAATTATTTTAAAAATTGTCACCAGCTGATAGATCGTTATGTATACGAAAATCGCGTATCCTTTCAAAATCGCCCGCGACTATCCTCACTTTATCGTCCCCGTTACAGGAATTTATAGCGGCCTTACGCGCGTGGTCGCCATCTCGACGATTAGCTGAAGCAACTTTTACGGGTGTGTGTGAATATAAAAAACCGTTCGGGGTATTTTTATTCGTATTTTGATAGCCGTTTTTGAGGGAAGAAAATGATTTGGCGGACGGGAAGCGGGGAAGGTAATCGACGTTAGGTAACACTTTAGATCCCTCTTCGCGAGTAATGGCGATATAATTGCCTTTACCGTCTGGCGGGCGATTAAAATTATTAGAAATAAACTTCGCGTTCGAATTCGACGAATCGTGTATTCTCTGATCGGACTTAGATTTTTCGTGGTTCGAAATTTTAAATTTATGTGGCAGGGTTCGGGAATAATAATTATCGCTTTTGCGATTGGCCCATTTTTTTGCGGGATCGATAGTGTTGGCTGTATCGAAAATGCCGGGGGGTAGTCGCAACTTGATACCCCTGCAAATTATGATGTGAACGACACTCTCTGGTTGAAAAGATTTAAATAGATCCAATATATCGGAATGAGAATGGCCTAAAACGTTAACGGAATTTACGTAGACCAGTATGTCGCCTTTTTTTAGTCGATAAAAAAAAAATAATAAATTTCCAACTATAACTTATATTTAAGTGAGTAAACTAGAGCCCCGCCCGGACCGGACCATATTGTGCTATTCCGAACACAAACCGCGTGGGGCCAGAAAACCCGACCGGGTTTGATGTAAAACTTCTTACGTTCAGCGAATTAACATATTACGCGGTATTTGATGGACATTTAATTAATTTCATTATACTTGTTGTTGTTGATATAAATTTATATTATATCAAAAAATATTAATAGCAATTTTTTTTTAAAGTCTTAAAATACTTGTAAAAAAATTTTTTAAGCGTATTAAAAGCAATAAAAAAAAATAAATGAATAAATTTATTTAACGTGTTATTTATTGTTTGAGGATATGCTTTTTTTTTGCAGTAAATTTATAAAATTTTCTTTTCAAAGAATCCCAATTTTCATTTATATGTTATCGGTGTTCACGAGAAAAATATAAATGTCTAATACATTTTTGAGGTTCTAATGAAGATATTATATACTTATTATAATGAACCACGGAATGGATCTATTTTTTTTAGAGTTACAAAAGCGTCATTTAAAAAGGAAACGTACCCCATAGACTACTCACCTCTCGATATATTATGAATCTCACTCCTCCCCACCCCCACTTCCACTCAAAGATCGAAAATCATCCATTTTTGAATTATCTATAAATCATTTTTTCACCTTTCTCCAAATTCCCGTCGTAAAATGCTGGCGATTCGGGTAAGATCTTGTTGACAAACAGGTAATCCTTGTCCCTGTCCGAATGACCGAGTATTGTGAACCCAAAGCCCTTCTCACCTTTGGTCAGATAAAAGCCCAAAAGATTACCGCCGTACGATTGGCTCAAATCATTGGGATCTTTGGTGAATTTGAACACTGAATTAAATGTAAAGATAATAAGAGTATAGAAAGATTCGAAAAATAAGTTGAAACCGGTTTATTCGAACAGTTTTGGTTTCAAATAAATTATTCGTAAACCGGTAGCACCGAGTATTCGGGTTTGGTATTTAAAATTGAAAGTCATGCCCTCAAAAAAAATTTTTTTTTAAGGAAAACGTTATAACCGAGAACATTAACTACTAGAGTCAGCGTAAGATTGTTCAAAAATGGAATCAAAAATAATGATTTATTTGTATATTATGGAAGGAGAATTGTGATACCAAACAGCTGTCATTTTCAAAATTAAAATTGTGCGGCCGAATGTACAGTGAATGAGTATATAATAACTATGATTGGTTAAGTAGCTATATTTTTAGCTGTACGACCCCGCTAAAATTCCTTAATAAGGTTGTGTCTTGATTAGTTTTCTGTTTAGATAAATTTATACAGCTGTTTTGAATAGCGATTTTTTTTAGATTTCAAAAATAGGAAATTTAGACGTATTTTTAAGAATATATCGTCTTATGCAAAATCTGCTATTCTGAATAGTGTTGTTAAACGGCTCTAACTCATCAACATTATAGCCAGGAAAATATTGCCTAAGTGTCTAGATTTTGCCAATAGATGTTCAATCCTATGTGCCATATATGAACAAAATCCGGCTCAAATTGAGCCGTTTAACAACACTAATTCCGAATAGAATTGGAGAACAAAAGTTTAATTCGAGCTAAAAATTAAAACGCTTTATTTTGACCCAAGTTCGATCCTCCAGTTTTCGTTCTTCTTAAAAAAAATAGTTCAATTTTGAAGAAATCAGAAAAAGTTTGACTCTCTCCTCAGTGCCCAGCAAATTTTCTTCGGACAAGGGCCCGTAGATTAAGCCGAGTTAGCTAATTTTTAGCTCATACCCCAACTTAAGAAAATAAAGATGGTGTGACTATCTATTGGTCAATGCGAGTACGTTTAGTATTATCGGATTGTTTTAAGTTTATGATCAAGAGAATGAAATAATATCCCAGCTAAAAAAAAATTTTTTTAAACAAATTATACTTGACAAAGATTCGGGATTATGTCTCAACGTGGAATAGCCATTGATTCCGCATTTGGCATCTCGAATTTTGACGACGTTTCCTCTAATTTCAAATTTTTAAAATAGAGTATATAAACCAAGGCACAAATTTATTCATTACAAAAAAAGAGTAAAATTAATGGCCGTCTCATTTTAATTTTTTTTTTTAAATAAAAAAAAATCATTTCTTTTAAAAAATATTTTTTAATTTTATTTTGCGAATAAAATATAAAAAAATGCGAAATTTTCTATGAAAATAAAAAGCCCAATGGCAATGTATTATTTTTTTTTGTCACTCTCTTAAATTTTAGGTCAAAGATAGTATATTATTTATATCTTTACAAAACATACAAAAATAATAAAGTATCAGGTTTTTTGTGTTAAATTACCCCTAAATGACTTGAAAATATAATTAAAACTTCAAATTTTAAAAAATAGGATACATTAAAATGGGCTGTCCGCCATTTAGAATACTTCTTCCTTTTTTTTGTCACTCTCTTACAAAAATATAAGGTATCAGGTTTCGTATTAAATTACCCCCAAATGACTTGAAAATATAATTAAAACTTCAAATTTTTAAAAATGGGATTCATTAAAATCAGCTGTTCGCCATTTAGAATACTTCTTCCTTTTTTTGTCACTCTTTTACAAAAATATAAGGTATCAGGTTTCGTATTAAATTACCCCAAATGACTTGAAAATATATTTAAAACTTTTATTTTTTAAAAATGGGATTCATTAAAATCAGCTGTTCGCCATTTAAAAAATACGGTTTGGTAATATACAGAACCTACCAATGTATCATGGAAATGTTTTGTAATTAAATTCCGTTCTTATTTTTGTGTTCTTTTAATTGTTCCGTTTAAACTATATCCGGTAAGCCTCGTCGCAAGGATATCTCGGTTCGGTAGAATTTCCGGTTTGTGTTGTTACACGGCTCACAATTTAAAAATGGCTAACCAAATATTTTAGTCCAAAAAAATTTTCTACGCAAGCTTGAGAGATTTTGCTCATTGAAACCTGAAATGTTTGGAACATCTCATTAGAAATCTCGAACCCTTGTGTAATATTATTTTGGCTAAAATCTTAATTTAAAATTGAATGGAGCCATTTAACGACACTATTTCCAGTTGTAAATTTTAAGCTAAAAGTTAAGAAAGGAATGAAAGAAAGAGAGAACCTCCAGTCTCGTGGAATCATATTACAGATACAGCTAAAACTTTTGAAATATATATGTGATAGAGTATTATTCAAAAAATCATTTTTTTTTGCTCAGAGTTCCGGTATAGGAACAGATTCCATCTTTTTTTTTGAACTGGGAAATTTGTATCTACCCAACTTTGTGGACCGATCCTCTTTTATACATATTCATTTTTTTTTTTTTAAAAACGCATAATTAAAAATCCGCAAAAAGTAGGTCCAGCGGATCACGGACCTTGCCAAAAATAATTTATTTCTGGTCGGGCTATGCGGGACAAATTTTTTTAAAAAAAATTGTTCGGAATCGGGTCGGACTTATGAAATATCGCCCGACGCGGATCACTAATTTATAATGTAAAATTATTTTCATAGCGGCCATTTTTAAATGGAGCCTGCTATGCAATATTTTATATTTAGAATGTGAATATTAGTGTATAAAATTAAAGAAGAGATTAATATTTTTAATGTCATTTTCTTGTCCGTAATTGGGGAATATATACGAGTATTTCCATCTCACCCTTTTCTGTTCCCATCCGAGATTTTATCCGATGATGAGGATTTCGACTTATCCAGCCTAGCAACCCCGGAAATGCCATGGTATAAGTTATTTGTTTCTATCGGCATGGCGGAAGCGGAAGAAGAATTTGGTTGGTGGCCTATGGTCAAGGGTTGGTAAGCCTGATGATAGGGCATATTGCCCCCTCCGAGAGACCCGTATTTGAAGCTAACATCGGAACTCCCATCCTCGCTAGAATAATTAGCATTTTTCTTGAGACCATTTCGGTTATTCGGGGTCGCCTTATCGTCGCTATTATAGTCGCCATAGTTGAAATACTTTTTGCCCTCGGTAATGTTGTCACGATTAGGACCGCACTTGGGGACATTATTTTCGCCATTTACGGGGCCGCCCGAGTAATTGACGGGGCTGTTGACGCTGTTCAGCGAATTGATAGAATTCAGGGTTTGGTCGGAAACGACGGAATTTCGTTTATCACGATGTTCCTGAGGGCCCTTAGAGCCCTTATTTTTCACGCCATTTTCGATGACTTTGGCGCCGTTCCTATTTTCGCCGTTACCGGTCGATACCTTAGGGAGGTAAGAGGTCGTTATGGTTGGATTGACGGTCAGGGAGAGGGAAGAAGAATTGCCCCTGGAGTTCAAGCTTTCTTTCGAATTTTGAGAAGAGGAGGATCCCCCGTTAGCTTTATCGTAAGGAAAATTAACGGATTGAATATGGTCTTTTTTGATGGTATTCGAGGGTGTCAGGGAAGCGGAGTTTGGAGTAGGTATCTCGATTCGCAGGGGAGAGTGTCCCCCATTTTTGGTTAGCGAAGGCGGCGTGGAGGAAGTGGAACGAGTAGTGGAAAGTTTAAGGGGCGAATTGGGCGAAGCGGGCAAAGGAGTGCCGTACAAGTTTCCTGGCATAAAATAAAAAAACAACAAAAATAAAATTCAAATCAAAGATCTGCAAAACCCGGATCGGCAACAATTTTAGCACAAGCTGCACTGCCCGTTAAAAAGGAAGGGCCGGATATTTTTGCAGGAAAATGTCCTTTTTCGACAATCAAAATATTCCAAAAAAAATTGTAAAAATATCATGTCAAACCTCCCCCCCTCCCCATTGTAAAATAAAGTATTAAAAAACTATTTATTTGTTTTGCAAGTTCGAAAAATGTTTAAAAAAACCGTCGTAGACTCCGTATTCGATGAGCTGCCCGGATTTTTGCAAATGACAAAATTCGTCGAGCGATAAGAAAATGTAATCTAGGCCGTTAATTTCGCCGGGTCTCGGTTGTCGGGTAGTGCCTAAATTTGTCGATAATTTCGAAAACATAATAAATATCTGTTCGTTTTAAAAAATTAAAAAAAATCCATTGAAAATTTTTTAAATCAAATTAGAGATTAGAGGTCTCCGTAAAGTTGGCCAGTTCTAGGGCCCACTCATTATTTTTTTTAAAATTCTTCTGCTAGCCCTATTGGTCTAAAAAATGTTTTTAAAATTGGCGAGGGAGGGGTTGTAAAATAAATGAAGATTATAGTTGGTTAATGGCTAAATGCCGGCTCAATCATCAGGTATTTGCCGCTTCCAAATTTGAGTCGCTATCTTTTTAAGATAAAACCCCGAGGCCAAAGTGGAAAACTTGGTTTAGCCGATTTTTTTAGCCGGATAAAAATTGGCTTAAACGGCTAAAAAAATATAGTAAAATGTATAACATATCCCAGATTAACTAATGTTCTTTACTCAAAATTAAATACAAAAAAAGGAGGGATAAATTAAGTGGCAAGGAAATGAGAAATGAAGTAACATTTTTAAGTTACTTTTATAGTTACATTTCATTTTTTTAAGGTAACTAGTAAAAATAAAAAGTAATTTACAATTCCCACCTTGTTTCTTAAAAAAAATAAATAATTAAATTATACTGAAAAATTTGTGATAAGTTTAGAAGAAGAAAATGGAGATATGATTGGCAACCGTCAATTATTAAAAAAAATAGAAAAACTCGAAAGTAATGTCACGGGAAAAGTAAAGAAATACATTAATAAAATAGTCAGTCAGTAATTTTATTTTAAAAAAAAATATGTTAATTTAAACCTAGAAGCCTGAATCAGTATCAGCTAGGTATTAGTTGCTATTGTTAACCTATAATTCATAGCGGCGCGATGGCGATCGCGATTTAACAGCTGATCGATTTTTAAAATCTGTTTATATGAGATCAATTTTTATTTATTAATATTAATTTTGTCCTTAATTCAATTCACAATAATGATCTTAAGAAATAATGAATTTAATAAAGAAAAATTGCTCTACATAAGCCGATTTTAAAAAATTGTCAGCTGTTAAATCGCGCCACTATGAATTTAAAGTATAATAAATGTTATCATAAAAATTTTATCGAAATATAATTTTATTTGTGTTTTTTTTTATGTTTTCGTAATTACGATTGATAATTATCCGAAATCAATTTAAATCGATAAAAATAAATCTATTTCCGGCCCCGATCAATCAGGTGATCAATATCGTTTTGGATGAATATCAGAGAATAATCGGATCGGTATAATATATATTTTTTTTTAAATTGCAATAATGGATAGGCATACCTTCCATTTTTTTGGAGGTTATATTCATATACATACGGATTATGTTGACAAAATTATTGCTACAAATAAAATATCACTAGTTACCAAGGGGAGGGGGTATAAACTGACGTACAACTTTCCTAGAGGCCGAATCAATTTTATGATAGTAACCTACAGGAAAAAGGTCCAATAGGGAATATGAAGAAAATTCAATAAAAGCAATTATGAGTCATTCCAATATACTTTTATTGGGCGAAAAGTTTACGAGTAACTTAGGGGTTACTTTTTTTTATAAAAAAGTATACGTTTGATGTAACTCTCTAGAATTTAAAGAAACATTATTTTTGAAGAAAAAATAAACGTCAATCTAATCCTAGCAGCCACATCATGTCTTAAGTTGCCCATTGAGTGGATAGATAAAATCAAATAATTTAATGTTTAGATTAGAACACAAGTATTTTTTTTAGTTGGACAAAGTAATATATAATTATTTGTTTTTTTACTAACCAATAATAAATTTTTACTAGGTATTATTGTGTATTTAGTGTAATAAGAAAAACGAAAAAAAACCTACATGTTTTTAAAGCAAAACAAAAAAAAACAAAACTATTATATATTCTAACATTTCCAACTGTCAATTGTTGATGTTTGGTATGTCTGTCACGCAAAATATTCGATGTTAATCATCGCCTCACTGTGACTTAGTGTGCAAACCGACACATGTAGCTGCGCCATGGGTGCAAAGGTATCCATTTACATTGCAGGACTATATTAATTATTACTGAAAATTCTAAGATACTCCATTACACCAACAGCTGTAGGGCATTTGCCTTACGCAATCATTTTAGGTCAAAATTGAACAATTTTCTAATATTTGAGTAGGGGGGAGGGGGCAAAGAGTTCTCCGTTTAGATGGATGAGGTGAAAACTCTACATGTGATATGTGTTTTATAATAATCCAGGTCGAAGCAAAAGGCTAGAAATTCATTATTTCGGGGTAAGATGGGTCGATTAGGGTAATTGATGGGACTCATAATACCGCAAAAGTTGTATAAAATTTTTGTAAAAAAAATCAAAAAAATAGTTTTTGAAAAAAAAATTTAAATCTATATTTAAAATCAATTAAAAATAATTATGGGGCTAAGATTGTAAAAATATCGTTTTTAAGTAGGGGAAATGTTGAAAAATAAAATAATGTTAACATATTGTAAATTTGATATTTTATTTTCAAACTAAAATAGCTATTGCTATTTTTCAACCGGTTAAGAATTAGCCCAATTTAAAACTCTTAATGATTGGAAGAATTCGCAAAATGTTTTTCATTACGCGATACTAATAAAATAAAATAAGTAAGTAATCAACTCTTTCATCCTTTGTGCTAAACGATACAACTGAACTTTAACTCTCGCTCACTTCTTATCCTACCTTTAAAACCCATATCCTTAAAATTTTACAACTAATGAAATACGGGGGGCTTCTGTATCCAAACACCGACATTAAACCTATCTTGGTAAAGTTTCAAGCAAGATCAGAGCCATTTACTAAATAAATTACTTTTTCGGATAATACAGTAAACAAAGTAGATCCAAATTAATATTCTAAAAAATTACAAAACAACTATTTACTGCATTCTTCATAATCCGCTTCAGTCGAGAGAGTATTCTCATTCGTTTGGAGTTGTTCACTCTAAGCTTAGGAATCGGTTAGGAACCAGAAAAAATAGAAAAATTAGTTTTTTTTTCTTTTTTATTTAAGGAATTAAATTCTGATAACAATGTCGACGATACAAAATCAGAAACCTTTTTTATAATATATCCAGGCCGGGCCGTATATTTTAAAACCAAATATTTGAAATCCCATTATTAGCTATAAAAAACAAAAATAAATATAATATTTTAAAAAAAATCCGGGCCGGGTCTGAAAATATAAAACCCGGGCCGGGCCGAAAATTTTTTTTTTAAAAAAAACCGGGTCTAGTAGCTAGTGCAAATGATACCTCTGCATTTATATATATATGTTTTTTCTTAATTTTACTAAACTAATTTATTATTTTTTTATTATTAAAGAAATAAAAAAAAAATTATATTTTAAAAATATTCTCGTTTTATATTTAGAAAATATTAAATAATTTTTCACACTATCGCGATTAGAAATCTACAAGTTATTTTGTCAAAAAAATTGAAAAAGAAAATAAACCTTTATTGTTGTCTAACAAAGTGGCGATTACCAGTGCAATTTGAATTTATTTAATTTGGATCCTGCTTATCTGAGTTCTATCATTGATTTTTTATAAAAAAAATATCGGGGTGATTTAAATCGGCCAACCCTGATTAATTAACAATTATTTCTTTTATATTACTGACAGATGGAGGACCAAAGATAGAAGTTTATTTGTATTTTTTTTTCAATTTACAATGAGAGAGAGAGAGCTAAGTGAAATGGAAACTAAATTTTTTTTTAATATCAAATTTAATGATTGTATTTTCTTTCGCTTTTTTAACGCATGCGCGAATGATTCTTTGTTAGTTATAGTATTTTTCTTTCTTTCTTTCTTATTTATTATTTAACAATTTAATGGTATATATATACACCTAAGTTTTATTCGTTTTGTATAGTGGAGGATAATATTATCCGAGCATATTTTTTTTTCTTCTCTTTGAAATAGATAAGAAATGGTTCTTCCATTATCCTTTATAAACGATGAAAGAAAAATAAAGATAATTGAAGAGTATTCATCAAAACATGAAAGAAAAATAAGAAAATTTTAATTTTACTCAAAAAAAATAAATAATAAACTCATAATGGTAATATTCTTAAAAAAAAAATCAAACAATAACGGATTCTTTTTATTCCGAAATTTTTTTTTCCCTTAATCTCGTTGTGCCATTGTTCGCGATCAATGACATATATAATACCTAGACAGACGCATTCATTAAAAGTGTACATCAATGCAAATCAGCTGGAGACGCAATCTTGGTTACACTAATCATTATTAAAATTTTAAACGAGAGCCTAATTTTTTCCTACATCTGATGCAAACTTTATTAAAGAATTACCGGATCATCGAGATAATAAGGAAGCAAGTTATCAATTTAATAGTAGTTTTTAACATGAGATTAATTACTATATGTGTTACCAAAATGGCTGGTCAAGCTGATTTGCTTTTAATGACGCTTAAAAATGCATTTTAATGAATGAATCGTCAGTCTAGGTATTATATATGCCATTGTTCGCGATCGACATTCTTTTTGAAAGGTAGTAATAGGCTAGGAGATAGAAATGGGAAATGATTATCGAAAATTGGTAGATATTTTACATGGATCCATTATTTTTTTTAAAGTAATGAAAACTAGGGGATTCGGATATTCAAGCCTTTATTTATTTGGATGAATCGACGGTTAACCAACCGAAGTCGTCGGAAAAAAGTCGAATAAAAATGACGGTATTTTTTTTTTACAATTTTAAATTTTTTTTAAAAAAAAATCGACTAATTAAAATATTAGAATCTTTTTTAAAAAAATTGGGGATCAGTTAGCGATAAATCGAAAACCTACCGCCAATGAGATAAATGAAATAATTTTACCGCGCATACCTTATTTATTCTAGGAAAGATTTAGCAATTTCGCCCGTTCCGTAATAAAAGTTTAAAAAAAAAAAAATAGTTATCATTTCAATATGCCCTTATTTAAATTCTTAGTTTGTTTGTTTTTTTCCTGAAGAAGAAGACAGATTTTGGATCAAATTTTTACCTTAGAAATGTCAAAACCTTTGTAATTTTCGCGCATAAAGAATTGTTTTCAAATTGAAACCTTAAATTACTCCGCTAGTAGTTATATACAAAAGTCGATTAAATGCTAAAAATAAAATAAAGAAGTAATATATATAATATATAATGATTGAAAGAAAAAACGGAATGAAGAGTGAGTCTAGGAAAGATGGTTGGGAAAGAAGACTTCCGCCTGAAGCTTATGTAGTGGTTTAAGGATAGGTAGAATCCTCATCAAGGATCGCTAGAGGGTGATAGTAGATGCGATTTGCTAAAAAAAAGGTTAAAGCAAGTTTACCGAAAGGAGGTTAAGATAGTTTGGATATAATTATAATGAAAATAACCAAAATCGCGACGTAAAATGGTTTTATTAAAACGCAAGACACATATAAAAAAAATTTAAACTAAATTCTACGAGTACTTATTTTTCTGGGCTCCGATCCCTGAAAACCTGGTTCAGAGATTTGTAACTGAACCCGTAACCGAACCCCGTTTTTTAGGACGAGGGTTAACAGTTACATCTCCCGAAATCTAATTAATTAATTATCCTCTTCTTTTTTTAAAAAATTAACCAATAAAGTCGTCTCCCCTTTTTAAACATTTTAGTGTCATGTTGGTGTTTTACGTCAAAACAAAACAAAATTGATTTTGGTTAAAATTGCTATTTTACATTCATTATAATGAATAATTTTTTGTTTTTTATTTACCTTGTGGGAAGAGTTATTGTCAAAAACAATTGTCACAATTGTCGAGAGAGAAGCCAAACCAATTCTGACAATGAATAGAGAATGGGGAAAAGGTGGAGGGGGAGGGACAATCGCGATAGAACGAAATATAGTCGGAAAATATTATTTTTTTTTAAAGATATCTCGATACGTGCCGAATGCTATTTATTCTTAAATAATATATTATATTTATTTTTTATAAACTTGTAAGTGATCGTGATAGGGAGAAGGGGGAAAAATATGACATTCATTCGTATAAGAGATATTGTTTATTTATTTATTTTTTTTAAAAAAAAGGTCAAAAAAAATGAATTTTACATTTTTAAAGTGGTGTATTATATTATAATAATTATGCGCCTTTTATTATGATTGTAAAGAGATGCGGAATATTATAAACAATATATTTTTTTTAAAGAAATGATCGGGGTGAAGGAAATTGATGATGCAAGGAAATGATCAACCAATCATGGCGTCTCTTCCGGTTCGATTACTTATGACTTCCGATTTCCGTATTAGGGCGGGTCTTAGACTAGGGATCAACCATTACCCGGCCCTTTAAAACTGTAAATCATGGGTGAAGGGGCAGGGAGGCAAGGGGTATGATGGAATCCCCCTTTATGCAAATTTTCATTAAAAACTTTTTTTTAGAGAACAGAAATTGATACCTCTCTAATAGCTATACTACCTTGCCCGCTTCCTCCTTAAAAAAAAAAAGAAAAAAATAGGGTAAGGCCCTTCAAAGAAATGACATATAATACCTATGATCCATTCATAATAATGCATTTGAAAGCGTCGTTGAATGCAAATCAGCTGTATCAGCCATTTTGGTAACCCATATAGTAATTATTCTCATGTTAAAAAAACTACTATTATAATTGATAACTTGCTTCCTTATTATCTCGATTATCAGGCTATTGTTTAATAAAGATACCGTCAGACATAGGAATAAATTAGCTTCTCGTTTTAAAATCTTTAATAATGATATGGGTAACCAAAATGGGGTCCGCAGCTGTCTTCATCGATGTACACTTTTAATGAATGCATCGTCAGTCTAGGTATTATTATATGCTATTGCTCCAAAGGGAGAGACCAATATAGACGAGATCATCCCAGAAAAAAAAAACCCCTTCTATATTTTTAGAAAAATTCTAGATGCGCCTTTATATAATTCGGGCGCGGTATTTAAGGTCTGGCCTAATTCTCATATAAATGTACAATATCGGATTTTCCTTAGGGAATCTAATTCTAAAATTTGAATCAGAGTTCTTAAGAGGAATCCCGGGAATCAAAATCCCGGGTATTGTTCTAAATAGTGTACGATAAATTTCAGTTTTTTCATCGGTTTTATAAACAGTTTCGAACCGGAACTTCGAAGTTCAAACCCGCGGCAAATCTAAGTTGACCGGAAGGAACCATTTTTTTAAAAAATTCTCAATTAATTTTAGAAATAAATGGAAATTGGATGAAGGGAAAGCGAGAAGTTATAATTTATTTTTTGTTAATCTTCCATCTTTTAGAAAACTGATACTGATAAGGTTATATCAAAGAAAATAGATCACGTGATATTTATATTCATATTCAGTGATGGATTATTAACCACCCGATCGCATTGATCGGGATCAACGCCGGCTAAGATATCACGAAAACCGCACTGGATTTACCGGAAGCCGTCAAATCGATCAATAATATCGCATTTAGCATCAACGTACAGCTGGGTAAACACAATCATTTCAAAAGGTAAAAATAATTTAATGGTCAAATGGAAAATAATCAATTTAAAAATATATTAATGAAAGATAATCGATGTTTACATTATATATATATATAAAAATAAAATTAATTAGGGCAGTAATTGATCAATTTTTATAAATATTATGTATATAGTTTATAAATACAATTAAAAAATTATAATTACATTTAAAAAAATCATTCTATAAAATATTTACGCACGGGAAAGAAGAAAAAATGCTAATATTTTAAATTTATAATTATTTAATTTTAAAAGGTAATCAATTAATTTAATTTCACGTTTTTAAAAGTTTTTTTCTTCTATAGTAATTATTCCCTTCCTCTTCTCTTTCTTCATTTCTTTCATTCATTTATTTCTTTCTTTCTTTCATTTATTTCAGGCCCGAATATTTTTCTTTTTTTTATCACCACTCATAAATCACTTTTAGATAAAATATTAAAAAAATTATAATATTTTTTAAAATCGACTCAAGCATTTAATGGTTGGTGCCTTCCTTGATTGATAAATAAAAAATTATATATATATACATATTAGTTTTTTCTTAATATATATTCAATATAATTTTTTCTTATTTATTATTAGGAATCAATAAATCATAGTTCATTTTAATATTTATAATATATTTTTTATTATATATACCATAAAATATTTAAAAAATATAGAATGTAAGTATGTGATTATGGTAGTAGTTTTTGAAAAAAAAGAAGAAGTTAAGGACATAAATCGTATAGTTAATTAAAATTATCATAATAATACCTAGACTAACGATGCATCCATAATTAATGCATTTGAAAGGGTTGTTGAATGCAAATCAGCTGGAACCGCCATTTTGTTAACCCGTATAGTAATTAATTTACGTGTTAAAAACTATTATTAAATTGATAACTCGCTTTCTTATTATCGATAATCAGACAATTCTTTATTAGAGTTCGCGTCAAACATAGGAGTAAATTGGCCTCAAGTTAAAAATTTTTAATAATGATATGGGTAACCAAAATGGCGTCCCCAGCTGTTTTTCATTGATGTACACTTTTAATGAATGCGTATTTATTATATGTCATTAATAATAATATAGTACTTCTTCAAAAACTTATTCGATATTTTATTCGTACTCGAATATAAATTAGTAAGAATTATTTGATTCAAAATATCGAATACAAATATTTCATTATTCGATCAATTAAAAACCCTGCCCGGATTTTTTAAAATCACGCCATTTTTTTAGCGCGCATTTGGCTGGTTCCGGGCTATAAAATATAGTAAATAATTGAATGGAATAAGAGATTCTTAGAAGGAGGGACCGAACAGGAGAAAGTGATTCAAGGAATATTTAAAGAAAGAAAGAAATTCGAGATAGTTTGGGGATGTGAGATCAGACGGAGTAGTAAATTAGAAATTTAACGAGAGACCAATTAACAGAAAAATTAAAGGAGCTTGGAGAAATATAATTTTTAAGATTTCTAGGAAACCACCGTCCCCCTTCCTTTTTTAAAATGTCGGAAACTCGTTCTATCAGCTGATAATTGAATCCATGCGGGGCAGTCGCCATTTTTTTTATTTTTAATTTATTTCTTTCTCCTTCCTTGTTATAGTATACCAATGTATATGAAAACGAAAACAAAAATGACGTGGGAAATTATGAGGAAAGGAAATATTTTTTAAAAAAAGAAATATAAGGTTAATTTCTCCTTAATTATTAATTACCTAATTACCATATTTATGCATATGGCGCGAAATTTCACTAAATAACTATGTGTCGAATAGCAAACAACACAAAAAAAAATGTTGAATTAAAATAACATCAAAACAAAAACTAAGATAATATATATTTTTTTTGTAAAAAAATTTTTGAACTTTTTTCTCACTCATTAATTCTAATTCCGCTGTGAATAAACGAAAAATTAATTTCCTTCGCGAAAAAAAATAAAAAAAAACAAAAATTAAAGAGATTGGAAGGACGGAAAATAAAAAATATAAGTAAAAATAAATTGGAAATGTATTTTAAATTTGTAGAAGTTTTAAAAGGGAACAGTCTAACTCGGTCCAATTCTAATTCCGCTGTGAATAAACGAAAAATTAATTTCCTACGCGAAAAGAAAAAAATTAAAGAGATTGGAAGGATGGAAAATAAATAAATGAAATAAATAAAAGAAGATAGGAAAAAATAAATTGGAATTGTATTTTTTTTAAAAATTTGTAGAAGTTTAAAAGGGAACAGTCTAACTTGATCAATGTAAGAATTAATGCGATATAAATAATGTTATTGTTATAAATTCCCAAATGGAAAATATATTTCCCATTTATTTAAATTACATCGACAACGACGTGTGAAACCGAACCCTAGGGAGTTTATTTTTTTTTAAAAAAACTAATTATTTATTACGTCAATTGTGTTTTTTAATACTTTTTTAGTTATAAAATGGTATTCAAAAAAAATGGACATTGTGAATAATCGCAAACACGATTATTCTCAGGGTTGGCAATTTGTCAATTTCAAAGGTCAATCACAGACTAATTCATATTAATACTATCCTAGAGGCAACCAGGCTTGGAAATCGCCCATACTGAAATCTTATTTTAGGCGATATTGGCATACGCCTCTCAAACATCAAATAATTTCGCTCAAATGCGAATTCCTGTCACTTTAAACCAACATATAAATAATTTTCTAGCAATTTAGTACTTAACTTACCGTCACCGGCTGCACGTAACATAAGCCTATATATCTTATTGTATGCTTCTTTGTTTACAACGGGAAATAAAATTAATATTCGATAAATAAAAGGAATAAAGGGAATTTGGGGGGGGGGGGTGCTAAAAAAACTGAAAATTATTCTGCTCATGTTTAGTAAGTAGGCCAATTGTGTTTTAGAAGTTAAATGAATGAACGGTCATATTGTAAAAGGTTGCGAAACTATAGTAGTTTACTATTTATAAGCCCGAACTACGTTTCGGAACCGGAGTTAAAACCCGGAGTTAAATCTAAGGGGAACTAAAACAGCCCCTTAGAAAAATCGTCAGAGCCAGAACCTTGCTTAGAATCCTGGTTCTAAACTCTGAAACAAAGTAATAATAACTACCAAAAGTTTATATTATACGCTGAAACTTACAAGGTACGGTCCTCAGGTACAAATTCTCGCGTATCTGCTGTTGGAGAAGACGTTCTTGGGAACCAATGGCGAATATTTGGGATAAGAAAGTATGAAGTTCCTGCGGAAATCCCGAGTCTAAAATAAATTTTTATTTTTCAATAAATAAATAATTTTCGAAGATTGGAATAGAAAATTTTGTCTAAAAAAGGGTATTTTCGCTAATATATAACCTTTGAATTCGGGGGGGGGGGTGATTGGGTAACGAAATTTCGCCTTAGCTCAAGTTCGTGTCGGGATTAGGACTTTAAAGGTCCTAAACTTTTCTACTGGGGAAGAAGCCTCGAGGAAAATCACCTTAACCTGATAACACCGACAACAAACTAAAGATTTGCGAAATAGCAAATTTTGGCATGTAGTCGCAAAACTGATGCAAATTTGTATAAAAATAAGAATTCGAAAAAATTACACAAATTATTAAGATATAAAAAAAACGTTCATTGTCATTCAAAACATATTTCAAAAAATCGGTAAATATTTCCTTAAATTTTTCTCCAATGACCATCAACAACTGATTGATAAAAAAAAGTTGAAAATGTCATTTTTATATGTCAAAAATGTTTGGTAAACGGATTCCCATTTATAATTCAAATTCAAATAGTTTTTAAAAAAAAATTCGTGCGCATAAAACCGACCCGGCGTTTTAATTGGAATATTTGACCCGACCCGAACTCTAATTTTGAATCGTTCTTTTCAGATTCGGGCCAAGTTTCGGTTTTTGTTATTTTCCGTAAAACATGACTTTAGTGTTGTTAAACGACTTAACTCAATATTTAGCTATGCAAGCTTGGAGATTTTTTGCTGATAGATGACAGAAAGGTTAGAACATCTATTAACGAAACCTTTGAGACTTGCCTAATAACATTTTGGCTAAAATCTCGACTTTAAAATCGGTTAAATTTAGCCATTTAACAACAACTAGACGATTTGAATATATAGATTGGCAGGGTGCCTTCAAATCGCTTTATTTAAAAAAAAAATTTATGATTCAAACGCGAAATTCTATCTTGTTTTTCATCGGTTCAAAAAAATTTAATTGGTCGAAAGAAGAAACACGTGTACTTTTCTTGGAATCACTCTTTGCCGTTGATATCAAATTTATTGAGGAAAAGCATAGAATAATGATGCTTACTACCTTAAGGGATTACCTATCAAATTTGTGTTATGTTTATTTTTCATTTGGATAGGCATTACCAAATATAATTATAATATATTTATTTGAAAAATCGTGATTTTTGGAAAGTTTCTGTGGCCTAGTCGGCAAGAGCGTTGCTTACTATTCCGATGGTTGTGGGTTCGAATCCCAGCAATGATCATTTTTTTTCTCTTAATCTAACTTGGTGGTTCGGTCCTTGGGGGGTGATATATAGGAAGCCGGACTCAACCACGTGATTCCGTTATAATAATATGTTAAATAATAAGGGTCTTATTACATTTTAATAAATTTTGGTATTTGGTAGTATATATCAAATAAAAATTGTAAAATCACGATTCGCTCGGTTTTGCCTTTGGTAGTAAGCATCATTAACCTCAAAAACGGGAAATTCTTATTGTTTTTATTCTAGTTATCGAAAGTTTAAGGGGAAAATACGGTAAAACACTAAAAGCTAAACGGTGATCGGTTCAAAAAAAATTTGATTGGTCGAAAGAAGAAACACGTGATAAATCCTGACAATTATTCGGAGAAACCTTTATAACATTTTGGCTAAAAAAATCTCAATTTTAAAATTGGCTAAATTTAGCCATTTAAAAAACACTACACGATTTGAATATATAGATTCGCAGGGTGCCTTCAAATTGCTTTAAAAAAAAATTTAGGATTCAAACGCGAAATTCTATCTTGTTTTTCATCGGTTTAAAAAAATTTGATTGGTCGAAAGAAGAAAGACGTGATAAATCCTGACAATAATTTTATTCGAGGAAACCTTGAGATTTGCGTATTAACATTTTGGCTAAAATCTCAATTTTAAAATCGGCTAAATTTAACCATTTTAAAAACACTACATGATTTGAATAAATAGATTCGCCCTTCAAAATTAGAACGCGAAATTCATTTTGTTTTTTTCTCGTTACCGAAAATTTAAGGGAAAAATACGATACGGATCAATGAAATGCTAAACAGTGATTGGTTCAAAAAATTTTGATTGGTCGAATAAAGAAACACGTGATTAATTCCTAACAAATAATTTTATTTCGGAAATATTTTAGATACGAAATTTTCGAATAATTTATGGGGCCCTTTAAGCTCTTTGGTAGTTAATTTATTTTTTTTCCTCAAACCCCTTATTTAAGATAATATTTAAGGCTAATAAAAAAAAACGAATTTTTTATATAACATAAATTATTTTAATATATTTTTTTTAAGTTGGTAAAAGCAAAATTTAACAAAATTAATATATTTTTTTTGTAAAAAAAGAAAAAATGTATAGCTAGCTAAATATTTTATTTTTATTAGCATAATCCCCCCCAATAATTGTTAATTAATACAATAATAATAAATGTAAATAATCTATGACTCAAGGCTGTAAACCCTCTTCCTAAAAACAAAGGGTTGAGGGCTAGGTTCTAGTTCAGTGAAATATTCCCTGACCAGGTTGGGATTCAGGGCTCGGGTCCAGAAAAAAAATAAAGACTTATAAAATTTAGTAAAAGTAAACAGAAATCAGTTTTTTTTAAAACTATATTTAGCCCTTATACCATAAAATATAATTTTATCATTTATATAATTAAAATATATGCGAATTACCATGATATCTTCCAAAATCGATATGTTAAAAAACTAAAATTTAGATTCTTTTGATGTCTAACTTTGACAGTTCATTGCAACTTGCATTTAATAAAGCTATTTTAACATTGTGATTATGTGTTTTTTTTTTAAATTTGGTACATTTAATTTTAAATAATCCAACACACAAAAAATATATGTTTCCCAAATAGTGCTGTTAAACCACTCGTTTTGAGCCGAATTTTTTAAAATCGCCAACTTAATATTTGCCAGAAAAATATTGACTAAACCTAGAGATTTCGATAATATATGTCTAGACCCTCTGTGCCTTCTATGATCAAAATCTTGCGTAATATTTTTCTGGATGAAAGTTAGCCATTTTTGAGGTTTAACAACACTATTTCAAAATATATATTATTATATTATAAACATTATCTCTATATATAAAAAAAAAGAGTTACAAAATATGTTTGTAAAAATTTCTCCCAAATTGTTTAAAAAAATTTTTCAGAAGTTTCAAAAACTTTTTCTATATAAAATCGTAAATGTTAATTTTTTTTCAAATTTTCCAGAATTATATTTTTGGCATGTTTTTAAAACAAAAAGAACGCTATCTTTTTGATATTTTGGACGTTAGTCTTAAAAAACAATTTATTAAAGTTATAAACCTAATTTAAAATTTAGGGGTAAAACTAACCCCGTACTAGCTTATTTTACCGTTAGTTAACCCATTCTATCCTCTTTCCTTCTCAGAGAAAGAAGGATTATTATCGCCGCTCCTATAATAGAAGTGATAATATTACGCGGTTTCATTAGAGCGTACGCGGATCGGTTAAAATCCGACCTAACTCAGAGAGACCGAATTTTTTCCTAAAGTAATTTATAAACCTTTTTTTTTATTTTCCTCTAGCTCATATATATAAAGTTTACTCGCTTTTCGAAAAAGTCGTATCCTCGATCCAAATATTTCCCCTTTTAATCTTATTTTTCGAGATCGGATACCTATTTATAAAATACAAATTCGGTTCGAACCCGGATATTCTAAAAAAATATTCGTATAGCCCGAATCAAATATTTTAAAATATCGGGTCGAGCTTTGTTGACGGTAAGTGGGGGGGGGGGGGGGGAGAGAAGAAATAAAGAAAATTATTAAAATTAAGAAAGTTCGATTTATCGTCTTATAAAAAAAAATATATATATATATAAGACAAAATCTTCCATCCATCTTCGTTTAGAAAAAGAAAAAACTGAATACAAATTTGTCAGGAAATTTATTATTTAAAATCTGATCTTAAAGAGTGTTAATATTATAATAAACAAAAAAAATGGTATTGATTTAATAAAGGATAAATTTCAGCGCTTTTGATGTAATGGAGAGAGAGCGTGGTGGGGAAATTAATTCCAATATTTTAACTCAAAGTATTAGTATTTTAATAAAACGAGTTGGAAATTGACATTTTTAATTGTTATTTAGATGAAAAATATTCTCATATTTCCTTTACAATTTTTTTTCTTTTTCATTCTTTCTTTCTTTTTCATATTTTTCTTTCGTTTTTATTTTTCATCTTTTCTTTCTTATTTTATTTTTATTTTCCCCTTGTTTCTTATCTTTTAATTATTTAAAAAGAAATTCTTTTTATAAAATGATAAAAAAAAATATTTTTTTTATAAAAAGGGAAATTTTTATTTTTTACAGATAATCTTCATGAGATTTAAAGTCGCCACTCGTGTCTGTAGAGTATTTTAATAAGCTTTTTTTTCTCTTTAATTCAGTCATTCTTTTCTCTTTCTTTCTTCTATTTCATTTCTTTAATTCTTCCTTCTTTTTTAAAAAAAATTTAAATTAACTCCTTTTTTATCCTCCGAGAAAATAAAAACAAGTAGTGAAATCTACCCTCTTCCCCCCCCCACCTCACACTCCTTTCAATTTTTTTTATATAAATCAGGTAAATTAATATCAATTTGGAACATATGATTTGGCGGTAAACCGAAATTTTTCATTTGCAAATATTAATTTTACATATAAATTAAATCAATAAATAATATTGTATTATTATTTAAAAAATAAAATTAATTCTATTGAAAGTTCAAATTAAATCAAAAAAATTGAAAAAAATTAATTCTTACATAAGATTAAAAAAATTCTACAAAAAAAGCACAAAAAGTTAACTGAAGTATTAATAATAGTATCAAAAAGGCTAAATAAATAATCTTTTTTAGATTAGTAAAAAAAAAATTTAAATTTACCATATTTTTAATAATCTATGATATTGGTTTAAAAGAAAGTCAGCTGACTCCCCCCCCCCCATGTTTAATTTTATCACTCGTATTAGGCCTTAAGAGATAATCCAATACTTTGGATTCTCAAAAATGTCCTCCTGGATTTTTAAATCCAGCTTCCATACAAATCCGGGAAAGGGTAGGAGCAATTTGTCTCATGTATCTTTTTGCTTAGAGGCCGATCTATAAAAATCATAAGGGAGTAGTTTGGGCCCGTGTAACGTTTCAGAGGTAACTCTAGCTAAAAAAAAGTAATCCAATAGTATATTTAAATGGTTTATGGAACAAAAAAAAACATAGCTAAATATAACAATTCTCACATTTTAATAATAATAATGTTTTAAGGTATAATATCAATGCGAAAAAATTGATAAAATTGCATTAACTGCCTAACTGTCATCTTTTTTTTAAATATAATTTAATCTGTCAGGTTTAACAGTTCACGTGATACATTAAATAATCAGCTGACAAGTCGGTCACCGATTAGATTAAAACTCCGGATAAAGATAATGTACGTGATCAAAACAAATTCCATATCTAGTGATCCTTTACGTCATATCGCATCTTCGTCAACGAAGTTTGTGGTTCACAAAATGGATTCCAAATAGATTACTTTTTAAATAACTTTTGCAACGTTACACCAGGGTAATCCATATTGCATCGTTTTATTTATTGTTTATAATGTAATTTTGTTTACTCTTCGGGTGGGTCATTCGAATGGGAGAGTTTAAACCTTTTTTTTTAAATGACAGGATTTGGGTTACAATGAATATAATAATACCCAGACTGACGATTCTTTCATAATAATGCATTTGAAAGCGTCGTTAAATGCAAATCGCTGGATCCTTCATTTTGGCACGTGTTAAAATACTAATAAAGTGATAATTTGCTACCTTTTTATCTCGATGATCAGGCAATTCTTTAATAAAGTTTGCGTCAGACATGGGAATAAATTGGCCTCTCGTTTAAAATTTTTAATAAAGATATGGGTAATTAAAATGGCGCCCCAGCTGTTTTCATTGATGTACAACTTTTAATGAATGCATAGTCAGTCTAGTTATTATTATGTCATTGGTTAAACCCAACCCGCTTAGGATTTCTAGTACCACTCACTCATTCACCAAAATCACTTAGCCCCATTTCTTTGGCATAAGGGATTTATATATAAAACTTGACATTTATATCCATTTAATATTCTATAAATTGAAATTTTATATTTTAAAAATATATTGTTGTATTAACACTTTATGATAAAGATTAGAGATAAATGAATATGAATTGGATGGCTAATAAGAAGATAAACAAACATTTTCTTTCTATTATTTTTATAAGTGATTGTGAATGGCCTATATTTTTATTATTAAAAAAAAAAGAAAATTTAATGTTTTATTTCAAGTTATATATAAAATATACGCTTCTTTCTGTCCTTTCTTTCTTTCTTTCTTTCTTTCTTTCTTTCTTTCTTTCTTTCTATAATATCTAATTTTTAAAGATTTAAATCTTTGAAATAAAAAAAAAATGGGAAATACGGGATGACACTTTATATTCAAATTCTGAATAGATCGGTCCGATCTCGTTCGATAAAAATAAATCTAAAATTTTTCTGTCAAGTCAACCTTTCTTTTCGAAGATCCGACTCGAAACTGATTCTATCCTTCGTCCAAAAATAATGATATAGAAATCATTTAAAATAAATAATACATAATCTTAGTCTAAGCCCAAACGGAATGAGTCCGAAAAAAGTATATCCGGGTTCGATCTATCCGAAATCCGGGGACTATAAGATTAACATATATGTTATAAATGTCAAGATATTTTATTATATACGTATATTTTATTAAATAAATCACCAAATTTTTGAATAAGATTAATTAGTGAAGATAGAACAGAGTAAGGGGGTAATACGTTTCGCCGCCACCTTCCACTATTATTCATGCGATCAAACCTAAAATATATATTCGAAGATACAATTTCCAAATTTGTTCCTATCCTTCCTTTCTCGTTCATTGATTTAATTGGTTTCTTTTTTTAAGGTCGTGTCCAACCAAATGTTGTTATAAAAAAAGGCATATTTTTTCTATAAAGTTTTTTTAATATTTTATGCAAGGCAAACAAAAAAAATAAAACTAGAAAAGGGAAGGGAAGAATCTAGATAGATGGCCCGGGGCGAGTATAGACCTTAAAATATCTTTTGTAAATCACTTGCCGGGTTGAATATCAAAATCTCGGGCAAAACCGGTCCGAAAAATTATGAAATCGGGTTAGGCCTGTAAACGGATATCTTTGCAAGTCTTTGAGTGAAAAAAAAGAAGGAAAGAAAACAGAAATTCAATTTTAGCAAGATAACACTTTTCAAAAATGTTTTCGAGGTCAGTCAGATATGGAAAATATTTTAAAAATATTTAATCCTAATTTTATGCAAATTAAAAATATTCTTGTTTTCTTTAAATGAAAAATTAATTTATAGATTATAAAATTTAAAAAAAATATATCTGTATAATAAAATAAATAAATGCGAGTAAATAATGGAGATTTTTAAACTTTTCTAGAAGGTTCAGGAATTCGTACATTAAACGCCGAAGATGATCGATAATTATTGCAGAAGAGGAATAATAAAAATGGTTTTCGGTTATAGCGGGGGAGGGGGGGGGGGTGTTGAAAAGTTCGAGCTTTGCCATTTGTGCCCCAAAATGGACCAAACAGGGACAGATCCTTAGAAACAAATAAAAAACCTTGAGGGATGATGGGGGAGGATTGAACCTACTAGGGTCTAAGTTTGTTGATAAAAATTCGCGCGAATTAATTCCTGACGAAGAAGACAAAGCCAGCCCTTATCATTATTCGAGATGCCCAGCTAACCGTAAAATAAAATTAACTAATAATTAAATAATATTAGTTAAACGATATTTCTCTACTATAGTTGGGTTAATCGCTTAAATTTTTTGCCATTTTTAGCGGGCTTAAATCTAGTATTAAAGCGGAAAAAAAACGAACAACTAACTCTCCGCTTTTCGGTAGTTTCCTTTTTTGTCGCTAAAAATATAACTCCTACTTTTTAGGGAAGCGTAAATAAATTGACTCGCGAATAAGTATTACGCAAAATCACTCTATTCTATCTATGCCAACTAAAAACGACTAACTCAGTATTTTTTCTAGAAAAAATAATATTGAAAGCCTGAAAATTAGCTTTTTGGCATCTATTATCGAAATCTTGGACTTGGGCAATATTTCTCTGGCTAAAATACTGAGTTAGTCGTTTTTAAGAATAGGCTCAAATTGGAGCGATTTTGCATCGCTACTCCGCGACCTTCGCGCCTTGATAATCAAGATCAAATTAACTTTCATTTTTAGCTATCACCAAATTATAACTCCACTGGCATAATAAATATTATAAATGTTAATACCCTCGTGGAGATTCATTTTTAAAATCTTTTTGGAGGAATGATACAAATAGATAAGGGATAAGAAGCCATACACCGGATATAAACAATCCGACTATTATATATATTTTTGTCTGATCCAATCACGTGGGAGGGGGGATCAAAAAAAATGTAAAATAATGTATAATTTTTAATTATTGTGAGGGTTTTTTTCTATCCGCTGTATTTTTATCCGAGATATTCTACTATTAAATCAGAAGAAGATTATATCTTAGGGTTGATTTAATCCCCAACCCCCCCCCCTCCCAGAAATGGGTTAACTAATGCATTCATTCATCCGTGAATGAATGAATGATCTTAAAATTTAAATCGATATTTTTTTTCTCTGTACTCTTAATCCCTCCCCCCCCCTCCCCCTACGTTTACCTTTCTATAATTTTATTCATAAAACAAAAAAATAAATTATAATAATAATACATTAATAAAATACAAACATCAAACATTTTTATTTAAATTTTTTTCTTTTTTCAAAAAATCTTCTTATTTCTTAACTAAAATAGATTCCAGGTTAAATCCTTAGTTTTTCACTTGTTTTTTAAAAAATAAAATAGAGTTAAGCAGGGTATATATATATTTTAAAAAAAATTATGTATTTTGAATTTAATAAAAGGAATTTATATTATAATGTTTTTAAAGCTATCCCCAACCCCCCCCCCATCTCCTTCCCCAAACTTTTTTTTAAAAAATGGAGTTGAAATTAAACCCTCCCATATCCCATATCAGACCTTAAAGGAGATGATCCAATAGAATTAGGGGATGAAGATTTGCACTTAATAGAAAGGTAAGGGGGGAGTCGAAATTAAACCCTCCCATATCCCATATCAGGCCTTAAAGGAGATGATCCAATAGAATTAGGGGATGAAAATTTGCACTTAATAGAAACGTAAGGGGGGGGGGGTTGCTCATTTTTGTGGAAAGCCCTATATTTGTTGTGGTGCAAAGGCCAATAATACAATGGCCTCGTGCAAATTGGTAAAATTACAGTTTGTCGTTAGCAATCATTTAAGTTTGCTTTTTCAATACCTTTCTTTAATTCTTCGCTTTATAATATTATATATAAAATGTAATAATAAATAACTTACTGATGATCATAAAAAGGAATATTTAGGAAATTAAAGAAATAAGAAGGCAGACGATATAAAAAAGAATATTTAGGCAATTAAAGAAATAAGAAGGCAGACGATAATATAATTTTCAAAGACAAATTTTCTTTTTTTTAAAAAATGCTTATTTAAAATTTAGAATCGACGGATATTAATAAAAAGGCAACCTCGATTTAAACAAGTGATGCGGTTACGTTTTTTTTAAATTAAAAAATTAAGGCAAATCGTAAACTTTCAAAAAAAGGTTCCCGCATGTATAGAGGTACCCCCTTTCCCCAATATTAATATCGACATCTTTTAATTTACAATAGTTAAGGGCTTTGTTTATTAAGCGGATGGGTTGCTAGGGGGGGGGGGGGTAGTTTGAGAATTATTTACAGTTATTATTTAATAAATAATAAAACAATTTAAAGCATAAAAAAACAATTAGAATTAAAGATTAAAAAGAAGAAAAAAAACTTTAAAAATAATATTTTAAGAAATCATATTAATCTCGATATTGTAATTCTATTTTTTCTTTCCATTCTTTAATTCTCTTTTCCAAATTCATACATGTACTTTTAAATTACATTCAATTCTCTAACTTAGGTGTCTCCGTATGCCAATCAATCCTTAGCAATCCACCTAGAAAATAATTAGCTTATTAACAATGCACGTTTATAAAACGAAATCAATTGGCACCAATTCCGATCAACGTGTCCCTTCAATTCATCATTTCAATCTCATGCCACTTTCGCCATTTCTATCTCAGCCTGAGTAGTTAAATTTAGAGCAAAAAATGGCTAATATTACATAATTTTAGTGGAGGAGAGGGGAAGGGACACGACCATTTAGGGTAGGGGGTGAGCTCTTCATAAGCCCTATCGACGATATAGTTTATAGGCATTCTCCTATCTTATTATAAAAAGGTACATTCATTGTCATTTAATTGAATTATTCCCAACTCTGGCTATATTGGCAAACCGTTACCTAGAAAATTATCATCTGCCACAGTGATATCAGACGAATTGTAGAAGTCCTTATTGAATTAGCAAGTTATCTTTTTGCGGTAAATCCATTCTATAGCACGTGCTCAGCGGAAACTTGGGGTTACGCTAATAGTGGAAAATTTTTACGCTAATTATTAAAAAAAAAGACCCTCCATAAACACAAATAAATAGAATCTTTAAAAAAAAATATATATATATAAAACTTGAATTTATATCATTATTTTTCATTGTTTAAAAAGTGACATCATATGTCATAAAAAATAAGAAGGTATATAACAATTACCGAAATAAAAAAAATATTATTTTTTATACAATACGATACTTATAAAACACGACGTTTCAGAAAGAAAGAAAAAAAATAGATTTTGTAGACAATGACTTATTGTTCTTATTTTTACCAGTGGCTGACGATGTGGAACTAAGCCAAAAATTTTAAATTCAATTATAAAATGAATCACTATGGTGAAATTCGTTAGAGAAATTAATAATTTAAAGTAATAGGGCCCACAGCGACCTATATTAAGTGACCATATCGGAATAAATTTCTTTGATTGATGGGTTTCGCTAAAATATGGTCCTAATTTTAAATCAATTTATAGGGGAAAATTACAAGACTAACGGTCAGCTGGTTTTAGAAGGTCGGTAACCGCTAGAAAGTTCGCTGAAAAATTGACAGGTATAAAAAAAAGAATTATATTGCTGTCGCGTGGTGTTTTTTAATAAAAATAAAATCATGATTATTTTCCAATAAAAATCAAAATCGTATATTTTCCAAAAAAAATCATGATTTTATATAAATTTTTAAATAGCACTTATTGTTATTAATCAATTCAAGACAATATAGTGTACAATATAAAGTTGAAATAAAAGAAATAAAAAATGAATGAAGCAGGTGAAGGTTACAAGATTTTAATTACATAAAAAAATATAATATAACTTTAAAAAAAATATATATAAGACATTTGAAAAGAATATTCTAAGGTTTGGGACATTTTAGGGGGGGGGGGGGGGAGGGGGTATAAAAAAATATTTAAAAATATAATTTTAAGTTCGACAGCGATAATAGAAGTAACCCTTTTACGGGGAAAAAAAAATACGCTGGTCTAGGGTCGGACTAAAAAATGCGTACTCGAACTAGGGTCCGACTCGGACAAAAAGCTTTTTAAATTCGGGCTCGGGCGAAAAAATTACTTTGTAGACCTCTACTTATCCTATCAATTCAAAATATGCAAATTATTCGGAATTAAGGCAACTTTGGTGAGCGGATGACATAAATTTTAATGTGCAAATTGCTTGAAATATCCGAATTTTTAAGCGAATTACAATGCTCAATCTTAACTGATCCGATCTCCCTAAACCTTACGTCCCATTCAAGACTCTAAACCTCTCAGGTGATAAAAATATTAAAAAATTAATTCAATTACTAACTACGTGTTTACTAGAAGTTGGCCTGGCGCAAAGCTGGCCAGCTGATTATTGGGCAACTTATGTTAAAACAAATTATGAGCTGGGCCGAGCTGAGCAAAAAATTCTTCTTAAAAAAAGCTGGATTGGGCTGCAACCGATCTTTATTGTTCACTATGATGTTTCATTCACAATGTGAAATTTCAATGACCCTATAATCTTAATGAGTCCTTATTTAGTAAAAAAAATATAAAGATTTTATATCCTATATATGCATCTATATCTAACATACATTATTTTTAAATAATCTGTATCCAGATCCTTTTTTAAGCACCTGCCAAACTCTAGGTGCACCCTTAAATTTTAAATTTATTTAAAGCTAGGATAATTTAATTATAATATTCTATCCTATCATAATTTGAATAAAGTGTAATAATCCGAGACCCGCAGTCAAGGTTTGGTTTTCCCCATTTTTGTGCCACTTCCTCAGCAACCTAAAATATAAATTTTAAAACTAAGAGCCAGGCTAAGTTCTTTTGAAGGTAAATTTAAATTATATAAAATATAATAAACTATTTAATACATTTCCTTCTTTCAATTTCCCTTTGACTTTCTTTTTATTATAAAATATAGCTATGATTATTCAAAATGATAAAATATTAAAAATCACAAAAAGGCTGGGCTATAAAATGATCAAGTCTTAAAAAAATTTAACCACAAAAAAACTAGGTTGCAATGCAAACAATCAATGAATCCATAGATATGGAATATTTCAATCATCTAAATAATCTCATTTTTATAATACATTTTACTTTTTAAATCTTTAATTAATGTTAAGTACTACAGGTATAATATGGATAAATAATATTGTAGATAGTTTATGTTAAATAAATAAAAGCTTTCTTTCACTTTCCTTTGTTTTTTCTTCTGGTGCAAATTTTTTTTAAATCTTGCAAAATTGATTACTTGAATATGTTTTGATTATTTTTAATAAAATTAAATATTTCAAATTGTGCTATAAAAAGGGGAGTTGTGATAAAAGCTTATATATAAAAATGAGTTGAAAATATATTTCCAGTAAAGGTTAAATATTTTGTTTATAAATATGTTACTATTCAAAATGTTAGGAGAAATATTTAATTTGGTTTACTTTCTATCTGGCTAACAAAAATAAGAATTTTTTTATAAATTTCATAAGGAAAGATAATTAATTTGAAATCAAAGTTTATGATGATTATATTTATCCAATCAAACCTCAGGTTAATTAATAAAACAAAATATGTAATTATTAAAATTTCTAAAATAATATAATGAATTTCTAAAATAGTGGCCTAATGAACAAAAAATATTTTATAACTTGAGCTAAATATAAAAAATCATACAACATACCTTTTTCAACAAATTTCATAGTGATATTATTTTTATCTTTATTGATGTATCTAAGGTATTCCATCACATCAGATTTTCTATAGCCACAAATATTTTGATTTTCAATTTCTAATATTATATCCCCTTGTCTGATTCCCAAAAAATTAAAACTCGAATAAGAATCAATAAGGGGAGCCACGGATTCTGACCCAAAAAGAATAAATTGTCCACATTCAGCTCCTCCATAAAATGGAATGATTTTATTATCCTCGCTATAAATCGTTTTACAAATATTTGTTTCTTTGCAAGCACAATTAAAAAGAGAATTTTTATTGAATTGAATTTCACCAGGCATCGTATTATAATATGATAATATTAGTATTGATAATAACCTGCATTATAAAATAAGCAAATTTAAAAATCCCAGGTAAATGATGGAGAAATATTCGCTTCGCGAGGTAACTCTAATTAAATAAATTCTAGAATTTAAGTTTTTAATAACAAGATATAAAATTTAGTAATCTACTACTAAACGATTATATATATAAAAGTTATTTTAAAAAGGAGTAAAAATATTGAAGGGAAGCTTGTAAATTTTTCTTCAATTTTATACATTATGATATTTTTTTAAATTTAATAAAAGTAAATCTTGTGCTTTTTATACATATTTTTCGTGATATTCAAAGATTTTTGGCATATAGTATGGGCGAAAGAAATCTTAAATAAATATATCTTCGAACATTTTTATTTCAAATTCGGAATAAGACATAGGCCTGATGTATAAACAAAATATATAAGTTTTGACTATGATATAATTTAAAAAAATATTTTTTTAAATTATTTTAATTAAAGGCATATTTCTAATGTCTATTAGGCCAAAAATTAAAGAGGATTTTTAGAAAATGTAATTTAAATACAATTTTAAATATTTTGTGTTAAGAATTTTAAATGGATATTATGCCTATTTTCCAAGTCTTTGACAAAGGTATAGTTAAACTAATATCTTTCATAATATTCAATTCAGAATTAAAATTGATTATGATCAATACTTTATTTCATTTTTCTGATAAACCATATTCATAATTTTGATTTTGTATGATGATTAAGATGATATTACATTTATCTAATTTAAATGATGAATTATGATCGCGATATTAAAATATATGTGGAATTAAGAGTACTAAAATATGTAATTCAGAGTACTCTTGCTCAAGAATATGCAAGAAATCAAGTGGGTTCTTTACAATTGAAATGAGAGGTGCAAGAAAATACTTGGGAACAACGAATTTGTTATGCTTCAACTTGCCATTGAAGATCCGTAAGGAGACGCCTTTCAGAAATCTCATCAATAGACTTGATTACCTTATTCAAAAATATTATCGTTAAAACAATTTATCAACTTAAACCGAGGATATGGATGCTTGCTTTATAAAATATTTTATGCGTGATTAAATTAGATATATTCAACACAACAGGATCTAATCAATAGATAATTTGTTTATTTTTTTAAAAGTATTTAAATAATATTTCTATATTGTCATTCAAACCGAATATTGCTATAAAAATTGATATATCACGTTCCATGCAACTTTCAGAGTAAAGCCCATTTTTAAAAGTTCAATCTCGAGGTTGAAGTTGTCCTTTTGGCTTAGTCTAAGTATTTTTTAATATTTTATTTACTCTGTGTTTAAAAAAATTAAGTTTAAAAAAATTAAATTGAAAAAAAGAAAATCTAGATCTTGCTTAAAAAAGAGAAGAAGAAGAGAAGAGAAGAGAAGAGAAGAGAAGAGAAGAGAAGAGAAGAGAAGAGAAGAGAAGAGAAGAAGAAGAGAAGAGAAGAGAAGAGAAGAGAAGAGAAGAGAAGAGAAGAGAAGAGAAGAGAAGAGAAGAGAAGAGAAGAGAAGAGAAGAGAAGAGAAGAGAAGAGAAGAGAAGAGAAGAGAAGAGAAGAGAAGAGAAGAGAAGAGAAGAAATAAAATAAAATAAAAACATAGCCAATTCACCTTATTTATGAAATAGGTAATGAAGGGATTTAGCATAGAAATAAAAATCAGAAGTATCTTTATTAAATCAAACAACTGTAAAATACCCAAAACATAATTTTTATAAGTAAAAATGATTCTCGTTTTACAAATAATATATCTTTATATAAACTATAATTTAATTAATGATATGCATAGTATGCTTAATCACTTAAGAAGACAAATATTAATATATCAATTTACCATATCAACAAGAAAATGTATTAACTTTTACGATTATCGATAATTTAAATATTTGATTTGCTGAGTGTCAATATACAAACCAAACATATATTAAAGATAATATAATATTATTTTAAAAAAAGACCATTTAAATATAACGTAATCAATATCTCGTCAGGTAAGACTCTCAATGACCTCCTAACACAAAAAACTAAATAATTATTTAAATTGTATTTTAACTTTCTACCTTACATCCAATTTTTTTTAAACTTTACTTTACTATAATATAGGAAGGGATAAATAGGAAAAAAGAGCCACAGAATATTGACTTTAAATCTTCATAATTCTAAAAAATACTTTTAGTTTGATGGCATTCATTATTTTGATAATACTCTAGTCATTCCTTAAGACTTCTGCTTAAATCAATTCAAACAAAAATAGGAAGAAATTTTGGCTATTGTTATGATCTTAATTTAAATCAATAAAGAAGCAATCTTATATTTTTTCAGGAGCCTACTTTTTAGGAGTTTTTTTTATATTAATTGTTGTTTAGAAATTCAAAGATCAATCTTAATTTGAAAGGCTTATTAGAATATTGGAAAAAAAAATGATATATAGAAATGTTCCGGTTTAAGGGTTCGAAGAATTGCGTAATCAACATTTTATAATTTTTTTAAAAAAATCTCATCATCGATATTGGGACATTTCACTTTGCTTGAGAGAGTGGGAAAAGAATCGTGTAAAGTGAAGTTATCAACGAATAAAGAAATAATAAACATAAACCAATCATAATTGAGCAAATTTATTTTTCAGATGAAGAAGAATTGATAAATAAAAAAAAGGTCTTAACTAGACATTAAACGACTTTGTAAACTATCATAGGTTTTCTGTTAGTTGACCGCACACAAAAGCGTTTAAGTTTATGTATTAAAATTTGTTTCCTTTTCTGTCCTGAAAGAATTTTAAATGATTTTTATTAAAAATGATAAAAAATTTCAAAGTAGTTTTCAATGTATATGAGTGGTAGGAGCACTTCATTTCTAAAAGCTTTAGAGAGGATGAGGGGGGGGGGGGGTAAAAATGAGTTGCATCTTAGTAATAATTTTCACTTACACGCTGCTCATCTACGTGAAGGTATTAAATAAAAGCCGAGAATATATGAATTAAAATATATAATTATAAAAATACATATCTTTTACACAATTTCTAATTTAAATATAAAGGTTTCCTTAGAAGATTATATTATTTTGATTATTTATATATTTTCCATTATTTAAAACTGTGAATAATCATGGCAATAATCTTTAAAAAGATTAGACACGCATTATCTTTGCTTAATTAGTTCATAATGTTAATTTAACTGTATGATTATTTAGAATATATTCCTGAGGAAAAAAAATGGTCAGAAATGTTATCCTTTTAACTTTATGATACAATTTATGAGTAGCAAGTCAATAAATGGTATATTTTATATTATAATCAATTTTACATTTAACAGATAAAGATATACTATTAACATGGAAACGTATGTCTAAGGAAGTATGGTTGAATAAGGAACATTCGATGATAAGTAATTATAACATGTTTTTATTTGAATTAATTTATTTACTTTTAGATATTATGTTTGAGGAGAAAAAAAGGTACTATAAACATAAAAGAAATAAATTTGCGATAACCCAGCTGAAGTTATAATTTATTACAATTTTTAACTTAAATTTCTTATTTAACATGACTTTGAATTGGGGAACCTTGGCTTAGCATTGAATAGCTTTGCAATGAAATGCTATATTTGCTTAATTTTAATATTTTGGGTGGTTAGTTTTGAGTAGGATTGAGATGCGTCATTTGGAGCTTTGCCTCGAAATCTGTTATATGTGTATTTGAGTTATTTAATTTCACTACTTGTATTTTATCAGAATTTACGTTTAAAAATACTTAGAATTACGGGGATCCGTTATGGGGGGGGGTAAGATTTTATTTTACTTTAATCCTTTATGCTTTGGGTTAATTATCTATTTTATGGATGTAATTTATCTAAGAGTTGAGAATTTTTTTGTGTTATTTATGCTAACTTGAGATCAATGTTGTTAGACTCTACTTTCAAAAATAGCTAACGATTGGTATCGCTATTTTACAAAAAAAGTAACCCGCTATAGCTAACATTGTTGGAAAAAGTAGCGCGCTAATAGCTACCTTTTACGTTTACTTTAGAATTTTTTTTTAAAACATTTTCTATGTATCTCTATTTCCACAAATAAAAAAATATGACTAAAATTTTAAATATTTTTAAAATATTTTTTTTCTATTGCATCTCAATAATAATAACATTTCCATACTGTCATTCCTAAGTCTAGAGCGGCGATCAGAAAGTATATGCTATGACTAAATTACAACATTAGCACTTGAGGGCAATGAAGTATTTAATATATATATTTTATATACCAATAATCACCAAAAATAATGCGTCTAAAGGATTTTTAATAGCATTTATTTTAAACCAACCATCCATAGTAGGTGGCGTTTTTGATTTGGCTAGGATCAGTCTAAAATTGTAATAGTAATAGTTCGAATAAAAATTATATAGAGAATTGGCCTGGCCAACTCCCTTTTTTATCTATTGAATTTCTCCTAAAATTGGTTAAAACGCGAAAGGATTAAAATAAGTATTATTTTTTTTAGCAAGGTTTGATAAAATTTATAAATATTTAAAATAGATGAGTGATTAATTTTAAGCATGTTTAACATCCAGATAATAATTTATAAAATATTATTATTTAAATAGATGAGTCTGAATAATAAAATAAAATGTTGATAATAGTTATTCATTAATTATTAATTTATAATATAATTCTTGAATAATATATTATAGCTAGTTGGAGTGGGCCAGAAAATCATCTTTCACATAAACTCATCTAGCTCAAAATCTATTATAGATACAGTTTTGATTCAAATTTTATTTTAAAGATTAAGGATTGGGGGAGGGGGGGGGGTGTACAAATTGATATTAAGTTTGTTTATTATATAACTTTTAAATGTTTCCTCGATGAAGCTAAATAGTCTTGTTTGATGCTAAAAAAAAACTTTCCGACACATTTTACAATAAAATTTATATTCTGTGTTAATTTTTTATTTATCGTTATTAAAATATTTACTAATTCAGAGGGGCCATTACTAAATACTGCATTATTAAACTGCATTTCTGAACTGCATTGCTAAAAAGCAATTAAAGATAATCAATCAGAATTTTATTGTATAATAAAAATAATTTTCAGAATCAGTATTTTAAAATATATTTAAATCAATATTTTATTGTATAAAAAATTGAAACTAAATATCAAATAATATATATTTCTATTTTTATCTAAGTACTAATGGGAGAAAAAAAAATATTTACTAGCTTATAACTGTTGTAGATATTATTTTTTTATTATTATTGCAAGTCATTTTGAATATTTTTTTTTGTCGATATTATATTTCCGTACCAAACATCCTGGATCCTACAAATTTTTCATTAGATGATGTCTTAAGACCAGATGGTTTAACTTCCGTGCCTTGGTCTTTAGGGGAATCCTTAATTTGGTACTCCACATGCGTATCTTCTCCAAAAAATTTAAATTCTAATCCGGTTGATATAGCCGAGAAAAAAAAACAATAAAATTTTCCAAATTCACAAATTATATTTTTTTACCGATCGTTATCTCTTCCCATGGACATATGCCAAGCGGAACTTTAAAATTCTTAAATAAATATAGGCGATAAGATAAGAGCCATTACATCAGAACCTAAAGAATACTATTTTCTAAAACAAAATCTACAAATAACTATTTTAAAATATAGCTATTCATGTTTTTTGGGAACATGTAGTCCCACCTCCGTTTTTATAAAATAATGTTTTATTTTATTTTATATGTTTAATATGAATATTATTATTTTTATATGAAAATTAGAATATTATTATTTTTATATGAAAATAAAAAAATTTTTTGTCAATATTATTTTTTTTTTGGCAATATTATCTTTTTGTCAAACATTATTTTTTTTGGTGTTATAAAAACCTCACAAAAAGAAAAAAAATTATTATTATTATTTTATTTTTTCGATTTTATTTTAATTTATTCATCTTTTGTACCAAGATTTACTTGTTATACAAAAGTAAGATATATTTATATATTAAATAAAGAGTTGGAAATTCAAGTGTGATATTAGAAATAAAAAATAAACGATTATTATACCAATTGTGAATTAATTTTACGGAGAATTGAGAAAATTACAACTCAAAATTTAACAAATGTTGTATTATGCAAATTTAGTTTAAAAAATAGTTGTACTTATATTTGTTATATGCAAAGATAAATTTTACATTTTTATATTTTATGGAATAACATTAATTTAAATGATGGATTTTTATTTTATATGTTTATTTCTTCGAAAAATTATTATGTTGAATATTCAAATGATTATAAAAAATAATGAACATATATATATGGTTCAATTATTTCAATAAAAATTAATTGGAATTTCATAGAAAAAGGAAATTGTTTTGTGTTCATTATAGAATCCTAATTTATTGATAGAAAGAAAGATTCAGTGTCTTCTAACAAAAAAAAAAGGTAATACAGTTATTTAATAAAAATAAATTAATTAAAGGAGTTTATATCATATTATTTTAGGTTCGTTGAATAGTAAGTGTTTATTAATTAAATTATTATTAAGATTAATCCTTTGTTTATTTTATATAGATTTTATTTATCTTGATTCCTGTTACGCTCTCCCAAATAACATTAAGCCCCTGAGCAAGTTCGGATTTGTAACAACAAATATATATCCATAAGAGGGCGTTAAATACATAAATATGAAATTATCATTTTTAGGTACCCCGCATGATTATTGGTTAGCGTTTTTTTATATTTGGGTGTAAATACATGCGGAAAATTGAAATATTAAAAAAAATTATAGGTTTCTTTGACATTATGAGTGGGTTTAGAATCGAAATTTAATAGAAAACTTGTGAGGAACATATTTCTAGCGTTATTAATCAAAATTTCTTCATTTTGGTTTTATACGCGTATATTTACGTGTTAAGCATTATCCTAAACCATATTACAAAATATTTTGATTTGACCGACTGCCAACCGACCACTTACTAAATATTCGTTTGACCAAATTTGCTAGTTAGTTTAAATTGAAAAATGTTTTCATATAAATACGAGTTATCGGTCAAATCACAATATTTTAAAATATTTTTTTTGGATATTGTTTTTGCATGTATTTATAGAGATATAAAACAAAAATTAACATTTTTCAATTAATATTACTGGCAAATTTTGTTAAGCGAATATTTAAGTACGTGGTCGATTTTGGGCCGGAAATCGGTCAAATCAAAATATATTCATAATATTTTTTTAAGATAATGATCACGTAAATATCCGCGTATTAAACAAAAATGAGATTTTAATTAATAACGCCAGCAATATATACCTCACAAGTTTTCTATTATTTTTCGATTCTAAACTTACTCATAAATTAAATGTCATAGAATATCTTCTTTTTTTTCGATATTCCGCTTGTATTACACCCAAATATAAAAAAGCGTTAACCAATAATCATTCGGGTTTCCTAGAATGATATTTTCATATTTATGCATTTAACGCCCTCTTATGGATATATATTTGTTTACTTTAAAATAAATTTAAAAAAATTTGAGTTGTAATAAGCCAGTAAATATATTTTTTTTTCCATTAATAGTAAATAAAGAAAAGGCTTCTGAAAATTATTTTAAAAAAATTTTATATAGTAAAATTTTGATTGATTATGATTGATTGCTTTTTAGGAATGTGTTATATATTCAAATTTGTACTGTTATTTCATTTTTGCTTTTTGACTTACAATTGAAGATTTTACGATTTCATTTTACAATTCAACTTTTTACAATTCAATTTTATATAATTTAATTTTTATAACTTTACCTATTATTACTTTTGTTTTTCGTTTTGATTATATGTATTCTAATTTATATTTTTAGATAATATATATACATATATAGTATGTGAATGAACATTTTAATAAAGATAATAATAATAATAAATATATTTTTTCGTTTTCGTATTCTCTACACAATGCAATTTAGCAATGCAATATTTAGTCATACTGAATTCAGATAAAATTCCATATTAAGATCATTTTCCAGAAAAATGTCGATATGATCAAAATTATCTTGAATATTAATCTCTTACTGTTAACATTTTAAATTATTTTTTTATAATGCCGATTTTTAAATGTAAAAAAATTAAATTAATTAGAATTAATTATAAATATATTTTAACAATTTTTATGTTTATTTATTATATAAAATTGAAAGTAGCGAGCTACTAAAAAATAGCGCACTAAAGCTATCCCTGCTTGAGATATGTTTCTTTGTTATGGAGTATTGTTTTTGATTATGCTCAAGGCTTTGAGGTGTTTAAATTTTTTTGTAAGGATTTCTTTCTTGGCTTTGAGTTGCTTATGATAAAGCTTCTTGACTTTGAGTTTTTAGGCTCTTAGTTACTTAGTTTTGAGTAGCTTTGCCAGAGACTTATATAATATTATCTTCTTTATGGTTGATGTTTATGGCTTTGGGTTATATCGTTTCGCGATTAATCAGCTGGAGTGGCATTTTATAAAGCCTTGGGTTTGAGTAATTTAGTTTTGAGCTACTTAGCCTCCAGTAGCTTTGCCTGGATCATCTATGCTATATTTGCAATGAATTTTGATTATTGTGGTTTTAGGTTATTTGGTTTTGCATTGTTTGGATAAACTACTAGGATTTGAGTGGCTTTTCATAAGACTTCTTGGCTGTTTTTTAGGATTGAGCTGCTTAGCTTTGAATAAATTAACCATGGGTCTTAGCTATATTTGATTTTAATCTTGATTCTTGTGGCTATGGACTACTTGATTGTGTTGCTTCGCTACACTACTTGGGTTTTGAATGACTTGTCATAAGGCCTTTGGCTTTGTATTGTTTAACCTTGCTTTACATTGAGTGTGCAACAAACTTATGTTATGTATATATTTCTATTTAATTTTTTAATTTGTGGTGTTGGGTGTATGGTTTTAATATGTAGCCTTGAGATGCTTAATCTTCTAATGACATTGTTTAAATCAGTGACGAAGCGTCAAGTTTACTACTAGGGAAGCAATCAAAAAAAAATTTTTATTTTTATTTTAGTCAAACTCAAACCATTAAAATATTAAGATATATAAATAAGTGGTATGCGTCTTTGTTTTTGAGTAAAAGTTATCGCTAGATTTTAAATATTTTAATAATATTTTTTCAATCGAAATCATTGGCTCATCCTGTTTCTGCAATAAGATTTGGTTCTTTTTAAAGATGAAAAACTCCGTTCTGCACTTGCTGTTGTTGAAGCCAAAGTTAAGATGAATTTACATAATTTAAAAAACCTCTTTAAAACTTTTCATCAAATCGGTGCATATATAAAAATTCAAGTATTTCATTAACATTCTTTTTCTTTCTAAATTCAACATCCCGAAACATTACCTTTAATTCGGTTTCCAGCTTGTGTAAGTCGAAAAATTGAGAATAAGTGTCGTTTAAATTATCTAATAAATATTTTAGGAAATTTTGATTATTTGGAATTTACTAATATCTAACAATTCGACGACATATGAAATAGAATTAATCAAATCATTTTGAATATTGCTTGATAGTCCAATAAAAACTGCACTATTTCAAAATAATTTTTCAATAGTAAATTTTCTTCCGCGAGCAAATAAATTAATTCAAATTAGAAGATTCATCATCACCACGGAATACGAGCTCCTGAATTCCAAGAAAACATATAGAGTTGATCAGTATTTTCAATATTTCTCTTTGATTTGACTTTAGAATTATGCTGTTCGATTGATATTTTGCGCATCGAATCTATCAAATTTTCAATACGATTTGGCCAAATGTTTTTATTGAATCATCGACTGCAAATGAGCGGTTTATTCTTTGCCGTCTAACTGTCTTTGAAAAATATATCCGAAAATCCTTTATCATTCCAAACATATTTTTCCTTTGGGAATAATAGGTATGACCAACAATATAGAGAATTAGAAAATTAACATCCAGTGAGCCATTCAATATTTTTCATATTTATCGCTAGAAAAATTACGAATTCAAGTTTTGATTTCTTTTTTTATTTGTAAAATTGGTTTTGGTCTTCCTTTTTCAATAATCAATATTTTCGCATCAAAATTTTTTGAGCTAAATGATAATGTTAATAAATTTTCAATAATACAATTACAATTATTAAACATTAATTAAGATTTTGAAAACGAAAAATTTTTTATTTTAAAAAAGTTGGTAAAATTACACAATACCATGGCATGATTTTCTCTTTCTTTATTAAAAAAAATAAGCAATATTAAATTTGCTTCCCTCAATGTAAATTTTTTTAACGTAGTAAAAATAATAGTAAATTTTTTAACGTAGTAAAAATAAAAGTTTAGTAACTTTTTTAACGTAGTAAAAATAATAGTATTTCTTGATATAGTAAAAATAATATTTATTTTTTAACGTTATAAAAATTTTATTAATCTTTTTAACGTTATAAAAATTATATCAATCTTTTTAACGTTATAAAAATTATATTATTATTTTTAACGTTATAAAAATTATATTAATCTTTTTAACGTTATAAAAATTATATTAATCTTTTTAACGTTATAAAAATTTTAAGAAAAATTTCAAGGGAAGCAATGCTTCCCTTGCTTCTATGGACCCTTCGTCACTGGTTTAAATATTCTTTGTCATGGATTATTGTTTTAGTTATAATACTCTTGGCTTCTAGTTGTTTAGTTTTTTTGTTTGGATATTTTTCCTGACTTTTGAATTTAAGTTGCTAAAGATAAAGCTTCTTGGCTTTGAGTTGTTAACCTTCGAGTAGATTTGCCATAGGCTTCTTTCATTTTGATGTTTGTAGCTTTGGGTTATTCGGTTTAACGTTTTTAGGCATATTACTCCTCTTGTAGCCTTGGGTTTGAGTTATTTAGCCTTGAATTGTCAGTTTAGTTCTAATTAAGAACTACTATCTTTTTAAGAAAAACTCTGAAGCCAAAGTGATAGTTTTCGGTTAAAAACTTGGTTAAGCTGATTTTTTAGCCTGCTAAAAATTGGCGTAAAGGGTTAAAAATATAGTAATTACCCAACTATAGTGATCAGATATCTTTAAAAAAATGTGTGATGTTATAGGGTAGGTATTAGATAACCATCCACTCCGGTTAGAAATAGTGTTAGGTTCGATTTTACGCATGATAGAAATATATTCCAGGGAAAATAGGATTTTTTTTTTCAATATTAAAAAAGCGCGCTAAATAAAGAGTTTTAAAGTTGAAAAAATAACAAAATCAGTTGTTAAGTGCATGAACAATTTTTAAATTTGAAAATCTTATTTTCCCGCATATATTTTTCTAGCGTGGGAAATATAAAACTCCTATCCAAAAATTTCAGTTATTTTTAATTATTAACAGATTTGGGAAACCTAAATTAAAAAAAATGCCTCTAGTTCAGGTTTCTATCATAAAAAATGGGTTCTGAGTTCTAGCACCGATAAATTTGGCGCGGTTCAGAGTTTCCAGATACTGGTTTCCGGTTGCAAGCTTTCAAAGCAATCAAAGATCAATAAATTTAAACAGTAAATAAACCTCTCAATAATAAATCCAACAGCATTTATTTATCTATTTTTCTTTATGAATAATTCGTGAATAATTAAGTATATTTTCAATAACATTTTGTTTCAACCGTTATCATAATTATTATAAATAATTACTTATGTCGAATGATTAAGCAAGTTTATAAAATATATGTCCCAATAAATAAAATAATAAGGGTAAATACCCTCGAAAACAAGGCCAGAATTATTTTTCGTTACATTTACAAGTTACATTCTTAAAATTGGGTTCCAGTTACTTGAGAATTTGCGAATGGTGCGGAATATTATTCAAATTAACCAGTTACTGTTACGTTTTTAAAAAGTTATATGAAGTTGCATTTTATCTAAAAAATGAAGTGGGCAGGAACCTCTCGAGGGGAGGGGATGGTCATAACCTAGTCTAAAAACTAGAGTTACGTAGCTAGGGGATTTTACCTAAATTTTGGGCAAGGCTATCAATCATGGCCTCCAATTTTATGATCGTTAAAAAAGTTGAATATTGACTAGAGAGGAAAAAGAGGATAGCTTGAAAAATGTCTTAGAAAATTTAGGATAAATATCATTATTTTATATATACCACTACTGCAGGAAAACCTAATTCTGGTTAAACATTGTTTCGCCAATTCTAGTTACAGTAAATTATCGTTCAGGAAAATAAAGCTAGTTATTAATGATATAGGAGAGACCGGGGATAGTATATAACCCCGGAACATGTAATTTCTTCTCAAATAATTTTGAAACTAATAAATCTTTGATATTTAAAATCTAAACCATAAACGTATTTTAATAAAATGCTTCGATGGTTATAAAAATGTTTCGTAAAAATATGCTCTTGAAATTTTTAATTTTTTAATACATTTTTCACTAATAAATATTTTTACATTTTTCACTTATAAATGTTTTTTTATATTATTCAGTATTCATTTTAAATGATATATTAATCTCAATTTTATCATGTATAAAAATATTGCAATATTTATGGTGATTTGATATCTTGAAAAAATTAAATTTTAATTAATTGTGAAGACTAGGTGTAGGTTTTGGCGTGGACAGCCGTGTTTTTAAGCATATTTTGGATAAAAAAAATTCAATATTAATTTTAAGAAATCACGATAAGACACTAGTTTGACTAGGACCATGAATTACAATACGAAGATGATTGACTTAAAAATAAACCTAGCTTTAATATGGTTAAAAATTAAAGAAAACTAGATAAAATTGCCTATTTTTAAATATAAAAATATCTTTGAGCCTATCAAATGTTTGTATTTAAAAATTAACGAATGCTTTTTTCTCATCGCTTCTAACATAATGGTTGGTCATTTTGAATTATAACTTAATGCCTAATTAAAATTATTATATAAACCAAATCAATTTTTAATAGCATTTTATTACGTAATTCTTCTTTTTTAAACCATTTTCAAATTTTTAAAATGATACTTTTACAAAGTTTGAAATGATGTTCCAAGTAAAATTTCGATAATCATATAAATTATATATTTATAATTCAAAACGTCCATAAATGTGCTTTAATATTATATAATTCATAAACTAAACACAAACTATATATAAAAAAAAACATCATTTAAAAGGATTATTATTTTATACTCCATTAAATTTTTTAATCTATATATTTGGGCCAGTCAAGCTATAAAATTTTTTCCCCGCTTTAAGGAGCGCCGCTACATTTGAGCGGGAGCGGGAGCAATGTCAGCCATTTTAATTGAATTCTAATTATGCTTTATTAGGAAATTGAATTTGATAATTTTTTTTAAAAATTCCTATAATTTGCCACGTTTTATTTCCTACTAGCATCATGAGAACTCGAAGCAAGCAAGGTGTTTACGGATATCACCTCTATCCTGTTTCGTTTTGTTAAATTGAAAAATTTTGGATAGTGGGGAACATGTATTTTTAATATCAAATTTCGCAGCGCGGGATTACCGAACACTATTATGTAAGGATAAATGATGTGCTTAAGAATCAGGAATATATAAGCTAGCCTGTAGGTAAAGGAAAAAAGGTTCATATCGAAGATTCTATTTTGATCCTTATGGAATGCCAAAGCGGTGATGGGTAATGAAAAGAGGAAAGTGATTATGATTAATATGCCAGCGAGAACCGCGAAATACTTGTACTTTGACGTCGTCTTACTTTTTTTCGCCAGAACGTTGCCCGACGAGTTCGCGTTCGAGACAATTGGACATTTTTTAGATATCAATTTAGCCGACACTTTATTCGATGACTTGCTGTTATTACCAGGACGATTGCGGTTCGGTACATTACATTTATCCTTTTTGTACATCTGGTACCATGTTAGTAAATAGAAAATCATTATGAGAGTACAAGGTAACGTGATAGAGATGACTATTTCTATCTGATAGTACACATCAAAAAAGGGTTTGAATTTCCGGTTTTCCTGAAAATAGAATTTGTTTTTCGAAATGTGTCGTTCATTTTCGACATCAATAATATCCCTGTCTACGAGAAACGGGAAAGACGTTACAAGGGATACCATCATCACGACTAACATTATAATCCCGTCTAAATTTGATCCCTTGCCCAAGAATTTGATCCTGTAAAAAATGGGGCATTTAATCGCGATAAAGCCTCTCAACGACATGATGGCCATGAGCCAATGGGATAAAAACAAAGTATTACATATGAGAAATTTTCTTAACTTGAAGACCAACGCCGCTCCTATGAAACTCATTTCACTGGTAAAACAAGTGGTGGGATATTTCAAGATCCAAAGGGCCCTAAAGGCCGCGTTGAGGCACACAATCGTATTTGCAACAGAGATCCAAATCGGGTAATATCTACTTTGCGCATCGTAAAGTGACTTCATTGTTGAACCGTTCAAATTTTTAGTTTCGGGTACTAAACCGCAAAATAATCAGACCATTACCTAAAATTCCAAATAGGTTTATGATTGAAAAAATGTGAAGGAGTGCTAGGATTCTATGATTAGGGGCAAATTCCGTGAAATTCCCCGAAGAATTACTATCGTTAGAAATGGGAAATGTGTAATTCATCATGGTATAATTACGTGTACATTTAATTTTATTGAAGAAATTTTTTTAATTAAATTTTATTATTTAAAGCTTTGAATTTGATATTGAAAAAAGTACATATACAATGGTATTGGGATGCAATAATAATTTATGGTAAGTCCCGAATTAAACTAAATTTTTCTATAACAAAATTATTAGGGCTATTGAAAATAATTATTTTAATTTTTCAAGAGAACAAGCTAAGAAAAAATTATATAGTAAATACAATCCGTGAAAGTAGCTTAAAACACAAATATTAGCTAATCGTAAATTTTTATATAAAAAATCATTAAATTTTTATTTGAAAACTATTTTTCCCCCATCTAATCATATCTCCTCAGACCTTCAATTACCAACCCTTATCCTATTAATATCTCCTTAATCTTTATATCTTTTACTCTTTAATTTATATCAAGCTATTAAATGTTTTTGATTTTTAGATATATAGAGATAGAGAGATTTTATACCTGACTGAGCTTTACCTATGGAAATCTATTCTTAAAATTAGCCTTCCGTTGTTCATTACACGATTTTGAGCTCATTATTACATTATCTAGAATGAACCTATACTATAACAATAAAATAAAAACAAATACGATTTATGAACTACGATGGGTAAAACAAAGTAATATCCTCATTTTTATCCGACCAAAAATAAAACAATTATTGAGAATTTGAGGAAACTAAAAATTGGTGGGGGAGGGCGGTGGAATTTCTAAATTTCCCGTGATTCCATGTGGCGTTACATTCCTTATGAATGATATATTAGAATATTAGAGAGCGATAGCACGATTCGTACTTTCCAACGATTTAGAAAATGAGTCTTATTGCATTGTTAGAGTGTTTAAAAAACGGCTAACTCAATATTTCTTAGCCAGAAAAATATTGTCTAAGCCCTCAAGTTTTCGCTTGATAGAGGTGTCTAGGACCTTTGTGTCATCTATGAGCAAACTCTTCGGGCTTGTGGCTTGTACAATATTATTCTGGATAAAATATTGAGTTATCCCCTTTTGTAAAAATCGGCTCAAAATCGGGCCGTTTAGCAACACTTAGCATTGTAATATAGAAGAAAAAAGATTTGATTCGTTATTTTAGCCAAAAAAATTTGAATGTTGCCTTAGCATGTCCTTCAAAATATCGTTGTGGTTAGATAAAATTTTTGAGCCACCTTTTAAGCCTATTTTATTGATTCAATGATAATGAATATTTTGTCCATATTTTTTAATTTTTTTTTTTTCGAATCAGCTTATTTAAGTGTTTTTGTTGAATAAAAAAAATTTTTTTTTAAAGTTTTTAAAATAACTAAATATCTTTTTTTTTTGATATTTTTTGTATCCACGTGACTTTTATTACAAATTTTTCCGATTCCTTTCTACGGTTTCGCTGTACAATTCTAATCAGTCGTTGTTTAACCGCTAATTCTGAGCCGATTTTTATAAGGCGGCTAACTCGATTATTTTATCAACCCTTTCGGCGCCCGGAATATTTACCCATGAACAAAAGATATACTTGTACTTTGATCAGGTGTATGATAAAATACGAAATAATCAGATATTGTTTTATTTAATAAATTAATATCTCTAAGTAACCATTGATTAAAAATTTTGAGTGACAAATGGTTTATAATGGAAAAATATTACGCTATGCGCCACAAGATTTTGCGTCATAGAAGGTACAAAGGTTCAAACATCTGTTAACGAAATCCCGGGGTATTAGACAATATTTTTCTGGCTTAAAATATCGAAGTTTTAGCCGTTTTTTAAAAAATAACCGGCTTAAATCGAACCAGCTGTTCAACAACATTAGTTCTGATTTACGTATACGTTTACTTATATAAAATAAATTATTATTATAGTTTTAAATGGAAAGGGGTAAGCTTGTCATAATGCTATTAATTTTTTTGGGGGGGGGGGATACGAATGGTGGCAACGTGCGTCACAAGAGAAATTATATTTTGAATAAAAAAATATATAATTTTTGGTTGCCCGTATCTGTTTAATTTTTATTTTAGGGCTGTCACAAAAAATTAAATTGATAAATAAACAATTTATTTATTTATTTTTTTTAACGAAAGATTTCTCCCTGTATTATACAAAAAGAGAAGGGAAGAGAAGGGATAGAGACAGGGAAGAGAAGAGAAGAGAAGAGAAGAGAAGAGAAGAGAAGAGAAGAGAAGAGAAGAGAAGAGAAGAGAAGAGACATGAGAAGAGAAGAGAAGAGAAGAGAATAGATTTTTACAAAAAATTAACACATAAACTTAGCGTCAAATGTATTATTTTTACAACTTTAAAATCATTTTTTTTGAGCGCGGTTTTAAGAAAAATTTTAAAATCTGATTTTAACCGGAAATGTATTCCGTCATGTTTGGAATAACCTACCCTATAAATTTCAGAACAATTTTACAATGAACTTTAATATTTAATAAAATTTATATTAGATTTTCCATATATTCGATTTTCCATAAAAATTTTTATATGTAATTATAAATGACTCAAAGGTTAACAGCAAAATTGTCTAATATTCATAAGATAGGTATTCCAAACATGATAGAATCCCGGTAGAATCAGATTTTTAAATTTTTTTAAAAACCGCGCTCAAATATGATTTAAAGTTGTAAAAATAACACATTGATGCTAATATATACACACTATTTACTATTGAATTAAATATATATTTTAAAAATAGAAATAAGGATATATTAAAAAATTAAAAATTAAATATAAAAAAAATATGTCTACAATAATCTATGAAGAAAAACGTAAAAAAGAACTAAGAAAAATAAATATATTTAAAAAAAGGTATATCATATCACCCTAGAGAAGAGTGAATGCTTAAAAATTGAATAGAAATCTAGAAGGTAACCACTGAGATGTGTCTCATATTCCTATGATTTTAATGAAATTGAGGGCCTCACTTCCGAACATGCCTAGGTTATTGGTAACGATTGGTATGAACACATTGTTAGTGAGGCCAGCGTATTTGTTTTTGCCATTTCTATGGCAGAAAATGAGAGGTTGGACTTTGCTGCAAGAATCGACACAAGTATAGTGCCCAGTAAAGCGGGAGACCATTAGCCCAGGGAAGTGAAAGGATATACCATCGGGGGCATATGGCGTTTTCACTTGAGAGGAAATAAAACATCGCCCCTCAAAAAAACATAATCCTAATGAAGAAATTTTATAAATTTCATAAAATTTAACATTTTTATTAACGATTTCAAAATTTTAAAATTTTTTTAAAAAAGTTTTGAAACTTTTTGTAATTTGTTTATCAAACATATTCTTGATGATACCATTTATATTAAAGGTAATTCTAATGTACGTCATTTATAACCTTCACGCATAAATCCAGTAATTTAATTAAATTCAGCAGGAAATATAATTCAATCGAAATAGTTATATTTGAGATTTTCACGGGTTCTATAAACTAATCGGAAATAATATAGGGTTATTATGCCAAGAAAATTATTAAATTTTTTTTTGAATAATATAAGAAATTATAATTAAAAGAATAAAATAAAAAAAAATTTTATTATCTAATATTTATTTTTATTCTTCTTATAAAAGCCGTCGCAAAATATTGTATATAACTCTTAGCTGCGGTTAAAAAATATTTTGTGAATTATTTCGTTACGGGGGGGGGGGGTGAGAGTAATCGGGAAACATATGATGGGATTGAGTTAGTGTTGGTGCCGATTTAAAAACGGCTAACTCATTTATTTTATTAGGAAAAATATTGTGCAAGCCCTTAAGATCTTGTTCGTAGGTGGCACAAAGGTTTTGAACAGCTGTTAACGGAATTTTCGAGGCTTAAAACAATATTTATCCGGCTAAAATATTGAGTTAGTAAAAAAATCGGCTTACTTTGAGCCCTTTAACAATACTAGATAGGGCAGGTATAATCTACGCATGCTGAAAATACCCTCATAGCAATATAACCTTTCATTCACGGTCAGCGGGAATTCGCGGCGGTTTATATAATATACGCTTGTATTTTTTTTTGTATTCCAAGCATAGAATATGTCGGATAACTTTCAATGGGGCTGTTACCCTAGTTTAATATGCTCATTTTTTGTATATTTTAGTCACGAATTCGCGTTAGTCCTGAACGCAGTGGCGCGGAAAATATAATGATTTTTTTTTAAAGTTGGAAAATAAATAGCGCAATCAGTTGTTGAGCACGTTAAAGGTCTTCTTTTTTTTTAAAAAAAATAAAAAATTTGAGAATCTTTATTTCACTATGTAAACATACCTTTGAAATCTGATGGCTCTATTTCCGGTTTCTATAATTTTGATTGGCGGGTTCTGGGTCCTGGTAAAGGTTTCCTTAAATTTGGGCGCAGTTCCAAGGATTCATAATGATTCCAGGCTTTGTTTTAAAAGATAAATAATGGCAAATATTCCCTCGGAATCCCTCAGCATTTTAAAACCGTATGATATTAAATTATTTGCACCCTTGTTAAAACCGGCTCCGAAACTTGTATTTGGGATCTTTCAAAACGGGCGGTTTCGGTTTTGTTTTCTTTAAAATTTAAAAGATGGCTCCAGATTCTAGTTCCCTTTCCAAATTTCGGTTCCTGTTCTTAGATTTGTCCTGGTTGTTCCGATAGTTCTAACTTCTGTTTCCGGTTTCAAATAGTTGATATTTTTTTTATTCTAAACGTTTAAATAAATTTATAAAAAAAATTTAAAATAATTAATAAAAGGGGAGAAAGAACATTTTCTTTATGAAAATAATATTTTCTAAAAATATTGAAATAAATACAAAAATACAAATACAAAAAAAATGCATTACTTTTAAATATTTCACATTACTGCCCAACGCTGGCTGCAGAAGTCCCTAAGTCCATAGTCACATGATCGTAAATATGGTTTTCCATCAGCACCCTCTTTAATTTATTCATATATCTCTCTAAATTTTTACGTTTTTTTTTTTTTTCAATTTAAGCTCAAAGAATTTTTTTCGAAATTAATCGAGTCTTATTCATATTAAATATTATCTTTCAAATATATACATGTTGTAGAATTAGATTAGGCAAATTTCGTGGATACATGCATGGCTAGTTATAAAATACGATCTCGTGAACTGACAAAGCACCTCCTCTGAGATCCCATCTCACCCGATCCCTGCAAAATATTTTACGCATTCGAATTATTATTGGTTAGGTTAATAATATTTATAGGCCCATTTAGCATTTAATTGGCCAAGATCCATATTCATCCATTTATTAAATGATAACCCAACAGCAAGAACATACATACCCGTCCCGCCCCCACCACCCCATTATCATTAAATTACTGTAGAGGACCCTAAAAATGTATTAGAACTTTTGATTGGCACGAGGATTGAGAAGCTTAAAAACTAGCAAATATTTAAATTAATAATATTGAAATCAAATTTTTTTTTAAAAATTTCACATTCTTTAAGCTTGAAAGGCATATCCGAGGTTAAAATATTTTATTATATATTATATATTATAATTATATATAATAATTTAAAAGACCCTACAAATAAGATTTAATACTATATAATAATTCATAAAATTAAACAAAAAATTTCGGCACATTTTAAACATCAAAACATCAATTACTATATAATTAATTAAGCTCATATTTCGATACATATATTTGATTTAACATGAAGATATTTATAAACAAATATATTATGTATATTTATATTGAATGAAATTGATCCAAATTTCGGAAGGCCAGCTGTAAAATTGTTTTCTTTTTCCCGTATAAAGCATTTAAAGTTTCGATCATGAGGGTATTTTATCAGCTGTGTGATTTATCACTTCCTAAATTTCAGCCATTTTAATAACATTCCGATTAGGATTTATTAGCATAGAAAGCTAAGGTGCTTGATAATATTAAGGATTCCTGTATATTGCATGTTATATTTGCTAAAATGAAGGGCAAAGTGTTCGTGGATTCTACCTGCTATCCTATTTCGTTTTGCTTAATTTAGAATTTTTTAAATAGTCGGGAATATTTATTTTTAATATCAAGTTTAGCATCGCGGGATTAATCAATATTATTAAATGGTAGCCATATTTATACGGTTAGATGCCTCTGATGGGACCTTATAAGATTCACCCTCAAAATATGCAAAATATTATATATTTTTACTCGATTTAGATAGATAGAAAAATCGAATTAAATTTCCCTTTATTTAAAAACCGCTAATATTTTTGTTATAAAAAAAAGGAAATTAATTTTTTATAATCAATTCATTTCAGGATTTACCATAATTATTTAAATAAAAAAATTAAACACCCTTAACAATATAAATTTTAATTATTATCGACACTTTAAATTTTTTTCTTCTAAAATTAGAGAAATAAATTCTTTAAATATAAATAAATATGTTAGAATACACAATGAATTACACATTTACCGCTTTTAACGACAGTAATTTTTCTGATAATTTCACAGAACTTGTCCTTGATCATAAAGTTTTGTCATCCCGTTACATTTTCTCTATCTTTATATGCGTGATAGCGGCGCTTGGAGGTTTGGGAAACGGTCTGGTTATTTATGGTTTATTACCCGGAACTAAAAACTCGTTTACAACAACACTGAAGACACTATACGATGTGCACAGTAGATATTACCTGATCTTGATCTCTGTCGTAAATATAATAGTATGCATCAACGCGACTTTTAGGGCTTACTGGATTTTAAAGTATCCTATCATGTGCTATAACAGTGAAATGGGATTAATAGGAGCAGTGTTGGCTTTCAAGGTAAGGCAATTTATCATATGTATCACATTCTTTTTGTCCCATTGGTTCATGGCCATCATGTCGTTGAGAGCCTTTATTGCGATTAAATACCCCATTTTTTACAGGATCAGATTTATGAGTAAAAAATCAACTTTAGATGGCGGTATAATATTAGCCTTGATGATGGTATGCTTTGTTATTTCTTTTCCATTTCTTTTGGACAAGAGTATTCACGATGTCAAAGATGATGAACATATTTTGAAAAGCAAATACTATATTAAGGAAAACGAAAAATTAAAATCATTTTTTAACGTGTATTATAAGGTAGAAATGGTCATCTCTATCATGGTACCATGCACAATCATAATGATCCTAAATTTGATGACTTGGTTATTGATGTACAAAAAAGATAAATCTAATATACTTAATCGTAATAGTCCTCATAATAATAGTAAGTCTTCGAATATAGTGCTGTATAAATTGAAAATACCGCCTAATAATTGTCAAAATGTCTCGAGTGCTACCTCGTCGGGTATCGTTCCGGTTAAAAGAAGTGAGGCATCAAAGGTCCGGTATTTTGCCGTTATCGCCGGCATATTAACTACGATCACGTTTCTCTTTTCAATGCCGATCATCGTATTTACATTCCTCAAAAATGAACATGGAGTTTTTGATATTAACTGCTTTTCCCTTCCCTATATGCTGGCATACGTATTTTTCATTCTTAAGTATTTCATTTATCCGTACCTAATAATATTAGTCAATCCCGCGCTGCGAAATTTGATATTAAAAGAGAGTGTTCCCCACTATCTAAGATTCCTAAATTTAATAAAACGAAATAGGATAGAGGTAGAATCCGTAAACACCTTGCCTGCTTAAATTTTATCGATTTTAGCAAAAAATGACACATAAATTAGAGGAATCCATAGTATTATCAATGCACCTTAGCCATTCTACGCTCATATACCACAATTAGAATTATATTTAAAACAGCTGAAATTTATATGTTAAAGCACTCAGTTGATATAGAAGGAAGTGATAACTGAAACTTTAATTTGCTTTAAAACAGGGAAATATTTAATAATTTTAACAGCTGGCTTTCCAAATTTTAGTTCCCCTTAATTTAATTTTAAAATGAAAATTGTTTTAAATCGACCCAAAATGTATATTATTTTTGTGTGTAGAGTGTCTTTTATGTTAAATTATAAAATGTGTCGAAATTTGTGTTTTAGTATATAAATTATATAGTATTTAATCTTAGTTATTAGCTGTTTAGAAATATTATATATATTATATATATTTTAGATAAATAAAATATTTTAACCTCTTAAACGTTTACATTTATACTTAAGCTAGTTTTTAGGTTTATCATGACTCGAAGGAATCAAAGGTGTTAATACATATATGGACCCCCTTTCCTTTGGTAGTAATTTAATGATAAAGATTGTGAATTTGGAATATCTAAAATGATATTTAAAAAATTTTATTATATACCATATTTGGTTAATTAATTTATTAAATTTAAACATTTTTTAAGCATTTTGAAATGATACGCCTCATTTTACTATTTGAAAAGGATTTATAAAGAAGATTTGGCAGATACAATTTTCTCCCGTAATTCATTTAATCTTATTATATATTTGTAACTCAGTCAGGACTAAGAAGAAACCGTAACTGTGGTTAAAAATTAAAAATTAATCAAAAATAAATTGAAATCAATGATGCTTGGAAGCCCAAACATTATTCCATAAATTAATATCAAATCACTTTCTATAATATTTTACTCTTCGATCATCGATTATTTTATGCGAAAAAATTATGTTAAGCAGGCACCTATCGCGTGGAAGGCGAAGAGGGTGGGAGGTGATATAAATTGTATAGATAAGAATGAAGTATAGATAGTAGAAGAAGGTCAATTCTTTGCTAATTTTAATAGGGGTAAGGTAGGAAGATAATATCATCATTGGCTTAGGGGGTTTATAAGTTCCTGCATTGAATGGCCATATATCTTGTGTGAATCTAGTATTTAAAAAGAATGAATAGATAAATAACTAGGGATAATTATCTTGCATCTTTTATTCTTATCAAAAGGATCTCGTACCCTAGATACAAATTATTTAAACTGTGCTGTGTTTCAATTAATTTTATTTCAAAAAAAATACAAATACTTTAATAATACATTTAAAATAACGAATATAACATTTCCTTAAAGCTTAATATGGATGTTAATTTAACATTTAAATGAAATATTTAACCCGAGTTTAGATATTTTAAGATAGGTTAATGATATATGACGCGGAACTTTAAATATCAATTTGCTAAACTCTGTCGGCAATATTATTGCCAATTCATCTATTTTTGCCAGGATCCTTATGAAATTTTAAAAAAATAACCTCTGAAATTTTTTATAGGTATACATTTAATTTAATATATACTGAAAAAATATTTTCATTAAAATATGATTTCATGAAAGAAGAAAAAAGCAATGATGTACCAATTGATTATGCTATTTTCCAACTGTAAAAATCTTTTGTTCAGCGCTCTTTCTAATTCATGAAAAATCTTATTTTATTGGGAATTGTTTTCATAGTATGGGCAGATAATATGTCCCCTATAACATAAGAATCAAACAATTTTGTAAAATATTATACATATGCCTGAATTCAATGAAGATGGTGAACAAGTTTGATCTCACACATAATAGACCTTTAGCACTACTTAATTTGGTTTGTTCAGATGTGATTTTCAGATAATATAATCAAAATATTAATCAATAATCAGAAAAAAAAAACTTTATTCAATTTAAATTCACTTGATTGATATCTATTACTTTTCAAATAGCCAGATTGTTATACCCAATAGTAGACCCGCATATTATGTTGGATAAATGTTTATGTTCTTAGTGCATAAACTCCATTTTAATACTGGAATGGCCGTTTAAGGGCAAAGAGTACGAATAGACAAAGATGCCCCTTTTCTAGCTCTGTACCTTCTATTCCTCTTCTAACAATCCCTTACAGCTCTCTCTTAAATCCTGTGACACAATTATCTGTTCCATATATATCAACTCATGAACATATTGCAACATCAAACATTATTGAATCTAATATCCCTGATATTCATATCACCAATTCCTTTATTGACCTATTCCTCGGCCTTCCCAAACCTCGGTTGATTTCCAGAATTCTAAGAGGTACCAGAATGATAGGCTGTAAAAAAATTTCTCTTCTAAGGATGCATCAGCCTTTCTTTTATTTGGCCCCAAATCTTTCTAAATTCCTGCTGTGAATCGTTATTCATTCACTAGGAATATTAAACTAGCATCTTCTAATATCAATTATGAACCCATGAAATCATTACTCACACCTGCAACGAAAAACAAGATGATTTAATATTCAAGGTGAAGCTAATCGGCAATAAAATAAACTACCTGGACATAAATGGTGCTCCTAGACTAAGCTGCTCTTTTGACATAATTGCTCCAGTGGGCGCGGTATCATAGAATCCCAAAAAATCTGAAGTTATATCTTTGTGAAGCTCTTCCACAATTTCACTTCGAAATAAATGTTTAAAAGTCAGATCTTTTTATAAGGACGCGGCCCCTGGATTTGAAGGCATCTAACCTCTATTTCTTCAAGATTTAACCACCTATCCTCAATAGTCAAACCTGTTTATTGGATAAAATCACTCATTTATGCAACAAGCAACAATGGTGACGTAAATTTGGCAAGGGCCCTTTTATTTAGAACCAAACATGTCGTCCTGAGAAAAAATAATAGTGATATCAGGCCTATTGCCGATGGTGCTGTATATAGGAGATTATGTTCCAAGCTTATACCTAGCAGGATTTTTGCACAAGTTTCTAACATACTTCTTCCTCTTCAATTAGGTGTCGGAAAGAGCTCAGGATGTGAAGTAGCTGCACATATAACTCGTATTCATGTTCAGAATGCTACAATCGCTCAATATCTTGTTAAAATCGACTTTAATGCTTATAATAGCATTTACAGAAAAGTAATCATTTCATAATTCATAAAACATTTTCCAGTTTTTACAAACTATATCCTTTCATCCTATGAGAAACCATCCCATTTAGCATTTGGCCCTTATGTTTTATCCTCTTCTGGAGGTATTCAGCAGGGTTACCTCCTGGGTTCCACATTATTTTTTCTTAGAATCTGGGATTTGATAACTAAAATAAAAAATGACAGCTCAGTGCCCCTACATTTATAAATACATTTATGATGCGATCATCCCCGGTTATTCTGCTGAGGTGGAAAAGGCTGCTAATATTTATAAGGCTTCCTCCGACAGTCTCTGACTTGTAAACCAAAACCGAATATTGCGAAATCAATACAATTCCATTAAACGTTTTTGGGTTTAAGCATATCCCCTTGAAGTATTTATCCCATTGGTGAGGGTCAGTGAATTCTTTTTTTTACCGATTTGGACGATATTTTTGATTAAAACGCATTATTCCCTGTCTCTCGGCTCAAATGCTTTTTAAATTAGGATTTTTATCTCAATATCCTTAAAATTCTTTACTCCCTACCATCGGATCCATTATTTTTAAAGAGGGTGCATCTAGTAAGATTCGAAACCAGTATAAGAGTCAGTATTAGTGACTGCTTAAATATATGTTTACAGTTATCTTGGTATCAAGCCACACTTCCAACCAAACATGGCGGTTCTTGGTATATGATCCCCAATGTCGATTTTAATATGTGCCTTCATTTCTAGCCACCTTCAGACTCGTAGATTTATTTACAAATATCTGTTAGTCCACGATCCTTTTATAAATACAGTTACGACGGAGTGGGCAAAATCCGTCACAACCACAACCCTATTTTTGATCTCTGTAAAACAGAAGGATTAGGACCTTATACTAGTGAAAAACTCCGTTGACTACCTTATTTCAGGTCTTTAATCTTTGGCTGTACCATATAAACTTATCAAAGATCGGGGATATAAATTTTTAGAACATTCTATCTAGCAATCTCAAACTTGAATTGAACAACCACGAACTCACCTATGCTCTATGTAACAGGCTTAATATTCCTTTCTCATTACCATATAAATACAGCAAATGTCATACTGATTATGACAATATGGCGCTGCATTGCAATTGTAATCCGTCGATAAACCTGACACTCGAGGTGCAATCAAATCATATCTCTTGCACTTAGGTCACCTGGTTTTACTACCTCATTGGAGCCTTCTGATCTCTTTTCCGATGGTAGGCCTCCTAATAGAATCACACGAATTCTATGGTCACTAGGAGAGTTTCTAAAATGGTTTTTCTTGTCTGGACACGAACTCCCCTTCCAATTTTAACAAGGAGACTTTGAATAGATAGCAAAATTTTAAGATCGCAAAATACAGCGCTGATTCTTCTAATTATATATTCGAACCGATTACTTTCTCCACTTTAGCAACATATGGTGATGTCCAAAAAGCGTTTTAAAGACGTTGGCCGCCTAATTAGGAAAATTTCTGGGGAGCCTCATGAAGGCTTTTACTTAAGGCAAAGTATCGTAAAAACCATTAGTAAGGCTAATTGTGTTTGTTTTATCAATTAAATCTCTCCTGATGATTTGGGGGGGGGGGTTGAATAAATGTGTATTTAAAGTATTTGTATAAAGGAATGTATTATATTATTGTTAGTAATTAAAAAATTATATATTTTAGTTTAAATAATTTTTATCTTGGATACAATACAAGATCCTTTAGATAAGAATAAAAGATACAAGATATTATTATAAACGCATTTAAGAACTCACTGGCCAAGTGATGGTTATATATCTTTATTTATTTATCGATTCATTCTTTTTAAATATGAGATTCACACAAGAAGAATGGTCATTCAATACATGAATTTATAAACCCCCTAATCCAATGATGATATTACCCTTATACCCCTAGTAGAATTAGCAAAGAACTGACCTTCTTCTACTACCTATACTTCATTCTTATCTATCCAATTTCTATCACCTCCTCACCCCCCCCTCTAAACCTTCCTTGGGATAGAAGTGCCCGCTTAACATCATTTTTTCGCATAAAATAATAAAGGATCTAAAAAATAGAATATTAAAAGTGATTTGATTTTAATTTTTAATTTATAGAATAATGTTTGGGCTTCCAAGCATTATTGATTTCAATTTATTTTTGATATTTTTTAATTTTTAACCACAGTTACGGTTTCTTCTTAGTCCTGACTGAGTTACAAATATATAATAAGATTAAATGAATTACGGGAGAAAATTATATCTGCCAAATCTTCTTTATAAATCCTTTTCAAGTAGTAAAATGTTGCGTATCATTTCAAAATGCTTAAAAATTGTTTAAAATTTAATAAATTAATTAACCTAATATGGTATATGTAATAGTAATCAGAATAATTATCGTACTATTTTTTAAATAGCATTTTAGATATTCCAAATTCACAATCTACTACCAGAGGAAAGGGGGTCCATATATGTATTAACACCTTTGATTCCTTCGAGTCATGATAAACCTAAAAACTAGCTTAAGTATACATGTAAACGTTTAAGAGGTTAAAATATTTTATTTATCTAAAATATATATAATATATAATAATTCTAAACAGCTAATAACTAAGATTAAATACTATATAATTTATATACTAAAACACAAATTTCGACACATTTTATAATTTAACATAAAAGACACTCTACACACAAAAATATTATACATTTTGGGTCGATTTAAAACAATTTTCATTTTAAAATTAAATTAAGGGGAACTAAAATTTGGAAAGCCAGCTGTTAAAATTATTAAATATTTCCTTGTTTTAAAGCAAATTAAAGTTTCAGTCAACACTTCCTTCTATATCAACTGAGTGCTTTAACATATAAATTTCAGCTGTTTTAAATATAATTCTAATTGTGGTATATGAGCGTAGAATGGCTAAGGTGCATTGATAATACTATGGATTCCTCTAATTTATGTGTCATTTTTTGCTAAAATCGATAAAATTTAAGCAGGCAAGGTGTTTACGGATTCTACCTCTATCCTATTTCGTTTTGTTAAATTTAGGAATCTTAGATAGTGGGGAACACTCACTTTTAATATCAAATTTCGCAGTGCGGGATTGACTAATATTATTAGGTACGGATAGATGAAATACTTGAGAATGAAAAATACGTATGCCAGCATATAGGGAAGGGAAAAGCAGTTAATATCAAAAATTCCATGTTCATTTTTGAGGAATGTCAATACGATGATCGGCATTGAAAAGAGAAAAGTGATCGTAGTTAATATGCCGGCGACAACGGCAAAATACAGGACCTTTGATACCTCACTTCTTTTAACCGGAACGATACCCGACGAGGTAGCACTCAAGACATTTTGACAATTATTAGGCGGTATTTTCAATTTATCCAATACTATGGTCGAAGACTTACTATTATTACTAGGACTATTACGATTCAGTATATTAGATTTATTTTTTTTGTACATCAGGAACCAAGTCACCAAATTTAAGATCATCATGATTATGCAAGGTAACATTATAGAGATGACCATTTCTACCCGATAATACACGTTGAAAAAGGGCTTTAATTTTTCGTTTTCCTTAATATAGTATTTGCTTTTCAAAATATGTTCATCATCTTTGACATCGTGAATACTCTTGTCCAAAAGAAATGGAAAAGAAATAACAAAGCATACCATCATCAAGGCTAATATTATACCGCCATCTAAAGTTGAGTTTTTATCCATAAATCTGTTCCTATAAAAAATGGGGTATTTAATCGCGATAAAGGCTCTCAACGACATGATGGCCATGAACCAATGGGACAAAAAGAATGTGATACATATGATAAATTGCCTTACTTTGAAAGCCAACACCGCTCCTATTAATCCCATTTCACTGTTATAGCAATTGATGGGATATTTCAAGATCCAGTAAGCCCTAAAGGTTGCGTTGATACATACGATTATATTTACGACAGAGATCAAGATCAGGTAATATCTACTGTGCACATCGTATAGTGACTTCAGTGTTGTTGTATACGAGTTTTTAGTTCCGGGTAATAAACCATAAATAACCAGACCGTTTCCCAAACCTCCAAGCGCCGCTATCACGCATATAAAGATAGAGAAAATGTAACGGGATGACAAAACTTTATGATCAAGTACAAGTTCTGTGAAATTATCAGAAAAATTACTGTCGTTAAAAGCGGTAAATGTGTAATTCATAGTAAATTCTAACATATTTATTTATATAATAAAACAATTTATAAAATTTTATAATTTAGAAGAAAATTTTAAAGTGTCGATATTAATAAATATTATATTTTTATTAGGGTTTTGATTTGATTTTCAATATAATTATTATAAATCCTGAAAATGAATTGATTAAAAAAAAATTAATTTCCTTTTTTATAACAAAAATATTAGTGGTTTTTAATAAAGAGAAATTTAATTCGATTTCATAATCTATCCAAATCAACATCTCATCAAAAATATATTGAATTATGCATATTTTAAGGGGGGGGGTCTTATAGAGTCGGCGCCATCAGCTGGCACCTAATCGCACCCATGAGGTTACCATTTTTATTTCAAAAAAGATCGGGCCGCTTAAACTACGATAACAAAATCAAAATAAGAGCTCGGTTCTGCGCCATATAAAAAATTTTTTTAGAAAATTTTGACCGAATTCGACCTTTTAGTTAGCGGTAGTCTGACTAACACCAATAATAATTACATCTAAATTTTAAAATCAACTTGGGATTAAGGTAATACTAAGTGCAATTCGAATCGATTTTCAAAAACGGCCCGGTTTCAGTCGATTATAAAAAACGGCCCGGTTTGAGTCGATTTTTTAAAACGGCCCGATTAAGATTTTAGCCAAAATAATATTATGTAAGCCTGGAAATTTTGACTCATAGATAATAGCAGAATAGTTTGGAACTCTCGAATAACTCTAGGATTAATCAAATGCAGTTTATTCTCCACATGGAATACATAATGTTTTATATCCCTCCCAAACTATTAATAATTTTAATTTTTTATAAATCAAAAATGATAACGTTTAAAGGATTAGAAATAATGCTCATATTCTTTAATATCTCGCGAATAATGGTTAAAAATCTTGGAAAATTAGAATCTTTTACAGAATTTCTACTACTTTTTCTTCAAAGAATAGTCAATTGCCTGCTTATTAAAATACATCCAGAGAGATTAAAACTTTTTGTTGGGGGGGGGGGGGGGGTTGTTTAAAAAATTTCTGACAATGATATGGTAGGAATTAGCGAAGAATATCCTGGCATTAAGAAAAGTATATCAAGTCAGACGAGTAAACAAAATGTGCATTCAGCCAGGGTTTGGGCAGTAACTCAAATTTAAATCACTAAGAAAGAAAGAAAAAAATAAAGGAAAAAAAGAAAAGAAAGAAAGAAAGAAAGAATGAAAGAAAAAGAAAAGAAAGAAAGAAAAAAAAAGAAAAGAAAGAAAGAAAAAAAAAGAAAAGAAAGAAAGAAAAAAAAAGAAAAGAAAGAAAGAAAGAAAAAGGAAAAGAAAGAAAGAAAAAGGAAAAGAAAGAAAGAAAGAAAAAGAAAGATAGAAAAAAAGTAAAGAAAGAAAGAATGAAAGAAAGAACGAACGAATAAAAAAAATTTTCGAATAAAATATCATAGAAGATATTTTTTTAAAATATATCTATGGAAATAAGGACAAATAAATTTAGGATTATTATTTTTATTCAACTTTATTTATAAATAATTCCGTTTTATTTTTCGAATAAAAATTTCGGCCCATGCTCTGGCCAAAGAATAACCAAACATCCAAGGACACAGGGGCATGTATGGACTCCAAAAAACTGAATTGGCGGGAGTCTAACACGGGTAGCCTTACAAGCTCTATCCTTAAAAATACTGTCATTAAAGTTAAATGTGTTAATTGCCTAACTATATACCTACAAAATTACAAATCGAATATTTGGATTATTAGAATTCGATTTGTTTATTTAAAGATATAGAGTAACTGGTCTGGACCTGGGTCTGAACCCTGGGTTCTTGCTCAGAGAAAGCCTGAACACAAATTGGGTGCTAAATTTTACGACCAAGCAAATTAACAACTCTAGTTTTAGGTATATTCTTGACAATGTTTAACCAAAATATCCACAAGGACTCACGACCTCGGAGATGGGCTAGTAGACTAAAAATAGCCCTCCTAGCCTTATAAATATGATTTCAAATATGATTTAGAATGATAACAAATATCAGAGTACAATTCGCTTAGTCCGGTCCGGTCCGGATTTTTTTAGAATATATTTTTTTTATTTTTGATTTTTATGGTTAATAATGGCGATTTCAAATATGGTTTTTTATAATAGACGACCCGGCCAGGTTAAATCTGGGCCGGGTTTAAGGGCTGGGCCTGCGAATCTCTAATAAATAGAATTTTTGTTATTTTTTATATAATATGTTTTATAAATTATGAGCTTAATATTTTTGGCGGAAAATTATTTTAAAAGGAAGTTTGTTCTTTTAAAAAGAAGACGTTATCGAAAAATTTTACCTAAAAATTCAAATCATTTTTTTTTTGTAAAATAAATCTTTCAAAAGTAAATCCTTTGCTATTTCTATGCATGTAAAAAAATTTTTCGATGAAATCACAAAATTTTAATTAAAAAAAATACATATTAAATCTTCTATTAATATAAAATCTTCAATTTTAGGATCTAACACTAACAGTTTTTTTTTATTCTTGCTAAACATTTGGCTCGAAATTAAATCTTCAATACGTTTTTGGGATGGTAACATATTCCAGAAATATTGCAGACACTCATGAAAACATTTTAGAATCTAGGAACGTTTTAATTGAAAATGACAATATTACAGTAACGGGGAACTGTATATCTTTGGATAAATGATGTATGCCAATCAAAATTCAAAGCCAAAATTCTCTTCAATACCATTATTGGACCTTTCTTTCTTTCTTTCTTTCTTTCTTTCTTTCTTTCTTTCTTTCTTTCTTTCTTTCTTTCTTTCTTTCTTTCTTTCTTTTTTTCTTTCTTTCTTAGAGAAGAGAAGAGAAGAGAAGAGAAGAGAAGAGAAGAGAAGAGAAGAGAAGAGAAGAGAAGAGAAGAGAAGAGAAGAGAGAGAGGAAGAGAAGAGAAGAGAAGAGAAGAGAAGAGAAGAGAAGAGAAGAGAAGAGAAGAGAAGAGAAGAGAAGAGAAGAGAAGAGAAGAGAAGAGAAAGAATTTTATATAAATATTTAAAATAAGGAATAATGCTAGATTACCCAAATTGTTAACCCAAAATATCTTCATTCCAGGGTGGAAACGTTAATAAAATATTTTATTATTTAAAATAATTTATTATTTTTTTAAATGAAAAATTTTTCCTGGCATAACACAATATTATTTCAATTATAAATATATCCCGCGAAATTTTAAGAAGGCAGGATTTTCTAAATCGAGAATATGTTTCCTGTTTTAAAATTAAATTAAATTATGGGTTTTTATGTATGAAGGTTATGCTTGACGTATGCACTGGATTCATTTTTTTTAATAATGATAATAAATATCATTCCGAATGTATATTTTTGAAAATTGATTAAAAAATAAAAAAAATTAAAACAGATTTGGTTTTATACTAGATATATTTCTAAACAAAAGCTATTCATATCGTTTATACAAAAATTTTTTTTATAGTATCATAACATATTAACTCAAGCATTTATTTTATGTTATATATACAAATTCAGAGTTACAATTATAGAGTTACCCTTACTAAGGGGATTGGATTGATGAATTTATAACTGGATATTTATTTTAAAGAATTAATCCTTTCTTAAGAGCATAAATAAATACATGTTAAATTTTGTCAATATTGCAATATTTTTTTGCATCGCCCCCCTCTGCCCCCCCCTTAACCATCTTTTTCCCAAAAAACGAAAATAAAATTAAGACGAAACGCGCAAAAATATGACACATAAAAAAACAGGATACAATATAAATTAATCGTAAACAAATATGATTAAAAAATTATTTTTCAAATAAAAATCATAATTGTAATCAATCATTATTGTTGTCACACTATACTCAAAAATATTTAATTAACATTAATTTAAGCTACTAATAATGAAGACTAATTAAGACGAGAAATAACAACAACAAAGCTTTGAGTGTCTGGCCAATTGTAGAAAACCCTAAGATAAGATAGGGAGTTGCATAATCCGCAAGAAGTAACTAAGGTAAGGGTATTACCAAATTTTTATCATAAATTAATTAATGTTATTCAGACCTAGAGTTGATTACAATAAAGATTACTATTTTTGGAATCTAGCCCTATTTAGAATATCTATTTTTTGACTTTTAAGCTACTCTACACTAGTACTTATCCCTTTTACTGAACTTCATTTTCTTATAAATATATATATATTTATCTTACTTCTTTCTCTCATCTTAAAAAGAAAACTACACCAAGTTTCTTTTCACCTCTAATCTACGTTCAACTTTAAACTCTTTCGCTCCCCTCTTTTACCCCAGCCCCCTTCTGAATTCATATATCACCATTCTTTACCCAAACACTTCATCTAACTTAATCTCTTATCTTCTACTTTGTGATTTATCTCCTTATATTATCTAGCATTAAATTAACACAATACACCTTTTTCATTCTATCTATGAATGTCCCACTCGGAAAATGTAAAAAATCTACACGAAAGAATATTTTGCAAATATATCCTTTATATATATATTATATCAATTTATTATAAAGGTATAGGCCAGCTTTTAGGTTCAGATTAACGTCAAAAAATATAGCAAATAAAAATCATAATAGAATTGGCTAAAATCGTTTTTTTTTAAATATATGGTCAAACCTATTAAGAAGGGGGGAGGGAGGGTGATATTATATTTTAGATTTAACTTGTATTACGTCCATCTACATATAAGAATTGTACACACACTAGACCATCTAGGTGCAAGTAAGGGTTCTAACACAAATATTAATTACAGCTAAAATTATATAATAGTCCTAGGATTAATGAAGGGAAGTTCTTTTGCTAATATCACGGAACGATTGAGAAGTGTATGGCGTTTATCATAACACTAAATCATAAATTGAATTCCTTACCATCTCGCAACTACAAAAAAAATGTTTAGAATTCTGAAAAATTATAATCCTTACAGACATTCTTCTTCCCCCCTACCCCACCCACCAAATATGGGCGTTTAATTTATATATATTTTAAAATAAAAATCTTGAGCTAGACTACGGGTCAAAAATTAAGAAAAATTTTGGACTCCAGCAACACGACTAGAAAAAAATGATAGATTGTTTACAATTTCAATAAATGACCCTTATACAAGACCCAACTTTGGGGGTTGTTAAACTGCTCAATTTGGGGTCGATTTTTCCAAAACGGCCCGATTAAGAAAGAAAAAATGAAAGAAAAAATGAAAGAAAGAAAGAAAGAAAGAAAGAAAGAAAGAAAGAAAGAAAGAAAGAAAGAAAGAAAGAAAGAAAGAAAGAAAGAAAGAAAGAAAGAAAGAAAGCAAGATTTGGCAAAATAGAGGTTCAACTTCCACCTTATGAGAAAAATCTCCAGGATTACAAAATATTAATTCTGGTTCTTTTTTTAAAAAATCGACCCAAATTCAATGGCATATAATAATACGTAGAGACTGATGAGACATTCATTAAAAGTGTACATCAATGAAAACAGCTGGGGACGCCATTTTGATTTCCCATATCATAAATTAAAATTTTTTAAACGAGAGGCCAATTTATTTCTATGTCTGACGCAAACTTTATTAAAGAATTGCCGGATCATCGAGATATTAATGAAGCAATTTATCAATTTTATTGTAATTTTTTTATCATGAGAATAATTAATATATGGGTCACCTGATTGGCGGGTCCAGCTGATTTGCATTCAACGATGCTTTCGAATGCATTATTATGAATGCATCGTCAGTCTAGGTAATATTATATGTCATTGTCCAAATCGGGTTGTTTGACAAACACTACACTTTCTTCAGGTGAAGTTAAATGCGTTCTCTATCTTTAACTATGTTTATAAAAAATTATTTCTCCTAAAACGGTTACAATATGATATTAGAGTTGGAAAATGAGACTAAAAAAATAGACTCCCTAGTCTTATTACAAATATTCTATGAATGCTATAATATTCAGATCATATAATGATTTATAAATTCTAGAACTAAAAAAATTATCTTTAAATATAAAATAAAGATTATTTTCTAAATACTTTTTTCGAGAATGTTCAAAAAGGCTTTTTATATCAAATTATATATATCAAATCTAAACTAGGTTCAGTTATTTCTAGTGTTGCAAAAAGGCCCGATTTAGGTCAATTTCTAAAAACAGCCAGAAATTAATTTTTAGCTAAAAATGATAGTACGTTGTGCCTAAAGATTTTGACTGACAGATGTCCAAACATATCTGTCATTCCACCAGAAAAAATCTCCAGGTTTACATAATATTATGATTGGCGATCTCAATCGAACCGTTTTTTAAAAATCAAAAATCCTAAGAACCGGCTTCGGCTAGCGGTTTTCTAACAAATTTAGAAGTAATTTATAACATACATTGAACCGATCCTGGAAACCGACCGAATTTGTAACCCTCGAAAACACGCCATATCAAAAACCTGAACTAATCAAAATTTTGTGAACCGGAAGTAGAGACACTTTTTGGTACAGGTTTCTAGGTCTCTGTTCGCAATATTTTCGTCCATCATTGTACTATTCGTGGCATAAATTCAAAATAACTCCAAAATTTATGTACAAGTATTATTCTGCGCATATTGAAAGCGCGTTTTTATTCCTGTACTCAACAATTGATTGCGCTATTTTTTCAACCCTTATAAAAAATCCTTCGCGCGATTTAATTAAAATTTATTTATATTTATTTTATATGGAATATATCTCTTCAAGCATGTGTCGATTAATTTCTACCCAGTCAGAAAGTTAGACCATTTTGTAAAATATTACCTATATTTCGGTGATTAGACACATATCCTGTAAACATAAATAACCCAAGATACTTTTTTGCTCGGAGAGGAAGCGTAATATTTTTGGAGCGACCATTAAAATATTAGCAAAAAATTTTTTTAATTTGGCATTAACCCCCTTATAATTATTTTATATGTTTATGAATCCACCTTGAAATTTCAAATATAATTATTTTTTGAAAAAAATTGTGTTTTATTTTCCTTGTTAAAACTCAATTTAAATTATACGTTTCTTTTATATACGAAGGTTTATGAATGACGTAAATTGGAATTATTAAAATGGCACCCAAAAAATAACAGATTTGGGATGCCATATTTATATTCTAAAACATAATAATATTTATTTTATTTATTTTTTTAGTATGACGCATAATTGATTATTTCATCTTTTCAAAAAAAAAAAAATTTATAAGCATTTACAGACTTTCTCATTCCTCCATTTTTTTTAAACATATGTTTAAAATGGCTAACTCTCAACATTTCATCCAGAAAAATATTGCACATGCCTGAAAATTTTGCTCATAGATGGGGAACAAAGCTTTGGACATCTGTTGGAGAAAATCCCGAGGCTTAGGCAATATTTTTCTGGATGAAATATTGAGAGTTAGCCATTTTAAAAAAATCGGCTCAAAACGAGCCATTTTAACACTAGTCAGATCCATTACAGAGAGGCGATAATAGGATATGATTTGTAATATTCTTTTTCTTTTTTGCTAGTGTTTAATTTGAGTTTTATGACTTTAAAGTTTTAATTTTTTTGTTCTTATAGAATTTACTTTTCATTCAATCCATTAGTAGTGTTCATAAACGGTGCTCGATTCGTGCTGATATTTTAAGAACTACAACTCAATATTTTTAGCCAGAAATAAATATTGCCTAAGCCTTGAGATTTCGCTAAGATGTCCTGACACGTGTTGCTATCTAAAGAACCAAATTCTTCAGGCTCGCGTAATATCTTTCTGGATAAAATTATTGGAATCAAATTGAACTATTTAACAAGAATCACCATACTAAAGCATAAATTTTTATCTCAATAAATATATATAATTATAAATTAAATATTTTACAAATAATTGTAAAGTATTTAATGAAATAAAGAAATCATCATTTTGTAATTATAAATATATACGAGCACAGAATGAGGGGTGGAATCATAATTCTATCCTTTATTTGATGATGGGTGAATCGGACTTCATAGGACTGGATTATTTAATGAGGCACACACAGTCTAGGCTGGGGGGGGGCGGCCCGACATGGCCCATATTTAATATTTAAAAGAATTCCTAAGCCCCGGCCCAAGCTTATTCACAAATTTTACCCAAGCCCGTCCCGGGGCACCTATATATATTATTGAGCTTGTTAGATATATTTTTTTAGTATTTAAATATGGGTAGATAATATTTCGGGAACAATTGACAGGCTAAGGATCAAAAAATAATATTTCGATTACTTGCAACTTTTATACGGGCGACCAAACTAATTATGCAGTTTGAATGTACTAATTATTCATAAAAAAAAATGGCGAAAATAAGATGTATCCCTACGCCAGTTTTTGTATTGTGTGCCCGCCATTTCTTTGTTTGTAACGTTGAATGACTTTGTTTATTTCAATTTCTGCTATTAAACTGATTAAAGTATTTAATCAATGGCCAAAATTTAACCTCAAACATTTTTTAGCGTATAACTATTTTTATCATATGTTAACCAAAGTTTTCGGAAATAACTACTTAATGATTCACCTTCTATATTTTATAGTAACAAATAAAATTTATACATCACGATATTCAATTGGATATCTGTTAATATTTAAACATCGTGATATTCAATTGGTTATCTGTAAAATGGATAATGTAACCCTTAAAGTTTTAATTTAATTTAATTTAATATTTGACAGTTGTATTTGGATTACTATAAACAGTATTTCTATTTCTATTTATTCTTATTCTATATTTTCTCTCTTTTCTCTCTACTAAATCAAATTATCTATTAAAACGGTATTAAGTTAGTTCCACTCACTTATTTAATTTCACCTGGGTACAAGGTTTGTTGGTATCCTTGAGAAAGTAAATCGGCATAATTATATGAAAGGTATGCCTTCATATAATTCACGTTCGCTCTTTTAGGCAGGTACATGACCAACGTGCTAGATAAGATAAGATAAGATTTGTAACTATATAATGGCGAAAACCGGATGTTATGTACTACGTTTTTTTTGGTTTTGGTGGGCCGCCATTTGTTTTTTATTTATTTATTTTTTTAAATAACTTATTTAATTTAATTGAGGCTACAAAACTGATTGAAGCACTAATCTCTACTAACAAAGCATTAAAGAATGATATAAGCTATCATTGTTTATGCTTCCAATATTCGACCAATTTCATGCCTAAATCATGGCGTAATAGCATTTATTAAGCTTATTTTTAAGGCAGTTAACCAAATTAACAACGGATTTACATATTAAGCACCTAATATTGGCGAGAACATATAGTTGCTAGTTTTTATTTTGGCATATCATCAATATTTGTTCATTTTGTTTTTTTCACAAATAACTTTTTATTTTTAATTTTTGGCCGCAGAAGTGATTGAAGCACTAACCTCTACCTAATGAAGCACTAAAATGATACATGTTTCATCGTTAGCGCTTTTCTTGCGATATCAATCGGTAATATCGTAAATCCTCATCCAGTATCTATTAGCATTACCGTTGGCACATCATTTAGGTATCCCGTGACTTTATAAATATCATTGGCCATGTTATCATTATCATCATCCATATTGTTTATATCCAAATTAAATGAATTATATTCCTTTTTCTCTATTTTATCATTATTGTCTTCTTTTATTTCTTCCACATTAACGGTATTAATTTTGTTCGAGTATCTAGGTTGGTTTGGTTACTATCATTGTTTTGATATCTATTGTTATGTGATTGGTTGTAATTTTGATTATTGTTGTATCTTGGTATAAATCTTGATTCGTTGTTTGTACTGTCTATTATATCTGTAATTATTATCATTAAAGTGTAAAACAAGGATGTACTCTATAGCCTCTCCTGTTTAATATCATAATAAATAAAGTCATAAAAGAGAACCGGGTTCGGCTGATCTAGCAGATATAGGGTCAAATAAGACAATACGTTTGAAAATAGAATAATATCATACGGTAAAATTCAAAAAAGAAAAAACCAAAGAGACTTGAGTCATAGAGTTGGACTAATGATAAACTTCAACTAAACAGTTATTCCTACTTCCCCAAACGCGCCACCACTCAAAATATTACTGTTGGAGATAATGCAGTTAAAATAGTAGACAAACAAAACAAAGTACTTATTGGCCTCACTGGATAATAAGACAGTGCAAAGAAGAAATGAAAAGCGAGAGGTACTTTTTATACATATATGAAAGTATGCAAAAGACATCTCGATATTTACTAGACTTCGGATCTTCAACTCGACAATAATATTATATTACTATATGGGGAGGACATATGGGAAATAAACCAAACGGAAAATATACGACTTCAATCTTTTATAAATAACTGCCTTCGAATACGGTATCTTCTACCTAAGAATCATCTCAAACGCAAATCTTTGGAAAACGTCAAATCATACGCCAATAAGCATATTAAAAAAAATGGCTTTACACATGCAAAAGGAAACAGTGCACGTAATGCAAATCACTATGCTATGGTACTACAAAATTATAAAAGATGTGATGGAATTAAATATCAATATGAAACAATTTATTAAACTAAACAACTGTAAGAAATCTATCAAAAAACTATTTCGCATCAAAGAGAGATATTTCAAATGAAAGCTCATCCGAAATTTTCGCTCAACCAAAGAACAAAAAACATTATTATCAAATATATCTCTAGGGAGATTTTACTTACTAAGACAAATTACTATAAAAATTTAGAATTCAAAAGATGCGACATATTTATATTCTTGATTTTCATGGTAATCAATTTCTTAGGTAATCAATTAATTCTTCAATATATAAAGTAATTAAATAACAGACATCTTCCCAAAGCCGATTTGTAATCAACTAGCACTTACACAGAGATCTTGAACTTAAAATCATCCACCCCCCATATGGGATATAAGCTCTCTTATTGCCCCGTTCTTTTTTATTAAATCTATAGCCGATTAAGCAACATTTTTCGAAATGTTTTTCGCGTACAAGTACGCGTTTAGGCTCACATTATATTTTTTAATTTACACCCAAATTAAATTAGGTCCAATTAACCTGGCGTATCTTTGTTGAACTTCCAACGCTAGAGGGTAGAGGTGCAACACGTTCGTGTACTGTCATGGTGGAATAAATAAATTACATATGTTTGCGAATATTCTAATTATTATTATTATTGTATACAAGTAATGATTGTAAAAAATTTATATTAGGTGCAACAAATATAATATATAATATCTACATTTATTTTAGGTGCAATTCTTAAAATGTCCCTTCACACCAAGAATGAATACTAATGATATAATAAATATAGCCGCAATCTGAAGATTAATAAACTAAGTGAGTATTTTGTCGTGTGATAGATGAATGTCGTTGGCTATTGCAATATTAAAAATTATTGTTTTTTTTGAAACATGGTTAGATATTATTTGATAATTCCTTATTTTTTAAATTGGAAACATGTTTTTCCCCGTTGAATATATTTTTTTACATCGTGGACTCCTTCATGGCTTGTCGTTTTGCATTTATACAAATTGTATTTAAGCGACATTCTTTATTCAAGAATAAATGGAATTCAAGTTGTTTTGATAGTGCGACTTACATTTTATTTTTTGAATTTCAAACTGTATGAAACTAAATTGGAAAAGGATAAGAAATATCATAAGAAAACTCAATTTAATTAATCAAAAATTTTAAAATTGATTACTAAAAAATTTAAAAATAACTTATTTCACATTTACATAAGAATCCATTTTATCGTCAGAATCGGAAGAAGAAATTATCATAGGATTTATCATAACACTATAAAGAAGGAAGAGGATTGATTGGAAGATGATTTAGGAATTAAGGAAGAAAAAAATATTTTTGATGTGCCATTAATGCAGGAGAAATCTATTTCGGGGGAAGCATCTTGATACATAGATGCATCCAGTACCAGTAAATTATAATTCGAGGAAATAAAGTTGGATTATTTATTAAAAGGTTTTATAAAATAAACCCACGTGATCGATCAGACTGACCAAATAAAATATGCACTATATTATATAAAATTTTAAAAAAATTTGATTCGATTGAATCTCACTATTATTAGACCAAGTCCCTCCATTCTGCAAAAATCTAACACTATTTCGCGTATCTTATATAAAAGGATAAGAAGTTATATATTTTTTATCCTATATAATTCACTAATATGAGAACCTAAATTTATATCTGAACCTCATGCAGAATAAAAGGTTCAGATTAGTGAAACTTAACATAAATAGTTTAAAATTAAAGAAAGCTAACTGAAAAAAAAAACACAATTCAGAATATCTATTTATTTTTCTTCTACAAGTAATACACAATTTAAATCTTTAATGCACTATTAAATCCTAATTTTTTTTAAAAAAATAATCTAATATTTAATATTGACTTGACAGGGTCTTATTATAACAGTTATATATTTTGAAAATTTATTTATTATATACAGCCGCGAATATTATTCTTTATAAAATAGATTTCTACGTAATAAAATGGTTTGCTAATCGTGTAATCTCATAAACTACATACGTTCATATATATATATATACATACAACAAAAAATAAATGCTATAAGATAAGGTTATAAAAAAAACTACAATTCTTATTATTTTATATTAAAAAGGAGTCACATTTCACATGTACAATATTTGGGAAATGTTACAAAGGTCAGAACTGGTTACGACTATTCGATCAGTTAAGGGGTCCCATTTTATCTCGATCCGAGAAGAGTTTTCGTCGTTCAGAGCGAGTACGTAAAGGTAGGTTCGATACACGCCAATCTCGGGCACGTGCTCCTTGAGTTGATCTACCCGTTTCTCGTATTTGAAAACTGTCGCGGCATCGCGCTCTACGGTTATGGTGGCCAAACCGGAAAAAGCAGAGTCCATCGAAAATCCGACCACATATATTTGCGGGCAAAAATTATCAAGGGGCTCGATTTGGAAATTGGATTCCTTCACGGCGTAATAACAGCTCGGGTAAACTTTTATAGGGTTCGCGTCGAGGGAAGACGAAAACGACATTTTCCTAATAATGATCTCGATCAACTCCGAGTCCTCTAACAAATGACGCTCGCGGACTAATTCGATAATGTCCAGGGTGCTGAAACGCGCGATATAGTAGGGGAGAGGGGTAAACCAGTTTTTCGATAATACCGAAACCATGTTCGGGGAAGTTTCGGGGATTTGGTTATTGTCGCATTGGTTTTTCGCCCATTTTAGGAGGAATTCGAAGATTATTTGTTTCGGTACGCATTCCTTGTCGTCTAACAGCGCGATATATTTTTGGATCAAATGGACGGACGAGTTAAGGAAGTAATTCGAATCGAATACCAGCCTACAACATGATGTAAGGCGCTGTAAAAATAGGAATCGAGAAAAATGAATAAACTGAGAAGGCGGAGTATTATCTGGGTTGGGCATGAAATTGGCAATTATTTTTTTTTAGAAAATCATCTTTAATCTAGGGCTGGGTTTTAAAAAATTCTACCCTTATGTGCTTTACAGATGTTTTAGAAGAAAATATTTTAATTGTCATATTATTATATTAAAATTATTTATCTTTTTAAAATTAATTTTGTTTAATATTTATCAAATTTATAAATAGTCGTCGCCTGATTTTATAATCACGTGTAAAACTCGTGATCTCTTTGTCTCAAAAAAGTATAAAAGGGAATAGATTTTATAAATATTATGACTTTTTGTTTTTTTTTAAATATATTTGGTCAATAAAATTTGGAGTTGAAAATTTATTAATTTTAGTTTCAGAATTTGTTGGTTAATTATGTGAGTTATAAAATGGCGTTGTACTACTGGTAGAGTTTTTTTACAGTATATAATTTTCATTGGTAGAGTTTTTTACAGTATATAATTTTCACAATAACTGTTATAGTTTTTTTTATTGCATATAATTATCATATAAATAATATATGAATGTTACATAAATGAAGTTCTGATGCATTTTAGGGCATAGTCATAATATTAAGGATTATATAAATAGGTTAATTGGCCCATGGCTAATCCGAAAGTAATCATTATTTTAATTGTTCTTTTAATGAGATTATACTTTAAATGAGGATCTTATTTATCTCACATTTTTTTATAGAACGAAATTAAGTTGATGGCATTAGTGAAACTAATAATTTCTTGGAACGCCTACAACCAAATTTTTCAAAAATAACAATAGTTTAACAACAATTTGGTCACAAATTGATAATAATTTTCAAACTTAATTTAACACAAACTTATTTATGTCAACGTAATTATATATAATATTATGCATAATATGTTTCAAAACTAAGTACATTCTTTCACTAAAAAAAGAATTTTGTAAACTCGAACAGCTGTTAAACCGATGAAATCAATGATGCATATATAAACTGCTAGATTGACAGTTCATTCATTAAACACATTTAAAAATTATCTATACATAGGAGAGTCAGCTGTAACGTCGTGGTTTGCGCGCCGATGAAATGGCATTGATGTGCATTCATATAATTATAAATATGACAATTAGTCAACGCGCAAACCACAAAATGGCGTTACAGCTGACTCATAGGTATGTACACTTTCAATGAGCCGCCAATCCAGCAGTATACATATTACGTCATACATAGGGCGAAACTGACATTATTGCTTACCAAAAATAAATCCGGTTTTGGATGTAGATTGACAAAAAAAACCGAATTAAAAAAAATTATAAACGGTTTTAATTGTTATCACGTGATTTCCTAAAAATATGGGGCCCATTTCTCCCCCCTAACTTTGTCAAGGAATGGTTACAATGCAATAATCATATTTATACATCTAAGCAGTTATCAATATCTATTTCCGGATAAATTTCTGACACCAAATACAGCTCGAGAGCCCTTTCAGGATTATATGTTTTACTGTTCATGTCTCGAATGCATTTATCGTTCAATTCGTTCAGCATGTACATTTTAGCCCCATACAAAATTTCTATGAGTAAGTAAGTATCCATATCGGTAAAATCGATTTCGCCTGTATATATGTTCCTTGTGAGATATAATTTTTTTTTAAAAAAAAATATTTAATATAAAGTTAACATCCGTGGGGCGTATTGGAGGCGGAGGGATAAGGAGAAAAGTCAAGGTAACGTTCCATTGGTTATCATTTTCATTAAATATAATTAGGGCGGTACCGATACAACATTTTGGAGGCCGGGTTGATCAGATCCGATATTAAAAAGATATCGGTCGATTAGAGATCCGATATCATATCTGATTGAGTTCTTTCCAGCCCCGGCCTTAAACTAGCCTGCAGGTCTCTGGTATATATATATTTTTTTATTAATAAATGATTTATTTATATAATAACATTGTAAATTTATTTACTTATTTATTATATATAGTAGTTTAAACAAATAAATTAAGAAATCTATTTTATACAAATATTAAAAATTTAATAATTAAAAGTAATATATCCAAAATTTCTTCTCAGAAATACCAAAATTTCTAGTTTATTTATGATCAGCTGCGTCTATGAACAAGTGTCAATATCATCAGCTTCACTAAAAAAAACAGATTCTAGAGATATACTCAAGTTTAGAAAGATGGGATATTTATGGCAATTCCCTTCCCAATATTTTAAATATCTACTAGGGTATTATCATCTATTAGCTTTAAAATCTTGATTTCCTTTAGAATGATTTTTCAATTTTCAAGGGGAATACGAGCAATTTTCGATGGTATCGTTGTTTGCTTTAAACAGGATCAGGATAAGATCCCAACAAACTAAATATGCCAGCTAAATTGGTTGATGAATGATATTGATCAAATTTCTTCCACGTGCATATTTTGATTTTATATACAATATAAATCAGAGACCTGCAGACCCAGCCATATTTTAAAAAAATCCGTGCCGGGTCCGAAACTATAAAAACCCGGGCCGAGCGGAAAAAAATTTTTAAAAAAATAAAACCCGGGCTGGGTTGTGCAAATGGTACCTCTGCAGGTCTCTGTTATAAATATATAAAAACGATACTTTAAATAAATTCAATTTTTTTGTAACGTAGACTTGATTAATTAATTTCCGCAGAATGAGTTGCTGTTAATGCATTCTTAGAAGTCGTTTTTGTCTTTATAAAGCATTGATTGAATTGAAAAAAAAAAGAAGAGAGGATTGTTTCTAAGCCGGGATCCAAGATTGTTGCTATAAGTCCGACCAGGCCCGAACCCGATTTGTTTTAAAAAAAAATTAGGACCGAAAATACTTTTGCAGATCTCTGATATACATCGCATCCATCATAGTTTGGGACACCTCAATGATGCCCACCATTTTCCCCTTTTAAGTAATTCTGCGAACATAATAACCCATTTTATCGGTCGTATCGGCCAATTTAAATAATATCGGCTGATAACTGATATTTTAAAGAGAATCAAAAATATCGGTGCATCCTTAATTATAATCCGAGATCTGCGGAGGGACCATTTGCACGGCCCGGTCCGTCACAGGCAAAGTTATACTTATTAAAACCATGAGTGCTACTATTATTTCAGTTAAGATATATCAAATAGCTTTTATTTGATACCCATATCAACATTTTGTTGTGTATTTTTTACCCCCCTTCCCATTCCCAATCTAAACCCGCCTATTTATTTTCGGGTCCGACCCGGATATATTTTTTTTAAAAAAAATTTAAAAAAGGCCCGGACCATGGACCTCTGATTCATATAAGTAAAATTTTACCACAAGATCTTTTCGAAGGCTTCCTTGCCTATATGTGTTATGGGTATGCAATCGTCCTTCAACTCCATACTACCATAAAACATGGTATAAAACATTTCGCTTTGGAAAGACAGAATGAATTTATGAGCATTTATCACGCTTCCGTCCACCTGTAGAAGGAAAAAAAAGTATTAAAATATACGTGTCGGTTTCAATGACATGTAATAATACCTAGACTGACGATGCAATCATTCATAATGCATTAGAAAGCGTCGTTGAATGCAAATCAGCTGGACCCGCCATTTTGCTAATCCAAACAGTAATTATTCTCATATTAAAAAAAACTAGTATTAAATTGATAGCTCGCTTCCTTATTATCTCGATGATTCAGGCAATTCTTTAATAAAGTTTGCCTCAGACATAGGACCAAAATGGCGTCCCCAGCTGTTTTTCATTGATGTACACTTTTAATGAATGCATTCAGTCTAGGTAATATTATATGTCATTAGTTGGTTTATTAGATTTTATTAACCTCGAATCTGACGTCGGACATGTACGAACTTTTGTACAAACTTTCGCCTAATTTACTCTGACCATTTATTATCTTGAAATTCTCCATCGTTTAACCCTAAGTTAAATAAATATATATTTTTTTTGAAATTTAAATATTTATGATGGTGGGTTGTAAGATATGTTTTGTTACCGAAAAGTGTAAAATAAAGTCGGGCTAGCGGCTACGCCAACTGTACTATGCGATAGTCGAGTTAAAATGCGAATTGGATAACGAATAATTCGTATTAGATATAATGGTGAATAGTCGTTGAATGAATGGAAGAGCTGCACTGCAGATATCAAAAATTTGGCAATAGCTCAATTCAAGGAATGTTTAAATGAAGGTGGACAAAATATTTTTAAAATTAAACTTATTATCTAAACTGGGAGGGTTAATTAAAGATTTGAGAGATATCGGTTAAAATATATTTAGTAATGGTTTTTTTAAATATTTTTGATCTGTCAAATGTGATAGGTCATATGATTATAAATAAATAAATCAGCTGTGCTAAAGGCTCCTTGAGTTGGACCCCAATCAAAAATTTGAGACCCGATGGATTAAAAAAAAATAATTTTCAAACCCGGGCCGGATTTTTATTTTTAATCATCTTTCGGTTCAAAATGATTTAAAATTTCGTCATTTAACCTACCCCCCCCCTTCATATGATTTTCTATTCCAACTAGTGTTGTTAAACGTCTCAATATGAGCAGATTTTTAAAAAAAACAGCCAATCCAATATTTTTTTTATTCATAGATGGCACAAAAGCTTGGACATTTGGGGGTCTAATAGCGAAATCTTGAGGCATAAGCTAAAATTTTTGAATATTGTGCTAACATTTTTTTAAAATACGGCTCAAATCGTGCGACGTAACAACACTAATTTTAACAATTTTTCAGCTGATTTACAAATATAATTTTTTAAAAAAAATATTATAAATCGGTTCCATCCGAAAAAAATGGCAGCGAATTTTTAAATTCTTACCATTTTTTTTACTGTTGTTTTTCCCAATATCAAACTGCAATAATTTTGGAAAAGTAGCAAGTTACAATTATATATCAAAAGTACTTTTAAAATGCAGGTCTAGTTACTTCATAAATTAAGGTTAAGACATTTGGACGTCTAATAACGAAATCGCGAGTGCTAAGCAAATGTGCTAACACTTTTTTAAAGATCGGCTCAAATGGTGCTGCGTAACAACACCAATTTCAACATTTTCCAGCTGATTAACAGATATAAATTTTTTTTTTAAATATTTTTAAATCGGTCTTACCCGGTTTTCTAATTTTAGCCGAATTTTTAAATTCTTACTATATTTTTTTTCTTAACTGTTTGTTCTTCCAATAATTTAAAACCATGGCAATGTTTTTTTTGAAAAAAGTAACAAGTTACAGTTACATTTCAAGAGTAACCAGTTACAATCCAGGTCTATTTACTTTATAAATTATTTATATAACACATCATTTTCATTTATAAATATAATTTTGTGATTTTGAAATTTTAAACAAAGAAATTTAACTATCAAAATACAATTAAAATAAATAGATAATTGCACAGGAAAAAAAAATATAGTACAATGTAACATTTTTTTGCACTCAAAAATGTATAAATAATATAATATTTATTTTTCGTAAAAATTTATCAAAATGTATCGAAAAAAATAGATATAACTTTTTATTTAGGTCAGTTCTTTGTAAAAAATTAATAATGTATAAATAAATTGCTTTAATTTTAAATGATTAATTTAATGCCCATTATTATATTCTTGCTGTAACTTGTTCAAACTATATGAACAAAATCTTCATGCTTCCTTAATAAATTTCTGGGTAAAAGTATTAAGCTTAGCCATTTTTAAAAATAGACTCAAATTGAGCCATTTAAAAATATTACCAAACCAATAGCTATGCAAAATCGCTCCATTTGCGCCGATTTTTAACAACAGCTAGCTCAGTATTTTATCCATAAAAATATTACGCAAGCCTGGTCACTGGGCCTACAGGTATTTAATTATTTTATTGATACAGGATATATAACATATGATCTACTTTATCAACATAGCAGTGATTGCAAAATAAAGAAATATAAATCAAAATTGCAACATAAAAAAAGATAATTTAAAACATATTGTAAAAGACAAGTAATACATTATATTGATTCTGTTAAAACTGAGATCATCAGGCAGATTAATTGCAATTGTGGTAAATAAATTATATTTCATAATTGTGACTAAATAAACCAATATTTGAAATTATTAATATTAAAATTGCATAAAAGAGTTCAATTATATTACCCCCCACCCCCAAGAATTATATTGATATGGTTGTGTTATGTCCATCTCTTGATAAATTTATCGACAATGAAAATTACCCCTGAAATGGTAGAAACTGCTATATATATATATATATAATAATACTCTAAGCAAGCCAACATAAGTCCTTAGTTAAAATTCTCTTATTTAAACCATTGAAATAATTTTTAAATATTTATAAACTTATTTATCAACATTGATTTCACATAGCATTATTCATTATCTTTATGTTTCAATTTGAAAGAGATATCAGTTTCAATTATTTAAAATCAAAATATAAGATATATTGCAGGGCAACCTTAATTGTTTCATTATGTTCCAGTTTAAAACAATTTTTGAATAAGTCATTTAAACCTAAAATTTTAATCTTTCATCAAGATTATTCATAAAAACTTGTTCATAATATTTATATCTGAAACAGGAGAATTATATGTGACATTAATCATTTTTAAATTTGCCAAAGTTAAAATTATATAATTTTAAAGAATAAGATTAAAAATATTTAATAATAGTACAATCAATGCAATGCTCCCTATTATTTAATAAAATTGCTAAGTCTTCTGTTATAGATGGAAGAAGTAATATCCATATATCACATTTTCAAAAAAAATTTTTTATATCTCATTTATACAAATAAAATTTTTTACTATTATAAAAAATTATCTACACTTTTTTTCTGTGCCTTGAAAGGGTTAAAAAGAATTTTCCTTAATTTGAATAAGATAATTTAACAATATAAAATTTTAATCTTAAAAGAAAAAACAAAATATAAGGAAAGAATATTACACACTATATGATCTCTATTTAGTTAATAATATTTTAAAATATTCGATAATATTATACGTACTTTAAAATTTGCGGGTGTCACAAAAAAATTTCTCTAACCACAAAATTAACGTGACACGTGTCGTCTGTTTGGTGAGATTGGACACATCTTGGATCATATGACATATGATAGAAATTTGTTATAAAAATTTAAATCAGAAAGAGCTGCCAAAATATTTTAAGTGAGAATAATATTTCTTTCAAATTCAAAAATATTTATAATATACAGTAACAAAAACATATACAATGTTTTGATGATTTATAAATTATGACGATTAAATTAGAACGCATCCATATAAAAATATTTTGTTTGCAAGAATAATTAAAATAAATATAGGAGTAATTTAAGAATTTTAAATAAATTTTCATGAATAGATTAAATCTTAAGCCTCTCAATATAAAAATTTATTGTCTTCAATCTTAAAGGTAGAATTAATTCTTTTTATTTTTCAAATATAAATTAAATGTTTAGCTTTTAGATATATTCTAAATATAACAATTTTTGTGCATATTATAAATAAGTATATAGTATTTAATAAAACCTTAGTTATTTTGTTTAATTTTCTTAAGGGGCGATTAAAATGATTTTTATATTATTCATAATATTTATTATAATTAAAGAAAAAAAATACTTATGAATTTGATATTTTCGGTGTTGTGTTAATTGGATCTATTTCTATTTAACATTTAGCATCTACCCAGTTATGGAAAAAATTTAAAACATTATTACTGTTATTAAGATATTCTATTCCCCTTTATAATCTTGATTTCTTGTTATATATTTTTTCAATTAGTTTTTTTATTATTTTTTAATATGTTTTTTCATTCCTTGTTTGTAATATTCTATTTTTTTTAAATTAGTTTTATTTTCTAATATGGCTTTTATAATTCTGTGTTCATAATCATATTTACTTATTTTATCATCTTCACATATACATTTTTTACAAAATCATTGCTTATATAAAAACTAGGTAAAAGAATTGAATATATTATATTAAATCATATATAAAAATTTTTCTTGCTTAAAGATTTCCTCTAATAAAGTTTACTAATCTTTATTGTTAAATTGTAAAAATTTATTTATATTTTCATATTTTAGGCAATTTAATAAAATGAAAACTATATTTTTTTTTAAGACACTATAACTTTGTCAATGATATTCAATGATGATATTAGGCTTCAAAAAAATATGTTTATTAATAATAAATAAAAAATAGAAATAATATGCACAAGATAAGAGATTGATATTCATAGCAAAAATCATTAAAATATAATATCAATATTTAAAAGTATACAGACACAAAATATATCGAATAATATTTGATAAGATATAATATTATTTAAAAATATATAGTCGAGATAAATATAATAATAATAAAATTAAATAAATTCATCAATTCAGGCACATTATGCATTGATATTAGATTTTTCATTTTGATTTGATTATCACCATAATGATGAAACCGAATTTGTAAATAACGTTCAATTATTAATGTTATAAGAATTTGATAATGGATAAATAGTGCTTCTTGATTAAGCCAGTGACATATATTAATACGACTTACAATTCATTCATTAAAATGCATTTTAAGCATGTATCATTTGAAATCAGACGCCATTAACACCATACCCATGAGTTCATTATTTTTATAATCATTTTAATTTACTACTGACACAATTTTATTAATTAAACATTATATTTTATTAATATTTTCTTAATTTATAAAATTTATAGCAATATCAACAATTTTTATTGAAGTTTATTAGGTATCTTATTTACTTTATGCAATCATATATATCTAAATTGAAGATTCCATATAAGAATATCAACTGTCACAATTTTGTTGGTTCCATATAAATTACATTTAGATTTATAAAAACTTAAGAAATTAATAGTTTTATTTACTTATGAACTTGTGCCTGGCCCAATTTATATCTTTGCTTTGCATAACTGGATTATTTTAATTAGTTTTAAAATTTTGCTCAGTAGGATGTTTTATAATTCTTAAGAATTCGGAGTCAATACAAATAAAACTAGGTTAGAAATCGTAAAATTTGAAGATCTTTTATTTTTTAAAAATTTTGTGTAACGATCTTCAAAGATCTTCATGATATTTATTTTTTTACCCCTTTATTAAAAGCCCAGATGTTTTTCAATTTTCATCAAGGCAGGAGGAGAGTATAAAACATAAAAGAAATATTAAGGCAGGAGGAGAGGTATAAAACATAAAAGAAATATTATATTAATAAAATTGAAAAACATCTGGGCTTTTAATAAAGGGGTAAAAAAATAAATATCATGAAGATCTTTGAAGATCGTCGTACACAAAATTTTTAAAAAATAAAATATCTTCAAATTTTACGATCGTCAAAGATCTTGCTCAAATTTTTGAGCTAGATCTCGCTCAAAAATCTTCAAAGAAGATCTTTTGTACAACTCTGTTCGCAAGTACAATTATTTATTATTTTTTTTAAGCCTTGATGAAATGTCTATACAGCGACTTATTCATTGGTATAAAAATGAGTTTCATGGATGTATAGATTTTGGAAATGGAATAGAACATTCTGAATTTATATCTGAACTAGCAAAGCTTTATTTCTTATGGCAACATATTATTATTATAAAATAATACAATAACTTGAAAAATATCCTATCAATTATTATTATTTTTATATAATTAATAATAAATCTTGTTATGATTAAAATGATTTTTATATTATTCATAATATTTATTATAATTAAAGAAATAAACTTATGAATTTAATATTTTATGGAGTTATATGATTAGATCTTAATAACTATTAAACCTTAACATTTAGCAACCCTATCGCAGTTATTGAGAATGTTTAAAATATTTTTACTTTTATTAGGATATCCTATTCCCATATATAATCTTATCTCTTGGTATTAATTTTCAAATTAGTTTTATTATATTATTGTTTTTATCATTCCTTGTTTGTAATATTTTATTTTTTAAAATTGGTTTCATTTTCTAATATGGCTTTTATTATTATGTGTTCGTATCAGTATTTATTTATTTTAACATATTCTCATATGTATTTCTTACAAAATCATAAGCATAACCTAATTAAAAATGTGTAAGAATGAAATAAATTTTATTATAAAATTAAAGTTACAGAAAATTTATAAATATTTTATAAGATATAATAAATTTTCTTAACAAAATATAATATCAACATTTAAAAATATATGATCATGATATAAATCAACAATATTAAATTTAAAAAAAGGAATCTTAATTCAGACACACTATACAATTTATTCATTGGCCATTAAATAAAATTGTTTTGGTCAATTTCTGACGAATATTGATATTCGATTTTCTTATTTTGATTATTACCATAATGATGAAATCGAATGTGCAAATAACGTTCAATTATTAATGTAATTAGAATTTGATAATGGGAGAATAGTGCTTCTTGATTAAGCATATGATCAATAAGTTCATCAAAAATATTTGTTTGATGTACTTTAGAAAGAATAAATTATACAATTCTTTTGAGAATAAATTTTTTTTTTATTAGCAATGATTTTTCAAAAACACGGAATGCACTTTCAGAAATTTGGCATAATATTGAAACACTCTTAGAAGGAATTATTAACACCTGATTGTTTTTTATTTTTTATAAAATTATAAGCATCACTATTTTTATGATTTTGATTATCCATCATAGCTGTTATGCATGTATAACATGTTACTTTTTTTCAGATATTAATTTGCATAATATATATCATATCCTGCTATATAGGTTGATACATTTTCAAGGTAGAGTGATAATGTCGGAATATTAGGAACAAATGTTAACGAATTAAAGATTAATTGGTTGTTATTGTCAGTCTTTTTCTAAAAATCTCCACAAATTAGATTAGTATTATCGATTTAATACAATTATCTGTAGTTAAAGCTTCCATTTTCTCTAACAAAAGATCTCTTACAACAGCTGATCGTAATTGATAAATAGAAGGAATATTCTTAAAACCTCCTCTGCTACATAAACAACTAAAGAAAAGTTTAAGGTGATCTTGTGAGGCCTTATAGATTAAAACATAAATAAAATATGAAATGCAATAAACTATCTTGAAAATGTATCAACTTATATAGCTGGGTATATAATACGCAAATTAATATCTGAAAATAAATTAACATGTTTATACCTGCATAAAAGCTATGATCGATAATCAGAATCATTATAATAGTAATGCTTATAATTTGATTTAAAAATAAAGAAGCAATTAAGGGTTAATAATTCGTTCTAAAAGTCTATAAATATTATGCCAAATTTCCGATAATGCATTCCGTGTTTTTAAAGATTATTTCTAATTAAAAAAAATATTTATTTTCAAAAGGATTGTTTCATTTATTTTTTTCAAAAAATAAATCAATCAAATATTTTTGTTGATCTTATTGATCAAAATATTTAATTAAGAAGCACTTTTCACTCATTATCAAATTATTATAACATTAATAATTGAACGTTATTTGTATATCCGGTTTCATCATTATTGTGATAATCAAAATTTGAAAAAATCTAATATCACTATTGGTCAGAAATTGACCAAAAAATTTTATTTAATGGCTAAAATTTGTATAATGTGCCTGAATTAAGATCAATTTATTTAATTTTAGTATTATTAGATTTATATCGTGACTATATATTTTTCAATATTGATATTATATCTTTAAAATATTGATGTTATTTCAATGATTTTTGTTATGAATATCAATTTCTTATTTTGTACATATTATTTCTATTTTTTTATTTATTATTGATAATAAAATATATTTTTTTAAAGACTAATATCAACATTGAATATCATTGACAATGTTATAATGTCTTGAAAAATAGAAACATTATTAATAGAGAAAATGTTTAAGCAACACTTGACATATAAGATAATAATGTTTTAAATTTTCGCCATAACTGGGATAGGTTTGCTAATTGTTAAAGGTTGAATAGTTAATAAGATCCAATTATTGCAACTCCTTAAAATATTAAATTCATAAGTATTTTATTTCAATTATTATGAATAATATAAAAATCATTTTAATCCCTTAAGAAAATTAAACAAAATAACTAAGGTTTTATTAAATACTATATATTTATTTATAATATGCACAAAAAAAAACAAATTTTTATATTATGAATATATCTGAAAGCTAAACATTTATTTTATATTTAAAAAATAAAAAGAATCAACTCTTTTAAGATTGAAGATGACAAATAATTTCTATATTATTGAGAGGCTTGACATTTAATATGTCTGTGAAAATTATAATATATTAAATTTTCTCCATATTTGGGGAAGGATGCCTAAAAGTCAGAATTTATAAATTGTATTTGGCTTTAAAATTACTTTTGAAGTTTTTCTTAATAAAGGTTTAATTTTTTCTTTGTAAAATGAAATTATTTAACTAAAAATGCTTTAAATATATAACTAAAAATGCTTTAAAGATATAACTAAAATTTGGATGTTAATTTTAGATAGTCATTTGTAATATAATCATATGATTCAGTTTTTTCATTACCTTCATAAGGTATCAAAGGGGGTATCATAAACACTAAAAACAATCATTTTTATTGACTCTTAATAAAAAATACTTAATAAGATAAGTAGAGGCAACTTTATTAGATAATATATTTATAAAAATCATCAAACTAGAGTATTTGGCTATAAAAAATATATAATTTTTATCAAAATACATAAGATTTATTAATATTTTTATAACTATCTAAATACTCTTAAAAATTTATCCAGAATATTTTAAATTTCTGTTAAATACATAAGAATAACTTTGGAATTATTGATAAGATATTTTATTTGAATTCATTGCATTAGTTTTACATATTTTTTACATTAAAAATTTTTAAACAGAAATCAATATGGCGTTGGCCTCTTCAGCTGATTAGGATTGATACACAATTTTATAAATGAATCGTCAATCTATGTATCATGATATGTCATTATTAAGCCTATCCCCTTATCATATATGTTGATTGATTTAAATTTGAATATTATTTATTTTATATATTAACTATTTAAGTTGTTCAATTAACTTTTAAATTTTATATATATATAATGTTTTTAGATGAAAAATATATAGTAATAAATTTGATTTAAATTTAAATAGTAATAGTTGAAATAAGTCCTTACTTTTATTTCTTTTATGGTGCCCCGGTTACGGTGGTACGTTTTTCGTTTTAAATTAAATTTAAATGATAAAAGTTTTAAAAAAATTTAAAAAAATTTAAAAAATATCCTTACCTTGAATTCTTTTGTTAAAAATAAAAAGTAAACGAATTACTTATCAAATTCGTCGTTCGATATTGGAGATGATAAAAGGACAAATAAAATTTTTTGACTTTTCTTTTCGATAGTCAAAATTTTATCCAAATTTACAAAATTATAAAAAGGTAAAAAAAATAAAAAATAAAATAGAGTATATATATATATAAATAAAGGAGTTATATGATAAAAAATATTTTTTCGTCTAAATCTTTCAATTTTTACGTCGTGATGTTTTGTTTTAAAACTTATGATATACCTCAATACGTTATTATTGATGAAATGTTGAAAGAAATGGGTATATGTAAAGAATTTTCTTATGTACGTGATAATAGGACGAACGAAATTGTTTTTTATTTTAAATCTTTACGAAAAATGATTGATGCATATATGTCTCTAAATGGAAAACCCTATATTCTTGATGACAATAATTTTATTTTTATATTTTGTAAAATTATTGAATATTAAAATTTAAATATCTTTATGCTCTACATATTTGACATTATATTTATAGGGTAAAGAAAATTTTTCCCTATATTTCATTATTAAATATAAATTTACGCAATATTTAACTTATAGAATATCAATAAATTTTTTTTTCTAAAAACTTAGTCACGAATTAGTATTAAATTTTTCACAGACAAATTATATTGAAACTTAGCGGATTAAATCCTCTTTACGAATTCGAATTAGAATTTTTATAGATAAACTATTAAAACTTAGTGGACCATATTCTCTTGATTAAAATTAAAATTTTTAGACAACTTAAATTTGATTTTAATGAACTACAATGTTTTGCTTTTACGATTTTAAATATTGAAAGTTTACTTTACTCAAATAAAATTATATCATGGACGAAAAATTAACTCTTACACACACTCAATATGTTCCTAAATTTCCCAATTTATCAGGAAAATTATCTGAGACTTACCTTAACTTAATAGAAACATACTTTGAAGGACATATTGAGTCAGACTCATCTAAAATTAGGACACTACTATGCAGCTTACCAATTGAGATTGTAGACCAAGTTACGTCGATATGTTCTAAAGCACAGTTAAAAGATTTTAATATTGTTTTTGGTAAATTGAAACTGTTAATTCCAAGTGAGGACATTAATGTAAATATAAAGAACTTTAATTTAGCGGTACAAGGTGCCGAGGAGTCCTTCCATACTTTTTATTTTAGAATTTCAAAACTTCATAAAAAATGCGATTTTGATAACGATACAAGAATGATTGAGAAATTAATAACTTGTTCTTTAAATGATAATATCAGAAGGAAGTTAAATAAACATAAGCACGAAGGTTTAGATAAGATGATGAAATTAGGAGTGGAGTTAGATGGCAGCAATATTAAACCAGACGTTAGCGATACAAATTATGTAGACAATGATAAAAAATTGGATAAAAATAAAAAGTTTTACAATTTAAACATGGATAAAATACCATGCAAAAGTACTTTTAGTAATAATGAGAATAATTCTAATGATTATGAACGTAATAATTTTAAAGAAAATAATTTTAATTATAATGGACGTAACATTCATAAGGAAAATTTTGATTTTAAGAAGAGGAATTATAATGATTTTAGGCCTAATTATAGTGCTAGCCGAAACTATCAAAACAATATTTTTCGAGACAGTGAGGGTAACTCTAGAAATTTTCGTAATAACCAATCTTCGAATAACAATTCAAACTATTACGGAAGAAACTCCATGTGGCACAACAACAATAATGCAAACAATTATAATAGAAACAATGCCTGGCAATACAATAACAATTCAAACAATTATGGTAGAGGTACTTGGCAAAACAATAATTATAATGGGAGAAACAATTCCTGGTCTTACAACAATCAAAGAAATCAGAGTCAATATAATAATCGATATGGTTATCAATATCAATCCTATAATAACAACAATAATGGAGAAAATAATGCGTGGAAAAATTATAATCAAAATATTAATCAAAGAAAACCATTACAATATAATGACGTGAATCAAAGTAACATCAATTGTAACATGAACATTGAAGAGATTGTTGAAGAAAAATATAACCCTACACAAAATAATAATGGTAGTGATTTTAATATCAACAATTTAACTGAGTTTAAACTTAATGATAATGCGTTCATGACCACTTTAAAAGTAAATGATGCTGTTGTTACTATGCAGGTTGATACGGGATCCAAGTTTACAATTATACCTCATGATATGGCTAAACAAATAGGTATTAAAGATCTTAAAAAGTCCACTCTACAACTTTCAGCTTATGATGGAAACTTAATCAAGATTATTGGCGTCACTCAAGTTAAAGTAACCTACGAAGGTATCACCAAACACTTGCAAGCCGTGATCGTTAAATCTAATAAAAATGCGTTATTGGGACGTATGTGGATTAATGCCTTTAGTAATATTTTGAACAAATTTATAGCAAACATTGATACCAACTATGAAGATGAAATAAAGAAATTAATAAAAGATTGCGAATCTAAACTGACTAAAAAACCGATCAACAAAGGGAATGTCAAGATATATCTACGTAACGATGCCAAACCGAAAATCATACCACCTAGACGGTTACCTTATTCAAAGATAGACGCCGTTACTAGAGAACTTATGAGATGGATAGGAGATGGAGTCATTGAGCCTGTAACAGATGTCCGATGGGCAAGTCCGATAACCGCTGTCTACAAGGATAATGGGAGCGTTAGGGTTTGCGCAGACTTCAAAGACACTGTCAACCCAGCCCTTGAGGACTTCAGATACCCACTTCCAAGAATAAATGATCTTATCGCTAAGCTCAAGGAAGGGAAGAAGTTCACCAAGATAGATTTCAAGGATGCGTTCCTACAAATTCCCATCTATGAAACCTGCAGAGACATATTAACTATATCTACACACAGGGGGTACTACCGGTTTACCAGACTTCCTTTTGGGTTAAAGACATCATCTGCGATTTTTCAACAAATTATGGATCAAATTTTCAGTGACATGAAAGATGTCATATTTTATATTGATGATCTACTAATTACGGGAAGTAGTGACGAAGTTCATTTCAACAACATAAAGAAGGTTTTTGAAAGAATACTATCTCATGGTTTAGTGCCTAATTTTGCAAAAAGCTTATTTTTCAAAAAAAGTCTAAGGTTCTTAGGACACGACATCGACGCCAAGGGGATCCACGCCAACCATGATAAGATCGAGGCGATCGTTAAAATGCCGGAACCAAAATCAGCCGCGGAATTGTCAACGTTTCTAGGTATGGCCGGGTACTACAGAAAATTTTTGAACAACTTCGCTGAAATAGCTGATCCTTTATACAAGATTGTTAACAAAGAAAAATGGGAGTGGAATTTAGAACACTCCAAAAGTTTTGATGATCTAAAGACATTGATTAGTCTTCCTCCAGCTTTGACGTACTTTAATCCTGAACTACCTATCGGAATTGCGACTGATGCATCTAAAAGAGGTTTAGGAGCTGTTTTGTTTCACACTGAAAAAGATGGCAAAGAAAAACCGATAGCTTTTGCATCAAGAACTTTAGCAAAATCTGAAACAAACTATACCAATATTGAGCGTGAAGCTTTGGCCATTATGTTTGCTATCAAGAGATTTCAAGAATACTTGATTGGGACTAAGTTCACTATTATAACGGATCACAAGCCGCTAATCCATATTTTCACCAAAGGGCTCAAAGATAATAGCACCATGTCATTAAGGTTACAGAAGTGGAGTATAATTTTGGGGGGTTACGACTTTAACATCAGATATAAAGCTGGTAAATACAATGTTGTTCCCGATTGCCTCTCAAGACTACCACAAGTAATTGATGATGACGTTATTGATGATATCGCGATTATAAATGACTTTGGCGATATACCTCTTAGTTTTGACCGAATACGTGATGAAACATCCAAAGATTTTGAATTATCTCAAGTTATGTATGATATAAGAAATAATGTGCCTATCCAAAATAAAATTTATGAAAATATTGAACAAGAACTAAGTATCATTAAAGATTGTCTGTACAAAAGCGACAAAATAATAATTCCGTCAAGTCTGAGAAAGAACATACTGAAGGCGTTACACGAAGGTCATTTGGGAGCAGGTAAAATTAAATCCTTAGCCAAAGATCGTATGTGGTGGTCTGGTATGGTCAACGACATTGATTTGGAAGTCAAAAGTTGCGATGATTGTAATATTTATCATGACAATCCTAAGAAAATACAAAATCCATGGGTAGCAGCAACTAAACCATTTGAAAGGATATATATAGATTATGCGGGTCCGTTTTTTACAAAGAATTGGTTGATAATCGTTGATGCTTATAGTAAATTTCCGGTTATAGTTCCGGTAAAGAGTATTACGACTGAATTCACGTTAAAGGAAATTTATAAAACTATTTCACTATTTGGTATACCTGAAACCATTGTTACAGATAATGGTACCAATTTCACGAGCAAAGATTTTGAAAAATTTTGTAGCAATTATGGTATAAAACATGTACTAACGTCGGCCTATCATCAGCAATCTAATGGACAAGCTGAACGTATGGTGAGAACATTTAAAGCTCATATGAAAAGAAACATAAAGATTGGCTTAGAAACTGCGCTGGACAGATTTTTGTTCAACTATAGAAACACGCCGAATGACACTACGGGAGTTACACCGTCCAAAAGAATGTTTAACCGCGACATTAGAATAAAGTGGGATTTATTAAAACCTTTGGAGGATAAAGTTGGTGAAGTCTTCATGTCGTTACCACGAAATCGAACTTTTAATAGAGGAGACTATGTTTGGTATAAGAAACAGGGTGATGATACGTGGTGCAAAGGCAGCATCAAGCTTAAAGAGAGTAACACCATGTTTCAAGTTTATACTGATAAAGGGATAGTAAGTAGGCATATTGATCAGTTAAGGAAAAGAGAATGTTACAACAGTTTAAAATATTATGAAATTGACCCTAAAAATTCCTCTAAGGGGGGAAGTGTGGACACAAAGAATGAGATTAAGATACCAATTACTAGACCAATAAGAATTAAAAATAAACCTGATTACTTAAAAGATTACGTGCTTAAAATTTAAATATAAAACGCAAAAAATATAAAACGCTAAAAATATAAAACGCTAAAAATGTAAAACGCATAAAACGCTAAAAGTATAAAACGCTATGATTAACTTAACACCTAAAAAAAATAATATAATAATCATTTATCATTCCTTATTTTGGATTTTATTCCTTATTCCTTAAATTATCATTCCTTATTACATATTTTATTGTTCCGAAATTCAAAATTTTATTCGTGCATATTATTCATACATTTGATTTGATCAACTATTCCAAATTATATATTCCGATTTATTCCAAATTCCAATATTCAACTGGATTAATGATAATAACAATTTTGAGAAATGTGAACAACATACGATAAGGATATCAAACCAACGATAACGTTCAACGATTTTACCAAACCTACGCGATTGATTCAAGCCTACAATAAACGTACAAACTCACGCAACTCTAATAAACGATTTTATCAAACCTACGTGATAGAATCAAGCCTACGAAAACATTTGAGACTTATGCGCTAACCAATATAAAACCGAGTACAATCGAAACAGGAAAAACTTCTAGGACAACAAGCTCTCGATTACTGCTGAGAAGAAGCTTCGTTATTTGTAGAAGAGGGGGAATGTTGATTGATTTAAATTTGAATATTATTTATTTTATATGTTGATTGATTTAAATTTGAATATTATTTATTTTATATATTAACTATTTAAGTTGTTCAATTAACTTTTAAATTTTATATATATATAATGTTTTTAGATGAAAAATATATAGTAATAAATTTGATTCAAATTTAAATAGTAATAGTTGAAATAAGTCCTTACTTTTATTTCTTTTAATATATTACTATCCAGGGACTAGAACCCGAACTCTTAATATTTCGCTAAACCCAATTTAAAATTCAGGGTTCAAGTTTTTTTTTAATTCAAACTTTCATTTTGTTTATTTTAAAATATACTATATTAAAAATAATATAGTATATTTTAAAAAAATGATGTTTCTATTATTTTAACTAATTTTAATAAGTCATTATTTTTCTGGTCTCCGAACCCTGAACCCACCTGAAACCAAACCGGGTTTAAAGATTTTTCACTGAACCCAAATCCATACCCATTTTTTGAAGTAAGGTTCTCGTCCCTGTTTCTATCCTTAAAAATTTTTTTTTTCCATGGGTTACTTTATTTGAATATTTACTGATATGATATGATGTCGAAATGTATTAGTAAATAATTAATTTTTTAAAAAGGTAAAATAAATAAAGGTGAAAAATTGTAGAAATATAATTTACGGGAAAGGATAGGGGATAAAAAAAAAGGAAGCTTGGAAAATGGAAGAGCTTGAAACTTTCTACTATTAAGTCATTTTAGAGATGATATTTAATTTACTAAATAAAATCAATTAAATTATTTTTAAAAGGATAAAAAATGGATTATGCCTCTACTTCTTGATAGAATACAAATAAGGATTAATAATATACGTTTGGCTGATTACTCTCCCCTGTCATTGACTTAATATCTTTTATATTTCTTGTATGATACTCATATTTAAAAAGAATAATAATATGGGATGACTGCTCAACATCGGGCCAGTCAATTTTGAAATATGTATAAAACTAATTCCTATTTTTTATGAATAATTTTAAAAATTTAAGAATAATGTTTATTTATAAAGGCAGCGTCGACAGGATATTATTCACTGGAAGACTCCCTTCAAAGACCTATACCTACCCTCCATATTTTGTCGCTTTCGGCTACCATATTTCAATATTATTGATTACACTTTTTAAGAAAGTGATTCAGAAATTGTTTTTTTGGAAAATAATGTCTATGATTGTGTGTAATATATAATATATAGATTTGATCGATGTATAGCATTATCATTGTATTATAATAGTCTATAATAAAATGATTAATTTTTACAGCAATATAGCCCTATTTCATCTAAAAATTGAAAACCCCCCCCCCTCCCAATCAATTAAATTGTCCTACCCCTAGTCTACCAACCTTAAATGCCTACCCCCTCTACAAAATTGGATGCAAACTTTTCCTATCTCCACCGCTAATATAGACACTGTATATAGGTAATTTGAATGTAAAAATATTTTAGGGATAGGGAAGATCGGGTGTAATTGAAACGTGTGTTCATCAGTTCATTATTTTGAGTTTTATAACTAGTCATTCATGTGTCTTAAAATTTAGTTATATGATGGAACTCTATAATTTGCATATTTGGTAAAAATCACTATAAAATGTGTCTTTGAGAAATTAAAAAGTATTTATTATTCAATGAAAATATGTAGAAGTTTAGAAAATTATAAGAAATAAATATAGATAACAGCTAGAAAAAAACGCCAAAATATGGGGTGCAGAGGGTACCTACCTAATTCATCGAGATTAACTGTAGTGTTAAATTAAATATAAATAACTAGGAGTTATTTATAACTAGTTATCCAAGACCAGGGACTTGAAGATCCATTAAGTCACTAGAACTTCCACTCTCCTACCCTTTAACCACCCCCTTCTCCAACTAAATCCAAATTAACAAATGGAAACCTAAATTAAAACTAACCCTAACCTCTTTCAATTTATTCAAATGACCATTTCGTCTTCATAACTTTTGCTATTTCATTTATATTTTAATCATGCGTCATGGTTTATTAATCGTTTAAAATTTTATTTTTTTTGCTTACTTTAAACGAAGCTTAGAAGTGTGAACCCAAAGTCAGAAACTGTATTTTACCGGGAATACCATTTCAGGCAACTATAGATAATATATTTTACCCTGTTAATGTCATACTCAGACAATTTTAAAAGATATTACACATTTCCCGATTACTCGTATTAGCTGTGCAACTTAATAATATTACTACTAACCCGGAGAGATGCATTCGTTATGTAAATAATACTTTAAAATGATCTTTAAAAAATATTTTTTAGATAAATATTATCTTTCATTTATAATTTAATATTACTGGCATAAACCGATTTTTATTTAATTGTTATGTATGCCCTGAAATTCAGATTATAATTATTTTATTTCATAATTAATTATATTTCCTGTTTAGTTAAATTAAATTGCAAGTTTTATTTGCGAAGGTTATAAGAGAATGATGTAGATTCGAATCATCTTTAATATAAAATTAACATCCCAATGTATTTCAATTTTTTTTTAAAGCAAAAAATTAAAAATATGAGGCGATCTGATTTATAGAAATAATATAATATTTTTTTGTGACCCATAATGCTATATTGATCGTTCCAAAAATTTTACAGCATAACAAACTTGTCTCTTCATCCGTTTTTATTTCTACAAAAATTTACTTTATATGCGATAAGAATAGAAGATGTATACAGAAGAACATAAAATAAAGAAGGATTGATTAATTTGTAATATATCTATACGTGGTTCGTCTTATAAAGCTATTTCCATAACAATAAAATATTAAAAATTTACAAAACTTTATCGAAAAACAGTTTGGATAAGCCTCTTCTTTTATTTTACATATAAAATATGTACAAAATATATTTTGTGAATTTTCAAAATTTTATCATTAATTTACCTTAAAAGTTTTGAAACTTTTCTAATTTTATAAACAACCTATACTTTTTATTTTCCCTTTAATTATCTTGTATCGTGTTCCTTAAAAAAAAATTTTATTTTTAAAACATACCTAAGAACATTTCCTTGAATTATTCATTTTTATATTTAATAATCAGTTTGTATCGCCTAAGCTTTTAATTTTAATTTGAGATCGCTTAGAAAAAAAATAAATTCCATTGGGGAATAAAAGAGAGACAGACCACTTATTTTTATATATAATACTAATATAAAATTAATAAGTTTTTAATATATAATTACAATCGACTATTTCTGTTTGGGGAAATGCTAAAAGTCGCCTTAACTATAGCGTATGCTGAAGAAAGTGGGCTAAAACATCTTGAAAGTTTAATATTTTCACAAAAAAAAAATTGTGGTTTTAGGTAATCGTTTTTTGACGATAAACTAGATTTGTACCAAACCAATTTTAGTCAAAATTGTAGCCAACAGCGAATTCGATGTTAAGTTATAATGTTATTCATTCTCACCACCATCTCATCAGTATATCATTAATAGGCAATAAATTTCGTATCACTTACTTCTTTGCACATATACCAATCAATTTTATTTTGTTATATAAGGATAAAAAATTATTATTTGTGAAAAAATATTATAAGCCTTAATTCTTATGCATTCATTATCTAGGAAATGAAACTTGAATTGTTGTTCTATACTATACTATACCAGTGATATGATTTTGAAATGAGGTCCCGATTAAAATTATCACATTTACACATATTTCATATAAAACCAAATATTTCAATCCATTATTTTATTTCATTATAAATATTAATATAGAACATCAATATTACATAACATGATTATATATATATTTATTTATCAAAATATCAATATTATAAACTGTTTAAATTATCTTATTTTTAGAACAAAAGAAAAATTCAATTCTTGTAAAATAGAAAAATATATTGAAAAATGTCCATAAATGTCAATTATAAATCGACAGATACAACAAAAAAATATATAATTTATAATAAAATTTCAAACATTAATTTTATTAAAAATTAAAACATTTGTTTTAAAAAATAATATATTTATATGAATAAAAGTATTTTCCCTAACCAAAAATCAAAAAAAATCGTAATATAAAAACATGATTGTATTGAAATCATAAATTTTTATAATAATAAACTTTCATTTCTTTATGTATTAAATGTATCGCACTATTTTCATATTTAAAAATATTATTACAAAAAGGACACTTATTTTTGAAAAAAATCGTATAAAATGTTGATAATGCTTTTAACAATGTAGTAGTATTGTTTAAACCATCTAACTTTGGCCAGTTCTAAAACGTCCTAATCAAATTTTTAGTCTAAAAAAATAGTCTCTATCATTAAATTGAGGCTAAACTCAGACGTTTATAGGGGATAATCTTGAACAGGCCATATTGGAGTTGGCAAAGTTAGGTAAATTAACATCATCACTACAATGTAGAGTTTAAGTACAAAAGTTAAGCCAACAGATTATGCTAAGCAATTTTAAAATTATATAAGTTATTGAAGTTGTGAGAATTTTTGTATCAAGATATTGATTAAATGTTTGTCATAAATTTCTAAAAAAAAATGTTGTTATTATAAATATAGTTTGCTTGATGGCGGAGAGTCTATCTCGACAACGTTGCAATTTTTTTTTCCCTGTCGGACAAGAAGTTTCAGAAATAATTATTATTTGACTAGAAATTTGAAAATGGTAGATTAATATTACGCCAGTAAAAATTTGAAAATTAAGTAAATATTACGCCGGAAAACTTGAAATCATATATTTAATATGAGATATTAATAATAACAAATATAAATTAATATAAAAAATAATATTTTTGAAAAATATGTCCGGCATCTGCATTTTTTGGCTTTGAGGGGGAAGGGGGGATTTGTCCCCCTGCCACCCCCCGCTGCGTACGCGCATGTATATCAATAAAAAAAATTTAAACCATGTTGATTATAAAAATAATTTTTTTTATTATTCTATTAGCTAAAAAATTTATTAAACAAAAAAATATTTAAAAAAAAGTAACATCTTATTAAAAAGTTTCACTTAAAAAAAAAACTTAAAATATAATATTTATTTTTTAAAAAATGCTAAAAAATAAATAAATATATAGATAAAACTCTATCTTGCGGATTAAATTTTATTATATCTTTATTAAATATTTGGGATATTTTTTTTCAAATATAAAATATGCTGAAGCTTTAATATATATTTTTTTTACTAATTTCCATATTAGACCTTACTTTAATTTTAAAAATTATACTTTGTAATGTTGTAATATTAGTGTTAAATAATGGAGTTGATTTTTTATATTTTAAATTTGCATTGATATTTTATATAACTTTATTTGGTATTATTTTAATATAACCTTATTTAATATGTTGATGAAAGCTTACAATCATTTTAGCTTGTAACCTTGCTTTTGTTTAAAATATTTTTGTTATATATCTTGATACTTTTTATAATTTGTATTTAATATGAGGTGTATATAACTTATTTTTGATAATAGATTTAGTAGTTTAGATTAATGTAAAAATATAGTAAACTCAATCTTACTTTTCTTTTGTTAACTTTTTGTACCATATTAACAATTAGTTAAACAAAAAATGTTCATATTGTGATAATATTCAAACAAAGATAATGTTTTATCAAAATTATTACTTTATTATTTAAGTCTTAGACTCTGCAAATAAAGATGAAAACTCGTGATAATTCTAGATAAACAATTGGAGTTAATCACTTTTTATTTTTCACAGATAATTTTCTAAATTAAAATTTTTATTAATTATTATTTTTTTGTTGCTTTTCATTTTAAGTTAAATTTTTATGTTTTATTATTTTTATAATTATGTTTGGTAATTTTAATAAATTCTTTCTATTTTAATAGGGTCTCTTATTGGTACCAACATGTTTTTCACAGTATATTGCACGAAAAATGACATTAGACTCCTAGTAAAATTATTAGTTTAAAAAATTTTTATTCTCTATAAAAATTTACTATCAAAGTTCGTCTTATCTAATATAGTATTGTTGTTTGGGAAGGATTTTTAATCATACCAAAAGGCTCGCAAGAGACTTTTCACTTTATAAATCAATTAAAATTTTTTTATAATGAATGATAAATTCTAGTTCCACAATATATATGTTTCATAAACTTGCTCCATGAAATTAGCTGTGCTCCAAAACGTATAGTAGCCGTAGTTAAGGAAAAAATTTCAAAATTAAAAACTGGAAAACTTCATGCAAGTCGATTTAAAGCACTAACGATTAAACATATATCATTCTTTAGTGCTTCATAGGTTAGTGTGTAGCTGAAATTAAGAAGAAAAAAAAATTATTTGCGAAAAAACACAAAAATAAACAAATAATAGAGAACAAGCCAAAATAAAAACTATAAAAGCAATAAACAGTTTCTCGCCAATATTTAATGCTTAATCAATATATTTAAATTCCGTTATCAATTTAGTTTAACGCCTTATAAAAAAATAAGTTATAGCCTAAATAAAAATCATGACATCACGATTTAGGTTGTGAAGTTGGCCGAACGATTGAAAGCACTAGTGTTGTTAAGTCGATTTGAGTATCTTAGCCAGATAAATATTGCCTAAACTTCAAGATTTTGTTAAATAGATGTCCAAACCTTTGTGTCAACTATGAGCTAAATCTTTAGGCTCGCATAATATTTTTCTAAATAAAAAATTGAGTTAGCCCTTTTTTAAAAATAGGCTCAAATCTAGCCGTATAACAACACTAGACGGCACTAACGAAAGCACTTATATCATTATTTGATGCTTAGTTATTAGATGTGTATTCCATTCAGTTTTGTAGCCCCAATTATAATAAAAAGGTTATTAAAGAAGAAAAAAACAAAATAAACAGCAAATGACATCTCATCAAAACAAAACTATGGTAGTATTAAACATCCTGTTTTTGCCCTTATTTCGTGCTTATTTATTAAATTCAAAAATCCGTAATTAATTTGGTTAACCGTCATACGAAAAAATAGGTTTTACGTTTAAATAAATTTTTTGAAATCAAATTTTGGCCAGCAAAATTATGGAAGCACGTCGGTCATGAAATAAGAGTGCTCCACCCGACATTTTCAAAATTTTTGAGTTAGAAGTGGATAATAACCTATTTATTCCCAATATCTATATATATATAAAAACTAGAATTAAAACAAATATTAATTTTTGTCAAAGTTATAGCTATGGCAAAAATTGATCAATAAGCTATTTCCTAAATTTGATTTTAAACTTAAATGATGATTTTCTCATTTTAAACATTTACGCAAGTGGAGCACTCAAATTCTAGGCCGACGATATCATTCTTTAGTGCTTCGTTAGTAGAGGTTAGTGCTTTAATCAGTTTATAATAGCCAAAATTAAAATAAAAAAGTTATTAACGAAATATATATTTTAAAAAAATGGTGGTACTCAAACATTTTATTTTTGCCATTATTCAATACTTGACTAGTAAATTCAAATTCTGCAATTAATTTGGTTAACCGCCTATATATGCTAAAATAATTTTGGCCAACGAAGTAGCAGCACTTACGATGAAACCTACACAATTCCTTAATGCTTGGTTAGTAGTGGCCCCAAATTAAAATAATAAACAAAAATAAACAACCAATGGGGGCCCACCAAAACAATACTGTAGTGCTACTAAATAACCGGTGTTGGTTATTATTTATTGCTTAATTGGTTAATTTAAATTCCGTAATTAATAACGTTGATCGTCTTATCAAAAAATAGTTCAACGTGAAAAGATATGTTTTGTGGTTAAATTTTGTTCAACAAAATTATGGAAGCAATAACCCTGAAATTATTCTTTAGTACTTCGATAGTAGAGGTTAGTGCTCAATCAGTTTATAGTAGCCAAGTTTAAATTAGAAATTATCAACGAAATAAACAAAAATATTGTAGTATTTTAAACATTTTTTAGGCCCTTATTTCTAAAAAAACAAAAATTAGATTAATTCATCTTTGAATTATGCTAAATTAAAATTTTATTAAACCTTAATCCTTCTGCATAATAGAATAGAACATCGTTTAATTAATTACCAAGCTATTATTAATTTTTATGTATGATTAATGTTTGTATGTAAACTACTAGTCGAACATGTGATCTCTGTGACCTCCCCCAAGCACCGCCTAAATTTTTTTCCATATGAACTGAACCATTATAATTTTTTGATGCTTTTCACATAGGCCAAGGCCCAGTTTTTGAAATAAAAATCCAGCCCAAGAGTCTAATTAGGGAGTGGATAATAGAACCCCTCAATAATATGCATATCATAATATATAAATTTAAGCTTGTTTTTGATTTGAAATCGATTAAATATTTTGTTAAAAAAGGAAATTAATTTTAATAAATCAATTCAATTTAGAATTTACTATTATTATTATTTATAAAATAAAATAAAAACCAAATACCCAATATATAGCTATTTTATTAATAATATCAAACCTATAAAAATAAAATGTTCAATGTTATATAATGTCCAACAAGAATTATACCTCGAATTACGCATTCAACTATGGAAACTCTTCAGAATTCATAAAAATTGTCCCTAATCATCAAATTTTGATAATTCGCTACATTTTTTCCATCACTCTTTGCTTGATAACCGCAGTTGGAGTCTTTGGAAACGGTTTAATTATCTATGGATTAATACCCAGAATTAAAAATTCGTACGGAAAAACGCTGAAGTTACTTTACTATGCCCACAGTAGATATTACATGATGTGGATATCTGTTGTGAGTATAATCGTGTGTCTCAACGCAGCCTTTAGGGCTTACTGGATCTTAAGATATCCCATCAACTGTTTTACCACTGAAATGGGTTTCATAGAAGCGGTCTTGGTTTTCAAATTAAGACAATTTATCATATGTAATACTCTGTTTTTATCTAATTGGTTAATTGCTGTTATGTCCTTTAGAGGCTTTATCGCGATTAAATACCCCAATTTTTACAGGATAAAATTCTTGGATAAAAAATCGGATCTTGACGGGTGCATAATGTTGGTCCTAATAACGATATCCTCAGTAATGTCTTTTCCTTTTTTTTTAGACAAGAGTATTCAATATGACGAAAATGAACAACACATTTTGAAAAAAAATTACTACTTTCTGGAAAACGAGAAATTCAAACCCTTCTTCGATATGTACTATCGGATAGGAATGATCATCTCTATCGTAGTTCCTTGTACGCTCATAATGATCCTGAATGTGTTGACTTGGTGCCTGATGTATAAAAAGGATAAATCTAATATACTGAATCGCAACCGTCTAAGTATTAGGCCCTCTAATACAGTGTCGTACAAATTGAGAATGATATTCAATACGCGTCAAATTGTGCCGAATGCTAACTCATTAGGTAATCTTCGGGTGAAAAAAAGTAAGTCGTCAATGTCCCTAAACTTTGCTGTCTTCTCCGGTGTATTAACCACGATCACTTTCCTCTTTTCGTTACCCATCATAGTATTGACATTTTTTAAAGGTGAACATAGAGTTTTTGATATGAACTGCTTCTCCATTTCCTATATGATAGCATTTATATTTCTAATTCTCAAGAACATCTTCTATCCTTACCTAATAGTGTTGGGTAATTCCGCTCTGCGAAATTTAATATTAAAAATTATTATTGACCATTCTTTAAAAGTCTTAAATTTAGCCAAACGAAACAGGATACATGTTGAATCGGTAAACTCATTACGTGCTTAAAATTGTCATATATATATGGAAAATATAACGAAATTAAATATAATAATCGCTAAAATTATCAAAGACCCCAGTCATTCTATGCCATTATAGAATAATTTTAGAATGTGCTATGTTTAAGTCATGAAGTTGATCAAATGCATCATTTATTTCTGCGAGGTGTTTTCAATTAGACAAATATAAATTTACAATTAGCTAGCCAAAGTTTAGTTAGATCAAGTCAATTCAGAATAAATAATAATTTTTTTATGTTAATAAACACTGATATATATATATATATATAACATATATTGTAATTTTAAATAGAAATTTGTGTTTAGTTTAATAAATAATATAGTATTAAAACTTATTTAGAGATGTTTTAAAATATTTTTTATAATTTGTGTTTAGTTTAATGAATCATATAGTATTAAAACTTATTTAGAGATGTTTTAAAATTTATAATTTTTAGTATTAAAATTATTTAAAGATGTTTTAAAATATTTTTTATAATTTATGTTTCAAAACTTTACAACTTTAAAAATATCATTTTTAAAAAAAAATTATTTAAAGTATAAATTGATACATTACAGTACAGGTTCGAAAAGATACATTATGAAGTAAAAAAATGCTCTTATTTAAATATTTATTATGTTACTACAAATAAAAAGAATAATTTATATTAATCATTTTTTAAAAATTGACATATAGATATAGCCAAATTCCAAAATGACCCTCCATATGTTTGAAGCGATGATTCATAAGTATTTGTTCGTTAATGTAAACACAAACAATTGGCGAGATCCAAATAATATATTTCCAAAAAAAAGATATATAGTCTTGAATTGTAAATTTTTTCTGGAGCTTTCTTTAAAATTTAAACCATTTCTGCTAAGATCAGTGCATGGAAAAATCTCTTAACTATTTAACTCTAAGTTGTAGATATGTTTACTATTTCCATTGCCTGAACATTAATCTATTAGTCAATGTTAAAAAAAAAACCTAAGATTATAATTGAATTACAAGCCACGTCACTTTTAAATCAACGAAATAAGCCTTCTCTTAAAAACCCATATTTCTAAATTTTTAGAACTTTGCAAGCTTTTTATGAAGAATAGTTTATGGCCCGAAATAGGCCTAAATATCTTTAAATCTGGTCCTAAATAACCTGGTCCAAAAAAGCCCGCCTCGAGATTAAATTTTTTTTGTCCGAACTAATTATTTCAAATAAGCTCACCATAAGATTAGAGTAAATTGGATCCCAGAGGGGGTCGTGCCGAGTCTTGCAGATCATTAATGAGAACCATACATCTGGAAATGAAAATTTAAATTTGTGACTTCACTGAATTGAACCCCTAAGCAATCTGATTATCACGCTGAAACAACCAAAAAAATAAACATAAATATAAAAGATTCGCCGAATGGACAAATGTAAGTTTTTTTTTCTTCTATGTTTTTTCTTAAGAAATTGCTTTTAATTATAAAAAATTAAGAGATATATTATTATTCTTGGCGTTATTTACTAAAAGTTCTAAAATCTTTATTTGCCAAGGAATTTATTTAATAAATATCTATCAAATTTTGTAAGATATTTCACATAATGCCTCATATTACTCACTCACATTGCCTTAAAACATAATAATATAACACAAAACAGAGGGAAGCGTTATAAGATAATATTTTGAAATGGCCTTTAAAATAAAATATATTTTTTTAAAAAATATTCATTATTTTAAAATAATTTAATGTTCCTGGCATATAACCGATATTATTTAAAATTGTTACGTTATCCCTTTGAAATTCAAAGCATAATTATTCCAAAATTAATTATATTTCCTGTTAAAATTAAATTTAAAAAAAATTTATAGGGTGGGGGGGGGGGGTTGGGGGTGTTATGTATGAAGGTTATGGAAATATGACAAATACAATAGAATTTATAGTAAATATAAAATAGCGGCCAAAATATTTAAGATTAAAAATTAAAACAGAACATATGGGAGGCCTGGTTAGTGTTGCTAAACGGCAACTCAATATTCTAGCCCAAAAAATATTGCCTAAAACCTCGAGATTTCGATAATATATGTCTAGACCTTTGTTCCTTCTGTGGGCAGAATCTTCAGACTTGCCTAATATTTTTCTGGATGAAATGTTGAGCTACCCGTTTTTAAAAATCGGCTCAAAACTAGCCGTTTAACAACTTTAGGCTTGATTTATATTTTAAACCAAATTTATTTTGTGTGGCGATAAGTATAGTAGTATATTTGCTATCTAATTTATTATTCGCCAAAATTATGCAACAACTTGAATTTGAAATTATTAGAATTAGATAAGTAAATTGGGAAATTCGATTACAAATTTCAATTTGTCAAAAATAAAATCTTATTTAATAAAATATCAGCAATAAAAAATAGACGAAGATAATTTTATTCCCTTTATGAATTTTACATTTTACATTTGGAAATTGAAATTCTTTGCTAAGAATCAACTTACTCCTTTAACACTATTTATCAAGGGGGGGGGAGTGAATCTATCATAGATTATATTTTAAATCAGAGAAATATGATAAGAGGAGTAAATTTATCACCTTACACTAGAGCCATCATCTGGAATAGTATTTTAAATTTTATAAGAACCTTTCGGAACCGAAACAAACATACAAGCGTTATATATATTGGTTTAAATGCTGTGCGATTCATTTCAAAACGTTTAATTAATCTTTTAAATTTATTTATATTTTTTTTTGATTCCTTTAACCTAGCTATTTCATTTATCATTTTCATGTTGACATATAAATCTTTATTACTATTTAAATACAACGCCAATCACAGTCATAATTTATTTTCGTAACATTAATTCATATAAACTCCATTTTTCCCTTAAGACAGGAACATATATAACAACTTACATTACTCCCGAAAAATATAAGGAGAAAAGTCCGTATCTGTCAATTACAAATCGACAGATACAACATTAGCTCGGAACAATTTAGGAGCCTCGGGATCAAACCAAATTTAAGAACCGGTACTGCAACTCAGCCGTCATTTTCATAGAGAAACCGTTGCCAATACAAAATGACTCTAGAATTTATGATGGAATATAGGTATTTTACACATAACGGAAATGTATTTTTCGTGGAAAAATAAGAATTTTCAAACCATTGATGTATTCAAATAATTTGTGCGCCACTTTTCCTACTTTAAATCCTTTTATTTAGCGCGCTTTTTTAATGTTTAAAAAATCTTATTTTCCGGAGATATCTCTAACCATATAAGTTATGTTCGAAAGCCCGATTCGAGTCAATTTTTCCAAAACGGACCGATTTAACATTTTTAGCTAAAATAATATGATGCAAAGCATCGAGATTCGACAAATAGTTGTTCAAGCATCTGCCAACTAGGAGCAAAATCTTCAGGATTACATAATGTTATTTTGGTTATAATCTTAATCGTTAATCGGCGCTTTTTAAACAACACTAACTAACATGCGTAGATAATACTTTCTCCGCAGTGTGTTGTTAAATGGCTCGTTTTGAGCCGATTTTTAAAAACGGCTAACTCAATACTTCATCCAGAAAAATATTACGCGAGCCTGAAGATTTTGCTCATAGAAGGAACAAAGGTCTATACTAGGCAATATTTTTCTGGCTAAAATATTGTGTTAGCCATTTTTATAAATCTGCTCAAAACGAGCCGTTTAACAACACTACTTCACAGCATCGGAACATTTTATTAAAGATATTACACATATAACAAAACATTTTTTAATCTAAGCGAAGCGCTATATTTAATATTTAAGAAAAATGAGCTTTTTGAAAAATATATTTTTTTTTTATTAATAAATTTATCTATTTTTTTTAAATTCAATATTCCTAGAATATAACCTATATATTATTAAATTGGCAATGTATCCCTTCGTCAAATATAAATTTAATTATTTCAAAAAAATTAATTATATTTCCTGTTAAATTTAGTTATTATATGAACGGGTTTGTATGATTGTTTACGAAAGAATGACGTACTACATTAGAAATTAACCTTAAAATAAAATGGAATTAAAGTGATGCCAAATTTATAACAAAATAGAATTATTTTTTTTTTAGTGACGCACATAGCTATTCATCAATCCCCAATTTTTTTTTTAAAATAGCATAACAAGCTTTCTCTCTCATTTACATTTAGTTTTTATAAAAAAAACTATAAAATTTATTTTTATATGAGATGGTGGAAATAGGAGATCTTAAAGAGACCCTATCTCGATAAATTTGTAAATATTTGTTTATCCTATGAATCGATGCGGTGCCCAAAAACAATTAAATAATTATATAAAACATTCTCAAAACTTTTTCGAAAAAAAAAAGCTAAATGTTAGCTTCAATTGTGTTATTTAATTATTTCTTGAGCGCGTTTTTTTTTAAATTTTAAAATCGGATTTTACTGGAAATGTAATCCAGCATGTTGAGAAAATCGATTCTTATGAATTTTAGAAAAATTTTGCCTGTTACCTTTGAATCATTTTATAATTTATTATATAAATAAAAAATCTAAGGGAAAAAAACTAATATAAATTATATTAAGTTTAAAAGTTCATAAGCGAAATTGTGTCATATTTAAAGGGTAGGTATTCTAAACATGATAGAAAACATTTCAGGTAAAATCAAAAATTTTAAATTTAAAAAAACGCTCTATAAAGTGATTTTAAAGTTGAAAAGATAATACAATGCCGGAAAAAAAGACATTGACGCTAACATATATTATATATAAATATAAAATAAAAATTATGGCCTATAACTTGTTGTGATATTTAGAATGATATTATTTTTGTTTGCATTTATTTAACTAGTTTTGTTTATCTAAAGTTGAATATTTAGGAGTTCATGTAAAATTTGAATAGGTTATACGACGAGTATTATTATGTAAATAATGATATCTTATATAATATGATTTTAGATATAAAAATTAATAAATACCACTCTACTTTTTATTTTTTTTTCTAATATAATTATTTTTAGTTTTAAATTTTATATTTTTTTTACGTTTTTTATTTTATTTAATGTTATTTTTGAAATGATTTTGATTATATTTAATAAATTAAACTGGCATCTTCAATTCGTGTTCGTATTAAATTACAACTTTAAACAAAATAATGATTTTTGAAAACAGCTAACTCAATATTTTATCCAGAAAATAAAAAATAGAACGGCACAGATGTTTGGGGCATATATTAGTCAAATCTTGAGGCAATATTTTCTGGTTAAAATATTGAGTTTAAAGGTTTTTAAAAATCGGGTCAAATAGATAGGCATTAAGCAATAATAGCCAAAACATATTTTGTGAAATTTTATAAAACTTTATCGATAAATATCTTATTCCTTAAATTTTATAAATAGGTTATAATTAGTGTTTAAATATGGAATTAAAAATTTTTTTTTTTAAAATATATGTATGTGTGGGTTATGGTTAGTGTTGTTAAACGGCTCGTTTTGAGCCAATTTTTAAAAACGGCTAAATCAATATTTCATCCAGAATAATATTACGCAAGCCTGAAGATTTTGTTTGTAGAAGGAACAAAGGTTTGGATTAGCGAAATCGAGGCTTAGCAAATATTTTTCCGGCTAAAAATTGAGTTAGCCGTTTTTATAAATCGGCTCAAAACGAGCCGTTTAACAACACTAGTTAGGGTTTGGCTACCCAACAAGAAAAAATGATTTAAAACAAGTTTTGTTTTTTTTAATCTTCATATCTTTAAATTTTACAAATAATCATATAATAATAATTTAAAAGCAATTCATAACTTATTGCGATCCATACGTTATTAATGGTAATGATGTTATAGCATTGAACGTTAATTGATTAGATAGCTTCGTAATTTTATCTTTATAAAATAGAAAAAATAAGTTTGTTATTTTCGAATAGCATCTTTGGCCTAGATTCACGAGTTACCTATGTCACCCACCTTTTAGATATGGGTAAAAATCTATCAAGAACCGAACTAAAGCCAAAAGGGTTCTGTGGGGTTATTAAAATATCGTAAGTGATGGCATGATTCCGTTTTACTATATATTAAAATAAAAATGGATCATATTGTAAATATTTAGTTCATATGTTGATTAGAAAATTGTTATATGATTACCAACGATATATGTTATTAACCTATTTTAAAAAGTTTTTTTATTTTTGCAAATTTATTGACTCTTTATACTGTGAAAATTACCTACCTTATTAGGTTAACAAAGTACATGTTAAGTCTTATTTAGGAATTATCATTGCCACCTCTAATCAATTTTTTCTTAAAATAATAGATAGTAATTTCGTGTCAATTCTTCAGTGATATACTTAGCGAGACACCAAGAAGAAGATGTTAGATGTAATCAAACAAAATGATTCGATGGAGATACAACATTTCTTTAATGAATCAGATTCCAATAATCAATTTTGTATTAAAATTATATATTTTATCTTTTTTATATACTATTTTGCGGCTATAAGTTAACATATTGGAAAATTTTTATATACTTTTATATACAAACTTTTACCGAAATATATATACTGATAAATTGTGATATATTATCGTTATTTTTTATTACCACTTATAAATAAATATCCTATTTTTGTCTAACTCGGTTCTTAAAATCACTCTAAATTTGATTCCCACCTCTCCTAATATCCGGCAATAGCAACTACCTTATCAATTCATTTTAGGTTAAATCAATCCTCGCCAAAAAACACGAACTTATAAAATTATGCTCTGTACCCCCTTCCTGGCTGGTTTAAAAAACTGAAGAAAAAAATGTAATTTATAATTATTTTTCTTTTCTTTCTAACTTTATTTTTATTTACATAATTGAAGAGCGCTTGTTTTATTTATTCCAATTCCCAGAGAAATAATAAGTTAAAATATTTCCTGATTTATCGCTCTGGATATATCAATGGGTAAGAAATTTAAACTCTTTGGGAGCAAAAAAGGGAAGAAATTCTCAATTTTCCAGAGTTTCAAACACAATGTTAGTTTTGCGATATAATTATGGATTACTTTTCATGATTTATCTTTCTAATCAAAAGCCATGTTTTTTAGCTATATTTTATAAATTCAATTCAGAATTTTTATTAAAATTTAAGTTTAAATACATTGAAGGGGGAAAAAATAACATTTCAGCTATCAGGGGAAGAGAATAGATCATGATATTTTATTAATCTCAAACAAAAAGGTAAAGAAAGACCATGAGTCAGGTTCGTTACTGCTAATGGGGTCTAGCTTTAAAATACCACCTTTAAAATGATTAATATAATATATAATATAACGTAGGTTGCCATCTGATTTGAAACGTAAATATAAATTAATTAATTTAATTTAAAAAAAAAATCTAGTATCTTGTTATAAAAGGAAATTAATTTTTAAAATCACGTCAATTCAGGATTACTCATAATTATTAAAAAAAATTAAATAATAATTTAATACCAATTCAATATATTTTATTTTAATACCAATTCTTTAAAATTAGAGAAAATTAATACATTGTTTAATATAGTAAATATCATTAAATATAAAATGAATTACACATTTCCGATCTATAACGACTCTACAGTCAATTTCACAAAATTTGTCCCAAATCATAAAATTTTGACAATCCGTTACACATTTTCTATCATTCTCTGCCTGATGACCATATTTGGCATATTAGGAAATGGTTTGGTTATTTACGGTCTATTGCCCAGGACTAAAAATTGGTATGGAACAACATTGAAGTCATTTTACGAAATTCACAGTAGATATTACCTGATCTGGATCTCTGCTGTAAGTATAATCGTGTGCCTATGCGCGATCTTTAGGGCTTGCTGGATCTTAAAATATCCCATCAACTGTTTTACCAATGAAATGAGTTTTCTGAGAGCGGTGTTGGTATACAAATTAAGACAATTTATCATATGCAATATTTTGTTTTTATCGCATTCGTTCATGGCCGTGATGTCATTAAGAGGCTTCATCGCGATTAAATACCCATTTTTTTACAGGACAAAATTCCTGAATAAAGAATCAAATTTGGACCGCTACATAATGTTAGTCTTATTGGTGGTATCCCTTGCAACATCTTCTCCGTTTCTTTTCGACAAGAGTATTCATGCTATCAAAAATGATGGAAGCACTTTGAAAAATAAGTACTATTTTCAGGAAAACAAGAAATTGAAACCCTTTTATGACGTTTACTATAGAATAGAAATGGCAATCGCTATCACCGTACCTTGCACTCTCATAATGATCTTTAATTTATTGACTTGGTACCAGATGTACAAAAAAGATAAATTTAACATATCAAATCACAATCATATCAGTATCAAGTCTTCGAATAATGTGTCGGATAAGTTACCAATTTCGTCTAAGTGTCAATTAGTTATGAATGCTGATTCATCGAGAGTCCAAATGGAAATAAATAGGGTATCAAGGTCTAAAAATATTGCCCTTATCGCAGGTATATTAACTACCATTACTTTCTTCTTCTCATTACCAATCACTGTATTGACATCCCTTAAAAGTAAACATAGACTTTTTGATATGAACTGTTTTTCCCTTTCCTACATGCTCGCATTTATATTTCTAATTCTCAAGCACTTCATTTATCCTTACCTAATATTGTTCGGTAATCCAGCACTGCGAAATCTGATATCCAAAAATATTAAAAAATTATCCGAAAAAGCCTTGTTTAAAAATATTCGTCGCCACTATTTAAAATGCCTTAATTTAGCGAAGCTTAGAAAGAAGGTAGAATGTGAATCTGCAAATACCTAAGGTGCTTAAAATTGTCATTACTATCACATATAACATGATACAAATTATAGAAATATATAAAATTATCAAAGATCTTAGCAATTCTATTCTAACATTAGAAAAGCATATTTATTTATTTTTTTATAAATGTATTGATGTTAAATAATAACGTGTCAAAATTTGTATTTTAATTTATTAATCACATAGTACGAAATTTTATTTTACTGCTGTTTTTAAAATTATTATATATAATATATATAATAAAGAATTTTACTTCGAATATTTAAAACTTAAAGAATCTTAAAATAATAAACTAAAAATCAAAGAAAATTGCTAGTTATAAAAAATTACATTTCAATATTATTAATTAAATAAATATATTTAGTAGTTTTTAGAATTTCTCAGTTCCTGAATGAATCAAGAGTTGATTAGACCTTTTATAAGTAATTTTATGATAAAAATGGCGAATTTTAGAATATCTAAAATGATATTACCTACTATTACGCCATCTTATGGTAAATAATTTATTAAAATTTAAAAAAAGATTAATTTCATTTTGAATTAGACATGCCTTATTTTACTATTTGAACAAAATTTAATATTAATAATATTCATTTGGCCTCTATACTTTTCTCTTGTTGAAATTGATTTAATCTTTTTTATATATATATTTATAACTCTAGATTCTGGAAAGACCGGAATTAAATGACAAATAATTAATGTGTACAATTTACAATATTATGTTGATAATATTAGATTATCTTTTAAATTGTTTATTTTTGTAAATTTGTTATGATTAAATTTTAATTAACAAAGAGATGCTTTATTATGTTATTTTTATATACAAATGCAGGTTGTTACTTTTGACGTTAACTTTTCACTCTAATTTTTGAAATTGTAAACGTTATTTTAAAGTAATAAAACAAATAATGTTATTTTATTACTACCAGGGTTTAAACACTATTTCTGAGTTTACTTACCTACCAAACATAATTAATTCTGGTCTAATTGTACCCAAGCTAATCACTACAATAATAAATGCCCTAGAAGCCTTTAATCTAAAATCATAACCCTTATATTTTTATATTTCTAGATTATCTTATCCGATACGAAGAGTTGTTAAACAGGCTAAACCGGAGAAAAAGGGCGGGGGATTAACCAAAATATTGTCATGGAAATTGGATAGAGCTAAAAGTGAGGTAAGGATTAGGAGGAGGTAAGGGTCTGCTAATCATCTTATTAGCGAACTTTAATTTAAAAGTGGGGGGGGGGGCAGGGGTAATATTTTCATTGGCTTGAGAGTGTGGAAGTTAACTCCTTTTTGAATGGTTATTTGTTCTGTATGAATCTCATATTTAAAATGATTATGGATTTGACCAACACCTAGCCAGTTCAATTCTCAAATGAGTCTAATTATTTGTAATATGGATTGGAAATCCTATTGCATTCTTTTTTTTTTGATTTGGGCACAATTATTTTTATCATGCTTTGCGAGACGAAGATTAAAAATTAACAAATTTTCTATATTATTATAGGCAAACAGAATATTTTTTTAAACGGGTTTGTGCCAAACATATTTATGACCGAACATTGGCCTTTTTGTTTATTCAATGTTATTCTTTATAAAATTTTTAATTCCAAAAAAATATATATAATTACACATATTTGAATATTTATACTTTACAATTCAAAAATATTGCTATATATAAGTTGATTTGAAATCATTCAGTTATTATAATAACTTTAGATAACTATTTAATAAAGAGATGAAAAATAAACTCATTCTATTAAAAAACAAATGACATATAATAATACCTAAACAGTCGTTGAATGCTAATCAGCTGGACCCGCCATTTTGGTCATATAGTAATTATTCTCATGTTAAAAACTACTATTTAAATTGATAACTTGCTTCCTTTATTATCTCGATGATTCAGGCCATTCTTTAATAAAGTTGGCGCCATACGTAGGAATAAATTGGCCTCTCATCTAAAATTCTTAATAATGATATGGGTAACAAAAATGGCGTCCTCAGCTGTTTCCATCGATGTACACTTTTAATGAATGCATATTCAGTCTAGGTATTATTATATGTCATTGATAAAAATAGGAATTGGGGCTACATGTCCCCCCTCCCCATAATTAAATTTTGTTAAATTGTAATCTTAATATTTTGTTTTATAAATAAAATTCATTGGGTTCTATGAACTTTAATAAAAAAAAAAAGGAAAAAAAATTAGTAAAGAAAATATAAAATTTTAATATTTTTGAAAAATTTGATAAGAAAATATTATCGAAGAAATTACTATAAGATATTCTTTGAAATATGAATAATTTTTTAAGAGTGTTGTTTAAACGGAAACGGCTAATTCAATATTTTAGCCAGAAAAATATTGCTTAAGCCTCGCAATTTCGCTAATAAATATCCAAATCTTTGTTCCTTCTATGAGCAAAATCTTTAGACTTGCGTAATATTACTCTGGATGAAATAATTGAGTTAGCCGTGTTTAAAAATCCGCTTCAAAACGTACCGTTTAATAACACTAAAATTTTAAAAGTATATTTTTATATTATATAATTTTCGAAAAAAAAAAATTTTATACCTAAAAAATAAGCCTTTTAATATAATGTTTGTAAACTAAAAAAAAAATTTTTTTTTTTTGTATGAGTTTTTCTAATTTTAAATATTTTTTGCAAAATGACACGTATAACGCCCAACTTATCAATAATAGCATTTCATCGGTGATTTTTTATTAAATCATTATTCTTTATTATTTAGATTATCATTTATCTCCAAATTTGAGTGAACTAAGAATTGAATTTTGGACAGCCATTCATTTTCGAATTGGGTTTTCGATTATTTTATGATAGAAACGAATCCACGTATACCGCTTTAGCGGATTTCGAGATTTTGGGATATTGGTTAGATGCTTTCAAAAAAAAAGGCTACATATCATACGTCGAAGCGCCGGATTACCGAACATTATTAGGTAAGGATGAACGAAATGTTTGAGCATCAGAAATTTGAATGCGAGCATGTAAGAAAGGGAAAAGCAGTTCATGTCAAAAAGTCTGTGCTCACTTTTAACGGATGTCATTACGATAAACGGTAGCGAAAAGAGGAAAGTGATCGTAATCAATATGCCAGCCATTACGGCAAAATTATGTGACTTTATCGCTTTATTGTCTTTCGATTGAATGCTGCTCGAACTCGATGAGTTATTGCAATTCAATTCGATGATCTCAAGGTTGACAGACGTCATTTTAAATTTCCTTGTAGCTTTTAAGATAGATTTCTTTCTAAGAAGATTACCACTCGAAGACCTCATTTCCGGTTTGGGAAATTTTATAGCAGTACTTCTACCAAGAGGAATACCACTCAAAAAATCATGTGACCTAATTTTCAGTTTGGGAGATTTTGTAGAAGAACTCCTACCAAGAAAAATACCATTCTCTATATTATATTTGTCTTTCTTGTATATCAAGTACCAAGTCATCAAATGAAATACCATTATAAATGTACATGGTAACGTGATAGAAATGGCTATTTCTATTGGATAGTACACGTCGAAAAATGGCTTGAATTTTTCGTTTTCTCGATAAAAGTATTTGTTTTCCAAAATGTATCCCCCATTTTTGATAATATAAATACGCTTGTCGTAAATAAACGGGAAACACGTTATAAAGGAAACCACCAATAAGATTATCATGATAAAGGCGTCTAAATTTGATTCTTTATTTAAAAATTTGATCTTATATAGAATAGGATATTTAATCGCTATAAAGCTTCTCGCCGACATCACCGCCATGAACCAATGGGATAAAAACAAAAGATTGCAGATGATAAATTGTCTAAGTTTGGTGACCAAAATCGCTTCTACCAGGCTCATTTCGATGTTAAAACAGCTGATCGGATATTTTAAAATCAAATACGCCCTTAAAGCTGTCACGATGCATATCGCTATACTTATAAGGGATATCCAAATCAAGTAATACCTACCGTGAGCGTGGTAAATTGACTTTAGCGTTTTTCCGTATGGATTTTTAGTACTAAGCAATAAACCGTAGATTATCAGACCGTTTCCTAGTATTCCCAAAGAGGTCATCACGCACATGAGGATAGAAAAAATGTGACTGATTGACAGAATTTTATGATCAGGAATAATTTCTGTGAAATTAATTGAAGAGTCTCTACCCATAAAAATGAGAAATGTGTGATTCATTAAATATTCGTGATGTATACTAAAAATAATTTATTGAACATATATAATTTGTAAGAGAGGTTAGTGGGAGCATTTAATGTTTTAATAAATTATAATTGATATTTATTATTTAGTATTAAATTTTTTAAAATATAAGAAATGAATTCATTTTTTAAAATTAATTTCCTTTAATATTAATATTGGGGTATTTTAAAAAAAAAAAAAATTAATTCGATTTCTTATCGATTTCAAATTAACAAAATCAATGATATTTTATATATGAAGGTAAGTATAGCAAGCGGAAGGCGGGGGAGGGAGGGCCCTCGCTGCCTAAATTTTTTGAAAAAAAAACAAATATTCTGAGCTAAACAATATTAAATTTATTTCTGTGTCACATCAACTCTTATAAACATTTGGCCACGAACTACTTTCTTTCCTGAAGGAGATAAGTAGATAAATCACCCATCTCGCGAGCAATCTTAAAAAATATTTTATATATTCGCCAGAACATTGGCTTAGAAATTTGCCGTTCAAATTTCTTATCAATTCACGGCTCCATGTGACATTTTCTCCATCGTTTATAAGAGTATTTTTTTATTAGTCATTTATTTTCACGGTTGTGTATTTGACCGGTTAAATATAATTCGGTTAATTAAAGGATATTTGACCGGTAAAATAGGGTCAAATATGGTCAAATTCAAATAAATGTTTTTTTAAGTCAATATTAAATTATTTGTATTTATATATATATAGTAAATTTCTAAATTTATAAAAAATTTTCAAATTAATTGTCATCTAATTAACTATTGTTTTGCTCTCGGTGGAAGAGTCTTATTCTGATTCATATTTAATATTATCATTTTCTTTAATATTTTTTTAAAATCAATTTTACTCTTGTCGAGATCTTTAATCGCTTTCTTAGAAAAGAATAATACCAAATCGACTCATTTCTTTTGAAGGAGAAGTAAAAAACTAGATATTCTTAGTAAAATAATGCCACTTTTCTTTAAGGGTATGGTTGGCAAAACCTATTTCAAGAATTTGAGGTCGAAATCTGATTGTTGCTTATAGAAGTTACTACTTTCACATAATTTGCTATTAAACATGTCGCTTTTACTTCTGAAATTTATGTTTTCACCTAAAATAATATTGATCATCACCACCTTGTGAACTCCCTAATTCATTCTTATGTTACATTACATACTTTATTAAATTCACTTCTAGTAAGATGCTCCCCTTAATATTAGAGACCCAATAAATGAAAAGCATTTTGATCATTAACCTGCATCTGAAAAGGAAAAATAGTGAAGTCTCTTTAATATCTGATGTATTAAAAAGGCAATCTTGAGAGAAAAAAGAAGAAATCTTGTAAAGAGTTCAATCTTCCCAGAGTTCCTAAAAAATTATGTTGGTAGAAAAGATAATATGAAACATTTTTCATGATTTTTAAAAATTATTTAAGAAACTGTCTGATCATTTAATAGCTTATTATCCTCGACTAAAAATTCATATGGAACACCACTGATTCTCTATTTTGTATAACTTTATATAAAACTTGATTTAAAATTGAGAATTATATATATTAGTTTTTTCTAAATTACTATTTTATTTATGTTTTGTATATAGTAGGGTATATAATGACAAAGTGGCGTAATTTTGACTTAAAATAAAACTTAAAATAAAAGTTACTAAAATTACTGAATAATTTTAAAAAAACTATTTTTACTTTTCTTTTATAAACAAGTTTCTGTATTTTCTAACGAGATAATATAAATGGTTTCGAAGTGGAAAATTTAGAAATATCAGAAGTAAAAATGAGAGACTTTCAATTTTTATAAATATTTTTTTAAAAAATAATTATATGCGATAATAGTCGTTTAAAATATTCGATCCAGCCCGGGTATATAGAAAAATATTTTATACCATCCGGCCCGTATACCGGAACCCGGCTTTGATCCGGGCATGCAGGTCTATATATAACATATTGCACATATTTAGATTTTATGTTTCTACAGGTACTTTATTATACATTTCTATTTTAACCTATATATTGTATTTATACTCTATTGGAACCATATACAATTTTTCAATATATAAAAGACGATCAACCATTATAAAGTGGCAGAAATATTATTTTTTCAATTTTAAGATATTCAAAAAAACAATATAAATTTTAATGAAACTTATTGCATATCAACTAAACCTATCCCAATCCCGTTACTTACGTGCTTACAATATAATTGAAACTAATATAGAATCAAATATTAGTAGTTTTTAACAATCAATATATCAATTAATAAATTAAAAAATAATTGTTACCTATATGTGAAAATTCTTAATTAGTCCTAATTCATACTTATTATAATGTATATTTAAGAAATAAAATTCAAATTTTTTTAATTTTCCTATTAGTGCATGATTTTGAAAGAAAGCTTAAGGCCTCATATATAGTAAACGCGTTATCCTTCAAGCGTTGCGTTATTTACCGTAGCGTTATTACAAAGCAAATGAATAGGTATAAATTTTATAAATATGGAGCGTTATTATGATAACTCTATGATAAAATAAAAAAATATATGTTGCGATAAAAATAATAGCAAATTCGTAAAAGGTATTATATAAATTTTCTATCTCTAATTTGTTTAAAATTAGTCTTTAAAACTGAATCATCTGTAATAACGAACGCTTAAAGATAACGCGTTTAACTATAAATTCAGCGTTAGATTTAAATAAGTTTCTTAGAAGATGAGAAAATTTATGATAATTCAAATATTAATTTTATTAAAATATGACGACTTAATTATAATATAGTGCAAAAAATATATTATATACAATTTTAAAAAAAATAAATATTTAATCTAAAATACAAGCTTTAATAATGCTTGATAATCTCCAAATGAGTGAACTAGATTTGAATTTTGGTCAGCCAATTATTTGCACAATTACACCATTATCGTAATGCATCATATATGACCGATGTTTCAATAATTATTTTACCACTCTAAATTAGAATAGTTTGGCTAGAGGTCGGAGTTTATTCAATGCTTTGTTATTCGATTATTATAATTAGATTTGGTAAGGATCTACTGATTGATGCTTTCTTGGATTTTGATATCTTGGGATATTGTTTGGGTGCTTTTAAATAGGTTATTTTTTTAAAAATCAAACTTCGAAGAGCCGGGTTACCGAACACTATGAGATAAGGATAGATGAAGTGCTTAAGAATTAGAAATATGTACGCCAGCATGTAAGAAAGGGAATAGCAGTTGATGTCAAAAAGTTTATGCTCACTTTTTTGAGATGTCATTACAGTAATCGGTAACGAAAAGAGGAATGTGATCGTAGTTAATAAGCTGGCCATCACGGCAAAACTTTGTAACCTTGTCGCTTTATTTTCTTCAGACTGAACGTGATTTGAACTTGAAGATTTACAATTCAAGTTAACGATTTCAAAGTTCTCAGACCTCATCCTAAATTTTCTTGAAGTTTTTATGGAAGAATTTTTATCAATAAGCATACCACCGGAATTGTCATTAGACGTAACTTTAAATTTGGGCGCTTTTACGGAAGAATTTCTACTACCAAGAAGGATACCATTCGCTATATTATATCTGCCTTTCTTGTACATCAGATACCAGGTAATCAAATTAAATACCATTATTAATGTACAAGGTATCGTGATGGAGATGGCCATTTCTATTCTATAGTACACGTCGAAGAGGGATTTGAATTTCTCGTTCTCGGTAAAAAAGTATTTGTCCTTCAAAATGTGTCCACCACCACTTTTGACAGGATAAATACGCTTGTCATAAAGGAACGGGAAAGACGTTACGAAGGAAACTACCAATAAGATTACCATGATGAAGATGTCTAAATTTAATTCCTTGTCCAAAAATTTGATCCTATAAAAAATGGGGTATTTAATCGCGATGAAGCTTCTCGCCGACATCACTGCCATGAACCAATGGGATAAAAACAAGACGTTACAAATAAAAACTTGCCTGAATTTGGTGACGAAAATTGCTTCCAACACGCTCATTTCTTTGGTAAAACAGTTGATGGGATATTTTAAGATATAACAAGCCCTGAAAGCGGCTAGGATGCATACGCCTATACCTATAAGGGATATCCAGATCAGGTAATACCTACTATTGGTGTGGTAGAATAACTTCAGCGTTTTTCCGTAGGCATTTTTAGTTCCTAGTAGTAAACCGTAAATAATTAGACCGTTTCCTAGGACTCCTAGGGTAGTCAGCACGCAGACTATGCTAGAAAAAATGAGACGGATTGACAGAATTTTAGGATAGGGAATAGATTCTGAGAAATTCGTTGAAGAATTTCTATCGGTATAAATGTGAAATGTGTAATTCATTTAAATTATTTGCGATATCTTAATTTTTGTTTTAGAAAATTAATATATAAATTTGTAAGAGAAAGATAATAGGAATATATTCATGTTTAAATAAATTATATTTATTATTGGGTATTTGAATTTTATTATTATTCCCTTAAAAAAAATTAATTTCCTTTATATATACAATATCTATGTGCGTATATTAAAAAAAAATTAGCACCATTTCTTATCGATTTCAAATTCAATAGGATTAATTGATATTTTTTTCGCTAGCTAAAAATTACATTATTGTGCCAAAAATAAAGAGATTTAATTATTTTATATTTCCAATAACCAAGATAGCAAAAAATAAATTGTATTTTGAGCCTATTTTTGAATACGGTAAACTCATATTTTAGCCCAGAAAAATATTGTCCTAGTACTCAAATCGCTAATAGAATTGTCAAAATATTTTCAATTTATGAGCAAAATCTTCAGGCCTGCGTTATATTTTATCCAGATAAGATATCGAGTTACCCGTTATTTAAAAAATCGGCTTACAATCGAGCCGTTTAAACCCATTATCACATAATGTTTGTAATCTTTCTGAAATTTTTTACAAGAGTGTAATTACATTATATATATAAATAATTTATCCAAAAAATTTTAATTTTTTATTTTGACATATGTCACATATATAAGTCGCAACATATGAATAATTAGTGTTGTTAAATCATCTAACTTTGGCCGGCTCTGAAAACGGTTTAACCAAGTTTTTATTCTAAAAAAAATAATAGTCTCTATCATTAAGTTGAGGCTAAACTTAGACGTTAAAGTCAATTTTTTAAGGGATAATCAGGCCTATTGGAGTTAGTCTGAATTAGGTGATACAATTTCTTCATATATTATTTCAATAGTATGAAATAGAGGGTAACAAATTGACGACATCTAAATCGCTCTGCAATTGTTAAGTAGTGAGTGTTATTTTATTTTTTTTTAATTTTCAACTTTACCCCGCCCCTCGCCCTCCTCCCTACAACTTTTCCCTCATTATTTCTCATCGAACTATTTAGCGTTTTATTTATTATTCCGTCCCCGGTCTCTTAAGCTTCCAAGGTCATGGCTAAATTGAGCCAGTCCGAGGCCCCCGCAGGCCTCTGCTGACTGATTTGCCTATTTTGATACGATGAATTGACACTATATCAATAGATCCGAAACAAAATTTTAGTTATATAGAATTATTCTACTTAGATTTAAGATTTTTGCTTATACTTAGATTGTCTTTGGTAGGATTTTGGACTAAGCGAGGTTAGTATATATATAAATTATTATATAAAATTTGAAAGTAATTATGAAGCTTTCATTTTTTTTGTTTGACAAAACAGAGATAATAATTCATATTATTAGAAAGTGAAATATTACACAATTTTGAATGTTTAAAATAAATATATGCATAAATCGTTCCTATCACATTCAATTATAAGGTAAAATTGCATATTAATAGAATATTTTATTTAAAACTTCGATAGACTATGTCTCTCTAGCCTAGTCTTTTTATATATATATCTATTTCTATGAATAATTCTAAACAGCTTATCTAAATAGAATGTAGCTTTTAGGCTAAAAAACATAAATTAAGGATTAGTAACACCTTTTACCTTTTAGTCTATTTTAAAGGGAATCACCAAATTTATGTCAAAATCTAAAATACTAATAGAGTGAATAAATGGCGGAATTCAAACAAACTCTGCTGTAAGTTTCATTGATAGTATCAGGGCCTATATATCTTGAAGATATTGAAAAAAAAAGAAGTATGATGGCATTAAACAAAATGTCAATCATTTTTCTGGAGAATTTCTATCTAAATATATACGCTCCAGTATTAAAGATTTTTGTTTTATGGGACTCATTATCGGAGATGCTTCTAAGTCTTTGGCACACTTGCTTTCCTATCAATCATTTTTTTTTAAAACTTGATCTTTAAAAAAAATGAATTTAACACTATTTAAAGTTAGGACTACTATACCAATTCGAATATTGACTATTCATGCGAATATCATAAGCTATTCTCAAAGACATATAATATCTAGACTGACGATGCATTCATTAAAAGTGTACATCAATGGAAACAGCTGGGAATGCCATCTTGATTACCCATATCCTTATTAAGAATTTTAAACGAGAGGTCAATTTATTCCTATGTCTGACGCAAACTTTATTAAAGAATTGCCTCATCGAGATAATAAGGAAGCAAGTTAACAATTTAATAGTAATATTTAACGTGAGAATAATCACTATATGGGTTGTCAAAATGGCGGGTCCAGCTGATTTGCATTTAACGACGATTTCTAATGCATTACTATGAATGCATAGTAAGTCTAAATATTATTATATGTCATTGGCTATTCTTGATCGATTGCAATTATTTTTTTTTCCTTGGAATATTCTATTTTTTTTTTTAAATCTCACTGTCTTATGCTTTCTGTTTTTTTTACGTTTGGCGCGGTTCATGCCGTTTCTCTAAAATTTATTTAATAAGCGATAAATAAATTTTTTTATATTACGAATCGTGCCTGAGAATTAGATTATTCCATCTCCACTTTTTGTAATTATACAGTAGAGCAATTTTAGAAATTAAAGTATATATATATATATTGTTTTTGATAAGATTGCTAACCTTACATTGGCTATCATTTGGACTTATTGATTTATGCAAAAAAAGCCATTTTTGATAAAATGTGGAGATGGAATAATCTAATACTCAGGCGAAGAGATGTAAAATAAATAAATAAATCCCTTTGAAGATTTTTTTATAATCGGTCGAGTTCTAGTTATCTGGTTCTCTGGATTTAGATTTGACGAGGTTCCTAGTTTTCCGGTTTTCAAACTCCTGAAGTAAATTAATGTCATCCATTTTTTGGGTAGGGGGTTTAAATGGCATGTTAATGGTGTTTTGTTTTAAAATTATAATTTATCAAAGATGATTTGTCTCTTGTAGCATTATGAAATCTAACCTTAATATTTCATAACCCCCCCCCCTCTCATTAATATAGAGTTGATAGAGATAAAATTTGCTTAGGAATATGAATCGAAAAAGTTTGATGCTTGTACCAGTTGCCTGAAATGCTCCAAGGTTAATTATACCTATTAATGATTAAACAAATTATCATTCCTTTATAATGTATCTAATTTTTATATTTTATTAAAGATGAGTAATGTGTTTTTTCAGTTCACAGTTACTTCACATTAAAAGGAACTTAAACGATACATTACATTCATATAAAAAGATCTTACCGCGATTTTTAATTTTTAGTAAAGGCACCGTATAACATTCATATTCTTAGAACGACCTTTAGATCAGAGATAGACTGGTCACTTAAAAACGCATTATTTACGAAAATTTTATAATTTTATTTTATTTTTAATATAAATTTAACACTACAAGCTTCTGGTCTATTTTTAATCAGCCATTATAATGTATGATTTAATAGCTCTTGATCCCCTTAACAAATATCTTCAGTCAGTCGATAGATAGAGTAACAATCAATATAAAACTATTTTTCCTGCTATATAAATATAATAGAAATCACTTTTTTTTTAAAATATTATAAAGTTGAGATCAGACCCTTTTAGAAAGATCTACAAGGATATTGAAAGGGCCTATAAATTTTATATATTTTTGTTTTGTTGATTTCAAATATGAAATTTGATTCGTCCAAAATTATTCATTATTTTATTTTTAAAAAAATTTTTCAAGTGGAAGATTTTTCGGGTTGAAGTTTCCTAAAGTTTAATTCAAATTGCACGATTTCTTGGTTCATCACGAATAATAAATTTCAAAGGACAGAAAAACGCGATTCTAATTGTTGCGTCCAATATCATATTAAAGAAAGCTGAAAAATATCGTCTTAATTTTGAAGCAAAGGCTTGAGAACATTTTTTCATTCTGATTTTATTACAATATTTACATTTTCGAGGAAAAATAAAATAAAAAATTCAGGAAAGAATACCTCTACTGCGGTGATAGCTTATTTATGTCTATTTCGTGTTGTTAAACTGATTCGTTTTGAGCCGATATTCAAAAACGGCTAACTCAATATTTCACCCAGAAAAATATTTCGCGAGCCTGAAGATGTTGTTCACAGAAGGAACAAAGATCCTAGACATATATTATCAAAATCTCGAGGTTTAGGGAATATTTTTCTGGCTGAAATATTGAGTTAGCTATTTTTAAAAATCGGATCGAATAGAGCCGCGTTTAACAACACAAGTCTATTGTCAGGACAAAGTTTATCTTAAAACTGTTTTAGCATAATCGAAAAAAAATAAAATACTTGTAGACCTTGGGAGTGTAAATGATGGTTCGCGTGAGGAGCCCTCTAATAGTATGCGCAAATTGAGCGTTTTAAAATGGCATCGTGCAAATTGGATAAAATTATCGTTTGGCATCTCCATTTTGTAATATTATATAAAAAAGTAAAAAGTAAAAAAAAATAAATAAATAACTTACATCTTAAATGGTAATAATAAAAGGCAGGCGATAATATAATTTTTTAAAAGACAAATTCTTTTTTGGAACATATTTTGAATAAAAGGGAAATCTCGATTTAAAACAAGGGAATACAAAAATAAAGTACGGCAAAACAACGCAAACGCTCAATTTGTGCTCAATGTAATATAGATACTAGATTCTAACTATCAATAAGATTTGGCTTTATGGAACAATATGTAGAGAAATATATAAATTAATATTCATTAATATCTAAAACAGGATAATATTACAAAAAGAATTTTTAAAAGTAATTAGAATATTATATTAAATAAGAATTTCTAGATGATTCTGATGAAGCATCAACATCTACCGATGAAAATTGCGAGGATGAACTTAAGAGATTCATCGCCCAAAAAAAAAATAACTGACAATAGTTTTGAGAAAATTAGCTAAAATTTTGCCCCCCCCCCCGGCAAGGTCGGCTTCTAGTGAAAGGTTATTTTCTATAGCCAAATCGCTTATTAGAGGAAGGTCGAACACAATTGAAATATAAAAATAATATGGACATTCTTCTTTTTCTAAATTTAAAAAATTTTGATTTACAAATTGTAACTATTTTGTGTTAAATCAATATAAGAATTAACAGAAATGATGTCTATGATTGAATAAATTCTTAATAGAAGTAAATGTATAGCAAAAAAGTTTTGAAAAATTTTAAAAACACCTTTAATTTTTGGGGGTTATGGTGGATCAAAACATTGTCTACCATGATGGGGCGGGACACTGAGTAAAAAATTAGGCTCGCTCAACCTCTAATTGAGATCCCATGTCCAATCTTAATATTATCAAGGCCATCTTATAAATCTAGTATCCAATAGAATTGCAGAAAAATGTAATTCTTTAAAAAAGAATCCTTTTCGCCTTTTTATCAACAGAATTTTTTTTAATATTAAGTATTGCGTCAGGTACTAAAGAAAGTGTTACATCATCAGATTTCAAGTAATGAATATACCCCTGAAAATTATCATCACCAGAATTTGGGTTTTAAGGGTTCTATCAAAAAATATTATGTTGAAATATTTTTTATCTAAACTATTTATCCTTATTAATTCCCCATCCTTTCGTGTTAAGCTTGGCAATTTGTTGGATAATTATTATCTTGAGTCCCTTTAATTTCTAAATTATTAACGTTTTAACCTTATGAATATAATGTCAATATAACTTTTATAAATATATTTAGTCCTAGTGCAGCTCATCCCCCATGTTGTAAATGGGAATAGGCTCGGCTCACTCATTTTAAAATGATTTTCAAAAATATAAATTTTAAAAAAATTGTGAATTTTGGTAATATTTACTTTTCCCATTCAATAAAAATACCTAGGGAATACTACAGGAAATTTCCGAGAGTATGCCAAGAAAGAAAGAAAGAAAGCAAACGACGTCGATAAAATTAAAACTAACTACTATAATATTAAATATAAATAGTATACCTAATTTTATTCCGCTTATAAAAATTTTAACCTCTAAAAAAACAAACTTTGTATCAATAAAAAACATACACAAAACTCATTATTAAAAAACAAAAAAAAGCATAAATTAAAAGGTTGTTTTAAGGTGTTTGTATCAGCATATCTTATATTTCTAGCTAGTCATCGACAATCTACAAGGCGTTCTTCCTCTTTTTATGCACCTAAGAATTAAAAAAATATAAAAATTATGTAGTCATTGGAATATGGAATCCATTGGGGATTCAAGATCTCTCACATTTACTTTCATTTCCCCGAGGAAGATTTTTAAAATTTCTTTTAAAAACCTATTTAACCGGAAACACATTTCAGCGTGTTAAACATTTGCTAAATTTTTTCATTCTACATGGAAAAAATTCGATAAAAAAAAATTAATAGCAAAAGTTTACCACAAAAAAAGTGTCCGAAATTTACAGTGTTGGTTCATCGGAACACATTTCCGGTTTCATCAGATCTTTCAAAAAATAAAAATGGCCCTCATTTAGAATATTTTAGCCAAAAATAATATTATTAAGTCATATTTTGTCCATAGATTGAACAGAAAGGCTTGGTCTCTTCTAATTTACCAAAATCTTGAGGCTTACATAATATAACTTCGAAAAATTAGTTCCCAAATCGGGTCATTTAACAACACTATACCTACAATAAATATAATATAAATATTAAGAGAGTCAGACTAACCTCCCCCCCCCCCCACCGCCATGGTTTTCATATCTACCTTGTAAATTATACATAAATAGTAAAAAATAATAGTTTATAATAATTATATTGATAATTGATAGTTTAGTAATTATAAAATATTGAAATATACCTTTTTGTTAAATCTGCGCGAATCAGCATGGGGGCCCGTTACTCCCTTTTCCTTATTTATAATGCTTTCCCTTAATAGATGGCAGTGAATACCGTAATTTTTGTAATCTAATTTTACGGACAATCCCCCTAATATATTCTGCCCATCTTGGCACGTAGTGTCCGCATTTGAATACCTTTCCAAATTTTTCATCGTTATTGTATCTGTGAACGTATACGGTGACGTTTGTCAATGTCTTATTCTACAAAAAATAATAATATGTATTTTACATTATTTTCGTGGGAGTGAGGTTTATATTTATAGTGTTAGGCATGAGTTAGTTGAAAAAAATTATCATTTGCAATCTAATTCTTTATACCCTTTTAACTGAATTTTTGAAGCACATAGGTAATAATTAACAATTCTATGCGTATATTTTAGTTAACGATACCCTATGAATTTAAGACAATTTTTTCCACGAACTTTTAAACTTAATAAAAAAAAATTATTATTAAAATTTCCATTATATTTTTTTTAAATATATATTATAAATGACTCAAAAGGTTAACAGCAAAATTGTTTATGATTCCATATGATAGGTATTCTAGACATGATGGAATGTATTTCCGGTTAAATCCGATTTTAAAATTTAAAAAAATAACGCGCTCCAAAAAATGATGCCGGAAAAAAACACATTGAACGCTAACATATATAAATTAAATTTTATAGCAAAGTTTTAACCCTTCTTTTTTTATAATTTGAGAAAGTTTTATAGGTATATTTATTTTTTTTTCATTTCAAATCAGGATTAGTCAAATTTAGAGCTAGCGGGGATTGAACCATGCACACCCTAACCCTAACCCTAAATTATGGCAGTTAATAATGAAAAAAAAGTATTTCAAAATCTAGGAATGCTAAGAATTCATAATTCTTTTCCCTAAGATGCTAATTTTTATATGTCCAAAATGTTTATTTAAATTTAGCCAAAATCAAGTTACAATTTTTGTATATAATTATGGTCAATTCAAAAGTACCATGATATTTTGAATAATATAAATATCCTATGCGTATCACATAATTAAACAAAAAACGCATTTTAAATTTATTAACCTAAAAGAAATTAGTGGTTTGCCGCTTGGGCAAAATTTTAACTTTTACAAAAATAATAAAATTTCAGAAAGAAAGAAAAAAAAAAGAAAATATGGTTCTTTTATATAGTATCGTTATATGTATAGATTCAGATATTGTTTTTTTTATAGTATCTACAAGAGTTATTGCCGATTTTGCAAGGCTCAACTAGGCCCAGTGTTCACTACCCTACTTAATACCTTTTATACACTTAATAATAAATTTTTTTTAAATTTATTGAATAATTTTTTTTTTTAAGATATAAACCATCTCACAAAAATAACAGCAGTTATTTAGCCACATATTCTTCCCATTATTGCATATATAATCTTCTCGACATCCATCAGGGTTACATCCAGGATATACCAAATATTTGTTATACGCTGAACTTACAGAAAAGTGAGTATAAAAAAATGAATGAGATGGAATTCTGTTTTATAAAAAGCTGCAACAAAAAACATTGCACGATTTCAAATAAAGTTATGATCAATTAATTTTTCTGGCGAAATTTTTAAAATAAATTCAATTAATATGAATTATTTACTTTTGAGCTTGAATTGAATGTAACGAGAATAATATTACTGTAAAAACTTTGAAAACCATGTGTGTTTTTTAAAAAAAAAAATAGATATAAATTATGAATACGTTTACTAAATAATCTAATTGTTTAAATCGTCATTAATTTACAAATCTCATCACATTATTTGAAAATAGTAATTTTTAGTTAAAACCACATCACATACATTTAAAATATAGTTAGCTACTTCTTTTCATTAAATAACTTGTTGTAATTAAAAAAAATTAAGGGTTATAATATATCGAAATTAATTCAAAATCAGGTTTAAAATCTCCTTTATAAAGATTAGATTTCGAAGATCTATCAATCTCCACTTGTACAAAGGTCTATCGTCAAATCTATCATACTGAAAGATTGCTTTTGTGAAATAATAATGTTTATATCTTGAGCGGCCGCGTTAATTTTAGTTAAATACGCAGCAGACCTTTGTGTGTGAAGTAACCTCATCAAAATCGTTGGATTCCTTCGATGAAGGCACAGCCTCCAGCTTTATGTATTCGTCGTAAGGTAATTTCGTAGTAAACGCGTTTTGCCTTTCCAATATCAGTTAATTGTGAGTCTCTAAATATGGCCTCAAACATTTTATAAATAGCTCCACTGCTTGAAAATGTAGGGTATTCTATAGTATTTTTTTTAATATTTACTAATGTTTTCATTTTTATTATTAATTTATAGTATATGTATGTAAAAAAAATATATGATACGATGTATTCTGCGCTCTTTGATATCGTTTCGTTTTTAACCTAAATACTATGCCATCTGAATCTATACATTCCAGTGATATATCGATGATCCATCAGCTTATCCTCCAAGTCATCATAATAAAAATGAGCTCTGAATCTTTTCTTTCGTATTTGTTGCACCAAATCGCCGAAGTTCGTAGACGTATTTAATATTGAATTTTGTTGGATACTTGACGACTATTAAATATTTATATGTCATGGTCGAATGCTGCACTGCCACTATATAATTTATCTCCACAGGTTTTAATTTTTATCCAAACACATTGTTTCTTTTTCAAAGTTTTATTAAAACAGAAAGAGAAGAGAAGAGAAGAGAAGAGAAGAGAAGAGAAGAGAAGAGAAGAGAAGAGAAGAGAAGAGAAGAGAAGAGAAGAGAAGAGAAGAGAACGGCATGAAAATAATGTTCGGAGTAGAAAATATTAACATCTTTAAAAAAAAAAAGATTTTTCTACGATATATATATACAAAAATATAAGTTTTAAAAATAAAATAAATATGGATAATAAAAAAAAAATACAATTCAAAACGAGCCGCTTAACAACTCTAACTAAAAGCTATTTTTTTTTAGAGCGAGAGCCCCAATAATAAAGAGGCTGTTGGTGATGATGATAGCTAAAATAATTATTATTTAATACTATTTTCAAGGAAAAATTAAATCGTAATTTATGTCCATATTATAGATTTTAATATTAGTGGATAAATAGTTGGTAACGAACTGTAATAAGCCCAAGTTTTTTTTACAATAGGAATTAGCGGACTTGTGTCTTTATCAAATTATTGACATCTTTTTAGCATTTTAGAAAGTCTCATGATCAATTATCACATGGAAAACCTAATAAACCAATTGAAACTACCAGGGTTTAGGTGGACCACATGATTTTGGAAAAAAATGCGAAACATAATTTTAAAAAATAAAATATATTTGGAAATTATAATAAAATTAATTTTTTTTAAAAATAGTGAAGATATTTAGAAATTACTAAATTATTTGAATCGACTTATTCCCAACAATTAAACTTTGTATTCATAAGGAAGATAACCAGTACTGCTGTAATATTATATATTTTTTTATGCTTATTAATTATTTATGTATAATGTTGTTGAAAATGATTTTTAATATATTCTTATCTTATCTTATTTTGCACGTTGGTCACAGACCTGCCCAAAATGAGCGAACGTGAATTATATGAAGGTCTATCCTTCATATAATTAAGCCGATTTTTTTTTCAAGATACCGACAAACCTATTACCCAGAAAATAATTTATGAGTGGAACTAAAACCCTCTACCAATAAAGTATCATATTTAAAATTAGCAGGAAATAGAAATATAAATAAGTTATAATGAGATGTAGAATAAAAATAGAAAGACATTTTAAAAGAAAATCTTCCAAATACAATGGTCTAAAAAAATTAATTTAAGTTAAGTATTTCTAAGGGACATTAAAGGTGCCATTATCCATTTACTAAATAACCAAATACAACTCTATATCTTTAATAATTAACTTATGTCCTATAAAATATGGTTTAATTTAATCACCAAAAATTAAAAGAATTTAATTACTTTAAAATAGAAACTTGAACTCTAAGATATTAGTTCCAATAATGATATAGATTCCCTTGGGAAACTTCTTTACAAGAATAAATCTTCAGCAAGTATTTGTCATATGTTCATATATGAGTCTCTAAATATGTTTAAAGACTTTCCTGTGACGCTCTCTTTAGGAAATCCCAAGATAAATCTAATTCAGTCAAGGATCTTAGAATTCTCCCGAACCAACTGCTTTTATAGGATAAAAAAGGTTTAAGAGCAGTGTCTTCAGGGGATTGATCTATAAGTGCCTGATGGATTAAATTATTCAAGGGGTGTCTCAAAATATGGCCCACCAACTCAATTTTCTTATATTCTATTGTTTTATGAATTGGAAGAATATCGCAACTCGCCCATAACATATAATTTGTAGTGTTTCGCGGATAAAAGGTCCTAGTTTAATATCTTAAACATTTGTTTATAAAAACTTGCATCTTGTTGTTATCTGATATATTATCGTTCCAGGTTTCCATACCATAGTGTAAGGAAGCTAATATTAAGACTTTAAAGAGTCTTATCTTTAAAGGAATAGATATTTGTCTAGATGACCAAATCTTCATCAAGGACCTATACTTTACCCTAGTTTTATTCAATTTAGAGTGTTGATCTTTCTTTGTACCACCTTTCTTATCCAATAGGCCTCTAAATATTTTAGAATATCCGCTTCTGTAATCGTATTACCATCAATATTTAGGGTCGCCTGCGAGGAAGTATAAAACGATGTCATCATTTTCGTCTTTTCTTTATTTAACGTCAGACCAAAGTGTCCTGCCTCTACAATGATAGAGTTAATAACTGATTGGATGTCTGACACCGATTTACCTACAAGGCATAAATCATCTGCGAAAGCAATAATATTTAAATCTCCTAAGGATCACTGAGCCGAATGTAAATTTCTAACTTTTAAAATAATATGATTTGTAATAAAGTTAAATAGGAGAGGCGATAAAACACAATCTTGTTTCAGACCCTTCATTATCGGGATTTTAGGAGATTTGCAGCCAGCATGAATAATATGCATTGAATAATCTTTATAAATTAGTTCCAACAAACTTACCAGAACAATCGGGGTACCTACCTCCTCTAATGTCCTCCAAAGTTTTGAGAGTATTATCTAATCAAAAGCTTTTTTTAAAACCAAAGCCACAATAATTAGCTGACTCTTCCGAATTAATGCTCTCTCTAGTTGAATTTTTACTGATAGAATCGCCTCTAAAGTGTTCCTGCCTTTCCTAAACGTGACTAAAGAATCTATAAAAAGTGGTTCAAGTAGCGGTCTTAGCCTATTTAATATAATATTAGCGAATATTTTATATACCATCGAATTTAGTGATATTCCTCTCCAATCTTCAAGGAATTTGGGATCTTTCGTTTTAGGGAAATTTATTAAAGTGGCAGTAATCCAATCATTCGGACATACCCGTTCAAACCAAACTCTGGATATAATAGGGAGAAGAATCTCTGCACATAAACTAGAGTCAGTCTTCAGGTATTCACTATATAATAGATCTTGACCACAAGCTTTATGATTCTTCAGTTTCTTAATTATTATACTAGTTCAGCTTTAGTTTGGTTGAAAATCCTGGCATCATTTGAAGGAGATTGTAATGTAAATGAACTTTGTTGGTTTTGTGGAAACTGACTATTCGAGGTATCGTTAATGGTTAATCTTTGTTGAATATTGCTTAAACAGACTTGTGGGGGCCAAATTTTCGAAGTAGAAGGGTGTTGATCTTTCAATGTATCGATAAAAGTTTGGGCTATGCATGAACTTTGTTGAGCCTTAGTTAAGGTTCGTGGAGGCCAAACATTCGAAGTAGAAGGTAGTTGATCCAGTAAGTGATGTGAATTAAGACTCTGTTGAGCATTAGTTAAGGTTCGTGTGGGCCAAACACTCGAAGTAGAAGGAAGTTGATCAAGTAAGTGATGTGAGTTAATATTATGTTTAGAATGAATAATGTTATCATGATTATCGGAATAAGAATTATCGTAATTAGGGAAAAAAGGAGTTGATGGAGACCAAACTTTCGAAGTGGTAGGAGGTTGATCAAATAAATTATATTGATGTGAAAAATTGTTATCGAAGTAATAATTATTATGCTGGTAGGGTAGATGAGGTTGTATATGTCGACGTTTAATTGTCACCCTACTATTAATAGATTTATCATATAAATGAGAATCGTGTAGTGTTTTTATATTTACATCATGATAAGTTGAAGTCGAGGATCCTCGGCGATGATGTTTGGAAATTGTAGGGCCTAAATTATTAGTTATATTACCATTTAAACTCTCATAACTTTCGAACATACTAGTATAATAGGAGTACCAAATGTTCATTTGAGACTCAGTATCTATTATCGGGTTATTCTGGTGCCCAAAGCTTAAATATACGCTGTTTCTGACCCGAAGTGAAATATTTCAGCAGTCTAAAGGCTTTGAATGTATCGTTAGTACTGAACAAATTACTAATACACATAGCACAATGTTCCAAGTACTTCCTCTTGTCTCTCCTTAATTTATGGCTGATATCTTCTAAAATATATTTAGCCCTATTACTCCTGTAATGACCTTTTCCTTTTAAATTAGCTATTAAATTTTTCGATTCCGATGAAATCCAATCCGGGAAGTCACCTCTTCTAGGTAAAGTCTTTGCCGCGGCCTCAGTAAATATACTACGAGTAATCTCCCATAAAGAATCAATTGGTAACTTAAGGAAGGAATCTCTCTGACTAAGATAATTTTCCCGTACACATTTGATGAAATTGTCTTTCATATTTTGATCATTAAGAGCCTCTATGTCTAAATTGGACTTTTTATTATTTATCTTGTAATTAGATTTTTTTCTCCTGTACCAAACTTCTGGGTCAATAACCATATTACAAACAAGGAACTTATGATCTGAATTGAACATTACATGATGGATAACTTTAACATTTGTAATCCAAGAGCTGGTTTGCCGACTATTTAAAAAATAATCAATTTGCGAACTAGTATTATATGAAGGGCTGTAATAAGTTAATGTATCACTAATATCTCGATGTTGGAAGAAAGTATTCGTTATCCGAAGGCCTAATTTATGACATAAATCTAATAAAATCCTACCTCCAATATCTGATTTGATATCTAATGCACCTGGACCCAATGATATATGATATCTGATACCCAGACGACCAACTTTAACGTTGAAATCGCCAGCAATCAGGAGATTTTCGCGTTTAGGCAAAGAACGTAGGTACTCCGAAAGAAAGGTCTTTCTACCTGCATGTTGGGCTGGCATATAAACATTCACTATATTTAGGATTCTACATTTAGTTTTTAGTTTTATGCTACACAATCTACTGTTTTTAGCCTCGAATTTGATTATATAACAAGATAAATGTTGCTTTACTATAATGCTTACACCAGACCATTTTTCGTTTGACTTACCAGAATTAAATACTATGTAGCCCCTAACAAATTATTAGCTTCCGTCCAGTGAGTCTCTTGAATACAAGCTATATCTATAGATAGAGTCTCTAAAAGAATTATTAATTGGTCAATTTTGTTTTCCGTCATGGACCTAATGTTTAAGGATAATACGGTAAGACTTCCCGAGAAAAAATTTACCATTTATTATTATTAACAAGATTAAACTAATAAGTAGTAATAATAAGAATACAAAACGAATTCGATTTAGTGTAAAATAAAGTCATAAAATGTATAATAAAAGAGTCATAAAACAATATTTTAATTGATATAATTTTATAATTTAGTTAAAATTTATATTTATAAAAAACGTCTAATATCTAAAGCGTCTAATTTCTAAAATTTATCATCTAGCTAATATAAATCATAAAATTTTTATAAATTCGTTTAATTTCTAAGAATATTTCATCCTCATTTGAAAGATAAAATTTAAAGATACATCAATTCCTAAAAGGAGTTTCCTTTCTTTCATTTAATAATAGGAAAAGAGCCGTGAAAATACGTAATTAATCATTTCATTTATAAAATGTTCTATATAATTTCCTTATTTATAATATTAGACGATTTTTATTCATAGGGGAAAAAAAAAATTTTCTATTCCAAAAGATAGAATATAATTATGCATACAAGCACCTGCTCATCGTAAATAATAAAATATACGAGAATCACGAATACTAATAAATAAACACGAGAAGATAAAAGGGAATCTTTTCCAAGAAAAGTTATGTATGAAAGAAAATAAAATATCAATCGAGTTACAAGAAAAAGAAAATTTCTGTTAATTTTAGTTAAAAAAACGAGATAAGCGTAAACTTTCAAAATTTCCGATAATCTTAATAGTTAATTAATAATAATATCTAGAATTTAAATAGTAACTTATCCTTAAACTAACGAAGAAGTTATATAAAATTTCATATAGTAATTAACCGACCTTCCTTTACTTTATTTCATTAAATATTTCATTAAATTACCTTAATCATTATTACAATAATTAAATAATTATAATTTAACTTTGGAAGTCGATTGTCAAGTTACTTGATTATCGTTATGATTAATTATTGAAATATAATTTAACTATAAAGATAAGGAATCAAAGATAAGAACAACCCAAGAAAATAAAGGAAAAGTAAAATCTATTACACTATAATTAGTTACTTATCAAAAGAAAATGATAACAACTATACTAACACTACAACCATAAAAAATAATCCCTTTCTGATTTATTAAGAAATAATATATTTATTGCCTACTTTCTGATTATTAAGAAATAATATATTAATTGCCTATCAAAAGTAGAATTACTTATTTAGGGAAATAATTACATTAACTAATGCGGAAATATAATATTAGAGGAATTACTGCTATAGTTATTATACCTTTTACTATTTAGCTAATTATGTAAATAGCAATACATCATTATAAACATATTCGAAATTCAATCAATTGTTAAAGATATTAAAAAAGATAAAATTAATTGTGATTACTCTACTATACATCTTAAATTAAGTGATCAACCCCTTATCAAATAGAATCTATAAATGAAATATTGGATATTAAAGAACAACAACCCTCAGGTTAGTAAGGAACTAACTACTATACATATCCTATATAATGCAACACTTTATGTACACATTTTAACATCCATAAAGTTAAGTTTGACCTAAATAGAAACACTAATAAATAAAGGTTCCTAAAATAATAATTCTAGTAAAATTCAGTTTCTTGAAAAGGAAGAAACTAGATAAAATTTCTTGGTAATTAACCGTCATTACTAATATAATATAACTAAGTAAAAGATTAGATCAACTCAAGAAAGTAAAGAAAAATAAAATCTACTCACAAAAATTCAGTTACTTATCTATGGAATAATATAATATCAGCTATACCAACATTATAAACAATAAATATTAATTGCCCACCTATAGTAGAATTACTTATAGAGGAGGAAAATTACATTAACTCAGCAAATATATAATATAAGAACAACTACTGCTCTAGTTATTATACCATTAAAATTAAACCTTATAAATAAAATACCTTATTAATCATTCAAATTATAAAATAATACTGCTACTACTTAATCATATACTCATTCTACCTTACAATATATTATACAACCAATAGTTAAAGGATAAATATATAAGTATAAATAAATTATTCGTGATTACTATGCTATACACTTAAAATTTAATGATATGCCCCTTGCCAAGTATAGATAAGTAATTTTGAATATTATAAAGCAGCAATCAACAGGTCATTGAAAACTAGCAGAGCACTATGACACAATACTACATGTACTAATTTTACAAGAATAGATACTTCTAACATGTCTTACTAACACTACTCCCTAAGGAATTATATCAAGAATTGATATATAAATTGGCAAAGCTTTAACATAACAATAATTATAAAAGAAAGACCTGAATAGCTCATATAGTAAAAAAAATAATGGCAGGGAATCAAAATAGCTATAATAAACTATAAATCGTATAATGGCATAATATAATCTAAGATCCAATTGTATTTGGAAAAGATACCATAATAAGAATAAAGTAAGCAAATATAATGTATATAATATATAAAAGCACTTATCCTTTATTAAATATCCTGGACGCACGCTAGGTTTCTATATTTTTTGAATTATAAAAATATTTTTAAAATTATAATTATTTTCATACAAAAAACTTTAAAAAAAATTATATTTTAATTATAAAAAATATTGTATTTTAAAAAATTAATATAACAAGTTTTAACATCGACTGTGTTAACTGTTAAGTAAATATCCATAGAAATTAAATTTAAGTTGCGACTAATCCCAACATATACCAGTGACGAAGCGTCAGAGAAGCAATTAAAAAAAAATTTTATTTTTATTTGTTAGTCAAACCATAACAAAAATTAAGATTTATTAAATAGAATTCGTCTGGCGCTTTATTATTATATATATATTTTTTTAAAAAAGAAAAAATTTATTCATATTTACAAATAATAGTTGAAATTAATTAATTTGTTACAAAATAGGATATCTCTTTCTATATCAAAAGAAGTTTTGTGGGAATATTTAAATTTTATATAGGTTTCAAGACCTGAATGAGCCAAATTTGTAACAGGATTAAGGGACATGGGTAATGGATTTATCCACCTTCCCACCTAATTTTGAAGAGTTTTGTGGTAAACTACATTTGACTAATATTACATTTACTTTTTATTGCTAATAATGGTCATTTAAAATATTCTGTTTTAAAATATATGGCATGGGTTATAAAACCCGACCGGGGTATTTTTAAAGAAAAATTTTATAGGCCCGCCCTGATAAAAAAAAATAAAGAAAGAAATAAAGAAAGAAAGAAAGAAAGAAAGAAAGAAAGAAAGAAAGAAAGAAAGAAAGAAAGAAAGAAAGAAAGAAAGAAAGAAAGAAAGAAAGAAAGAAAGAAAGAAAGAAAGAAAGAAAGAAAGAAAGAAAGAAAGAAAAGGTATATTTAAAAATTTTAAATATTGAACTATTGTAGAATAAATTATTTTCCAAATGATAACTAAATCTTGAGGACAAAGTAAAAAAAATTTAAATATTATTTATAAAAATAAATTAAGAATTAATTTAAAAAAAAACACACACTTATCATTAAATAATTTAAATAACTGGAACGTAGTGTTGTTAAACGATTGTGTCCATCTATCGTAATATTTTTGCTGGATAAAATATTGAGTTAGCCGTTTTTAAAAATAGGTATAAATCGGACATCTATTAGCGAAAACTCGAAACTTAATTAATATTTTTCTGGCTAAAATATTGAGTCAGCCGTTTTTAAAAATCCAGTTTAAAATTGGGCCGTTTATAAACACTAGCTGAATGAGTATAAAATATTTTTTTGCCCTCAAATAGACATATTAGAATTCAATTATATGATTCAACTTGAGAATATAAACTAAAGTGTTTTCCAAATGAATTCCACTAAAATGACAAGTCCCTTGCTCCGACTAGCCCCTGATCTCACCTTAGTGTTGTTAAACGGCTCGATTTGAGCCGATTTTTAAAAATGGCTAACCCAATATTTTAGCCGGATAAATATTTTCTATGCCTCGAGATTTCGTTAATAGATGTCCAAATCTTTGTGCCACCTGTGAGCAAAATCTTAAGGCCTGCATAATATTTTTCCTGATAAAATATTGAGTTAGCCGTTTTTAAAAATCGACTCAAAATGAGACGTTTAACAACACTACCTCACCTAGTTATGACTTTAATTTATATAATATTTATTCCTAATTGCCAACATATAAATGTACTCGGACAAAAAAAGACATTGACAAAAAATATACCAAGATAAAAAAAATACCCCCAGATAAAATAGCTATTAAAAAAATATTCCACTTTAAAAAATTTTTTATGTTAATTTTACAAAAAAAGATATATTTGTAGTATGGGGGTTCGGAATCTCTTGATTTTAAAACCTTTACCGAGAGCAATTTAAAAAATATTTAAAATTCGATTTAACCGAAAATGTATTCTAGCATGTGTAGAGTATTTATCATATAAATTTCAGTCGATTTCAGCCATAGACATTTTTAGTATTTTTTTTAAAATTTATATGAAAAATCTATAGGGAAAAATCCCAATCAAAAAAGAGAAAAGTGTCAATCAAAAAAGGAAAAGTGTCAATCAAAAAGGGAAAATGTCAATTAAAAATAATAAATGGAACGATCAAAAAGGAATAATGTCAAACAAAAAAAGGAAAAAGGTCAGGAAAAGTCCTAAACATTATTTTTAATTAAAAATTTCAGAAAAAAATTACGTAAAAAATAAATATATATAAAAAAATCATCTTAAAAAATATTATTTTTTTAAAAATATCATATTTAAAAGAAATTATATTATTTATCTAAAAAAAAATATTATAAATTAATCAAGTAAAATATTCATCTTAAAATTTTTTTAATAATTATAATATTACAAAAATAACACATTGCCTGTTATTTAGGCAATGTACACTTTGCCGAAATAACAAATTTACCCTGCATACCACTATAACACATTGAAAAAATTTACATATTGCCCGCTAACATATATATAATAAACATATGATCCAAAAATTATGTCAAGTTTCATCAAAGTAACAATTAACAATTTATAAATTGAGTCTTTAAATTATTTTAGGTTGGCCTATAGGCAACCTTACAAAAATAAATTGCAGTTTAGTCAATAGCAGTTTTAGTGCGCAACTCGCGCTTAGTAAAAGATTATATAAGGGTCATTCCATATCAAATCAACCACTTTATAACCCGACCATCTCAGATTTTGCTGAAATTTGGTATATAAATTAATAAAGTGTTGTAATTGACGAATCCAAAATATTAGCCCCTAAATCTACTAGAACCGGAGATATAGGGTATCAAAGTAGCTCTGCGAGGTCATTTTTCGAAGGATTTTTTTAAAATCGGGATAACATTTATATTAAATGTAGTATATTTATCTATTATGGCTCATTTTATAACCCTAAGTAAACTCTTCCACATAATTTTAAATGAAATTAATTTTTTAATTTATAAATTTGTTTTTAAATTTAGGTCAAAAATTTATAATTAATTTTTTTAAATGTTAGTATAAATTTTTTTTCTCCCAATTTTCAGATATCTTGTAAAGAGTATCAAGAATTATCCATATAAAAATTTTCAGAATGGTAAAAAAAAGAATTTAGTAGAAAAATAATTCAAAAAATAAAAAAGATGGCGTAATAATTTTAAATAGCTAAATATTTAATTTTTTAAAATATAAGTCAATCTACCTTTTATTTATATTCTATAGTATAATATTTGTTGAATAAAATCGCATTTAGGCATAAAAATAAGATTTCCGCCAGATAGCGCAAGTATTTTAAAATAGAAAAATATGATTTAAATTAATTATCGGTTTTTCGATTTATTTTCCAAATAAATTTATCAATTCCAGTTGTCTATTTTTTACAAGAATTTTATCTATTTTTAAAATTAAATAATACTATTTAAATTTGAATATCATGATTCGTAAAAATCCTTTTAATATAAAAAAGCATTTTCAAAGAAGGGACTCCGACATAGTGTTGTTAAACGGCTCGTTTTGAGCCGATTTTTAAAAACGGCTAACTCAATCTTTTAGCCAGAAAAATATTGCTTAAGCCTCAAGATTTTGATAATATATGTCTAGACCTTTGTTCTTTCTATGAGCGGAAAATTCAGACATATGTAATATTTTTCTGGGTGAAGTAGTGAGTTAGCCGTTTTTAAAAATCGGCTCAAAACGAGCCGTTTAACAACACTACTCCGACATTGGAGATTATATCTGTGCTGCGTTTCGCTTAACTTTATATAAATATAAAAAGGAGGATATTCCAATTTACGAGGAATACAACATCCCTTCAACTACAAATGAATTTTTAAATACCACCATAGAAACAGAAAATGATGATAACCCACAACTCTCTTCATCTCTCTTCGAATCCTTAAATTCAACATTATTAGATATTGGACAATCTCCAATTAAAAAAAAGAGATTAAAAGAAAAGAGATATCGTAAGAAAAAGCTTGCAAGAATTTCAAAGGGAATAGGCGAAATTCTTCAACCAGCTATGGAAATAAATAATAGCAACGATTTGATAATTCAAAATATGAAAAATAGTTACACTTTCTTATCTAAAACACAAAAGTATCTTTTATTAACCACGTTACCTCCGAATTGGAGCATACAAAAAATTAAAAAAGAACTTAACGTTACATTTTACATGATCCGTAATTCAAAAATCATTCTTCGTCAAAAAGGAATTCTTTCGACTCCTAATCCCAAATAGATCAAAACACAGTAGAAGTTATAAAAAGATTTTTATTTAAACGATTAATATAGTAGGCTACTGCCTGGCAAAAAAGATTGCATTTCAATAATAAAAAAGGAAGTGTGAAAATATATATAAAAATGTATTTTAGTATTGCGTTCACTTCGTACCAATTAATTATAACATTTGAATTAATTATTTCGAAGTTATAAAAATTTTTTATTTAAATGATGAATATAGTAGGCTCCTGCCTGGCTAAAAAGATTGCATTTCAATAATAAAAAATGAAGTGTGAGAATATATATAAAAATGTATTTTAGTATTGCGTTCACTTCGTACCAATTAATTATAACATCATGTTTAATTAATTATTTCGATTTTGATAAAGAATAAAAAAAAATATAAAATTTAGTTGATTAAGCACTTATAATATTTATTTAAAATATTAAAATACTTGAATTATAATGCTTTTATGATATATTTATATTTAAAAGAATGCAATTATATCTATTCGCTAGATGGCGCGATGTATTAATTTTTTTTTCAAAATAAATTCTAAGGAAATATAAAATGCTATCCTTGGAGGTTTTTCGGAGGTAAATAAAGAGAGGTTAATAAGTGCTTTTGGTTAAAATATTATAAAAATTTTTATTGTTATATTAAAAATATAGGTACATTAAATGATATCTTTAAAAAATAAATATAATTATATATTTAGTTGGATAAAATATTGGTAATTATAATATATATTCTTTCATCAGAATGATCATAAAGTGCATGTTGTCATCGGATTAATATTTGGAATACTTACGAATATATTTTTTGATGCATAGAATGCTAGTAATTAGATATTATCTAGAATAACATTTTTTTTTTATAAACTGGTTATACAAATCTGTTACGGAATTTGAATTTGCCATTTAAATACTAAATAATGGCTGAAACAAGATGTACTCCCCTGCTCTAGTTTTTTGTTTTGGTGTGACGCCATTTTTTTATATTTATTTTCGTTAATATTTTTAATTTCGACATTAACCCCTACTAAATTTCATCTTTAGAGCTTCCATAATTTTGTAGGCCAGAATTTAGCCTCAAAATATTTCTTTAGTGTATATCTATTTTTCCATAAGACGGTTAGCAATGAATTTAGGCGAAAACCGGATGTTCAGTACTATCATAATTTTTGTTATGGTAGGTCGCCATTTATTGTTTATTTTTATTTTCTTTATCAACTTTATATAGGGGCAATTAGACTGATTAAAGCACTAACCTCTACTAACGAAGCACTAAGGAATGGTATAAGGTTTCATCGATAGTGCTTCCAATCGTTCGGGGAACTTAGCGTATAAATTGTGACGTCATAATTTTTAATTAGCTTATAATTTTCTTTTATATAAGGCGGTTAACTATATTAATAACTTATTAATTAATAAGTACTAAATATTGACGAGCACTAAATGTTTATTATTTATTTTTAATAGTTTATGTTTTGGGTATTTGCTTTAATTTTGTGTTTTTTCGCGAAAGCTTTTTTCTTCTTCTCATTTTCGGCTTCAAAAGTGATTGAAGCATTAATCTCTACTAACGAAGCACTAAAGAATAGATTTATGTATGTTTCATCGTTAGTACTTTCAAATGACAAAGTTTTTATTTTGGCTTATAGCTTTTTTTGCCCCTTAACTTTGGCTATTATGGGGGTAAGAAGCACTATTAAAAATGGCGTATGATTTATTGCTAGTGCTTCCAATTATTACAGAACTTTTACATAAGTGACTCTAATGTTGTTAGATCTCCGTGCACGAACCTTTATAAATTTATAAAAGGTTTACCTAAACCTGATTTTAAGCTAATTTTAGATTTTATTTAACCAGAAAACTTGTTTTAGACAACAACAGCGTCTACATGACAGTATATTCACTGGATGCAAACCCCCTTCAAAAATATATATCTATCCCCCTTAAAATACCAAAATGTTATCCACAGATAATTTAAAAATGTAATGGAAAATTTTCTAGATTATTATAGCCTACCTTCTAACATTCCTACCCCCTACCACCTACCCCTACCCCCTACCCCTTTATAGATATTAGGATGCAAACTGTTCCTACCCCCCCCCCCCTCATGTAGACACTGGACAACAACAAGCGATTATTGAAAAAGAGTAACTAAAGCTTAACTGCATTTAAATAAAATCTCCTTAAGATTATTTATATTTTAAGATATTATTTTTTTGTGATGATCTAACAATGAGAATGTTTTAATCATTTATATTGGCGTAAACATTTAGCAATTATAAATTTATTATTTTTTTTTAAAAAAATAATGATTTTGAAAGTTTTTACAGCAATATTATTCTCGTTACATTCGATTCAAGTTCAAAAGTAAATTGGATTACATTTTATTTTTTTTTTTTTTTAAAGTTTTGCGAGAAAACTAAGTCAGTATTTTAGCCAGAAAAATATTGTGTAAGCCTCGAGATTTTGTTAACAGTTGTTCAAACCTTTGTAAGCGAAATCGCTTGCATAATAATTTTCCAGCTAAAATATTGAGTTTAGCCGTTTTTAAAAGTCGCAAAACGAGCCGTTTAACAACATTAGTTCAAACTCTACCTTAAATCTTAACAATATTTTGTTGTGTTGTAATTTTAATAAATTATAATTCCGTTTCAATCATATTGTATACACTCTTCTTCGTTTTTTTTTCTGTAGATTATTAATAACTAAAAAATATTCCAAGTGTCCTGGGTGCAATCAAAATGAATGTCTAGAAGATTATGTATGCAATTATGGAATGAATATGAAGACAAATAACTGTTGCAAATTTTGTGAGGCGGTTTATAATCGATAAATTCTTTTATAATTTATTATGAAGTATATAGGATATATTACGTATTAGTTATAGTGGTCCTATAATTACGAATTGAATATGAATATCAATTCTGATTATTCGAATAAATTATTCGATTTGCTCCATTCTTTCATGTGAGCTTAAGGCCGGAACCTGATCGATTCTAGTGGAAGTTCCTGGCTTCCACATGGTATCGTTTGAAATATTTCGATCATCACCACCTTGTAAAATGCCTAAAAGCTGCATTATATCACATTACTTTATTAGATTCGCTACTAGTAAGATGCTGCCCTTGATATTGGGGACCCATTAAATAAGCAGCATTGTGAAACGCCTGTATTTATATTTTCTTTACATATTTTTCTACCATTTTTTTAGAGTATTTGACCTATTTGCCAACCCCGATAATAATTCACTTATTGTTTGTTATAGTAACATAGGCGAAGCTAGGGGTGGTGGCGGAAGGGGGAAAGCAAGGGGAAATTCCCCTCTTTGGGAAATTTGCCTATACTCGTAAATATTATTTTAAAGCAAAATAAAAATTATTTAAAATATTAAGAAGGAAAAAGTGAAACCCATAAAATTATAAGTTCTAAGCATAAAAAAAAATATCTCATTCGCCTTATAAAAAGTGCATAAAGTGTTAGAGATGAGCTTATCGATGTTGGAGCCAGCTCTCAATAATAAAAATTCTTAGTGGTGGAGATTAAATTAGTGTTGTGGATCAATTTGAGCCCATTTTAAAAAACGGCTAACTCAATATTTTGCCCAGAAAAATATCATGCAAGCTTAAAGATTTTGTTCATATACGGCACATAGGATTGAATATCTATTGAGCGAAATTTCGACGTTAAGACAATATTTTCCTGGCCATAATGTTGAGTTAGCCGTTTTTAAAAATCGGCTCAAATCGAGCCGTCTAACTACACTAGATTTAAAAAAAGGTTTAAGAGATGTTAGTATAAAACTTGTATAATAAGACTTTCGTTCAATTCTGTCAAACAAGATTAAATAAAAGGTTCGAGAGATGTTAGTACAAAACTTGTAATAAGACTTTCGTTCAATTCTGTCAAACAAGATTAAATAAAAGGTTCGAGAGATGTTAGTACAAAACTTGTATAATAAGACTTTCGTTCAATTCTGTCAAACAAGATTAAATAAAAGGTTCGAGAGATGTTAGTACAAAACTTGTAATAAGACTTTCGTTCAATTCTGTCAAACAAGATTAAATAAAAGGTTCGAGAGATGTTAGTACAAAACTTGTAATAAGACTTTCGTCCAATTCTGTCAAACAAGATTAAATAAAAGGTTCGAGAGATGTTAGTATAAAACTTGTATAATAAGACTTTCGTTCAATTCTGGTCAAACAAGATTAAATAAAAGGTTCGAGAGATGTTAGTACAAAACTTGTAATAAGACTTTCGTTCGATCCTGTCAACAGCAATTTTCAGAAAAAAAAATAAGTTGAGGTTTGAACCAAAAAAAAAATTAATGCAAATTTGAACAAATTAAGAATGTTTTATTTATAATGTATATACAATTACAAAAAAAAAAAATGGAACTAAGTAAGATTATCCTGAATTTAAAATTAATAACGCGTTTCAGTGAATATAGTTTGAATTATTTTACCGTACATATCTACCTAAACGATCATATTATAAACCCTAACCCTAAGGCCACATTCGTAGTGGATCCGATCCAAAACGATTTAACAGCTGATCGATTTTTAAAATCGGTTTATGAGAATCAATTTTTCTTTATTTAAACCAATATTTCTTAGGTTACTATCATGTATAGAATTAAAGACAAAATTAATATTATTACAAAAAAAAAATTGATCTCATAAACAGATTTTAAAAATCGATCAGCTGTTAAATGTCGGGTCGGATCCACTATGAATGCGGCCTAAAACGTATTATGCATTTATTTGGTATAAAGGAGCAGATGAGTAAAATTTTGCAATATTTATTATATTTTGTAATTGGTTTAGCAAATCGTAATAAATCAAATTTAGTGGGAGTTTTTAAATTTTTTTGAATGACTTAAATATGGCGAAATCGTATTCCAAAACCTGGATACTTACTTAAATATATGCTCTTCCTTCTTTTTATCTATCTATCTTTCATTATTTCTTTCTTTCTTTCTTTCTTTCTTTCTTTCTTTCTTTCTTTCTTTCTTTCTTTCTTTCTTTCTTTCTTTCTTTCTTTCTTTCTTTCTTTCTTTCTTTCTTTCTTTCTTTCTTTCGTTCGTTCGTTCGTTCGTTCGTTCGTTCGTTCGTTTCGTTCGTTCGTTCGTTTTTCGTTTGTTCGTTCGTTCGTTCGTTCGTTTTTTCGTTATTCGTTCGTTCGTTCGTTTTTTCGTTTGTTCTTTTGTTTGTTTGTTCTTTCTTTATGCTAAAAAACCCTGATCAGCAAAGCACCTTCATGAATAAATTTGCTAAGCTCCAGCGATATATTTATTTGTGTATAAAAACCCTCTATGACCACAGGCATATGCCAAACATTAATGTAATTTTGTACTATGACTACCAGAGTTGTTAAGTAGATACTCACCAAATGTATCCAGATACAGATAGCATTTTTAAAAATGATTTTAAGATAGGATCTTAAGATTTCATCTAGGCTATATAAAAATTGTGATCTATTGTTAAATACCACATCATTTTTAAGTTAGCCATTTATCTTTGATATATATATATTTAGAATGTATCATTAAATTATAATAAAATATTATTTTTAGCATTTAATTAAAACATTCTTAAAGTTTTTAACTGCTGAGATATATATCCCCACTTTAATTTAAGTATAATTAGCCTTGTGTGTTTTTAAATTTAAGAATAAAACATGTATTACATTAGAGATAAGCGATTGCAAACACATTATGTATCTTGATACTTTAACACATCTGATATCTTACTAGTCCACAAGGGCCTTGACTCGAAAAAGTGAAATACTTTTGTTTGATTCCAAATATAAACTGTTTTTTCATTTAGATTGGGATACGGACTAACATCACCGATTTCCTTGAGAGATTCAGAAACGATCAAATATTTCGAAATATATTCAAATGCGGACAGTATGTACCGGGATTCTTGGAAAATTTATTTGGGGAATGGCTTGTAAAAATGTATTTCGATAGTTATGGCGAAGATTGTAGGGAAAGTGGAATACCGGACTACCCTGATGATTTCAGTAGATTAAAAGTATATTTAATAATAGTACTACACTATCAATATTTACTATAAACTGTTTTAGAATATCTACATATGGATACCATGTTGAATTAGAATCTAACAATTTTATATCATTTATTGAGAGCAATTTTTCAAATTTGAAAGATCCTATATAACTGGAAATGTAATACAGAATGTATAAAATATACTCCTAATGTAATTAGCAGAGTTGTTAAAGGATCTAGTTAGAAGTATCTAGATCCTGTATCTAGATATAAAAATGTGGTATCTGTATCTAGATAGATTTTTGATCAAAATATCTGTATCTAGATATTATTTTAGACTATGTATCTGTATCTAGATCCATTTAAAATGTATCTTTTAACAAGGTAATTAGACACTTTTGTGGTGAACTATTATAATTAATTTTTAATTATTTTTTATTTCCCATTACAAATGAAAGATTATATTCCAAATTTATATGGCAAAATGTCTGGGAAATTTATTACACATGCTTGAAATAGGTTTCAGGTTGAATTCTAAAAAATTTTAAATCTCTCGGTAAATGATTTAAAGTTGGGAGACCTTTAATTCCTAGTAGATTCCATATCCCAAAACAAAAATATATTTTATATAATAGAATAGCCTTCCATTTAATATATATTTCTTATTCCTTAGATGCAGAAACAGAGGAAGAACATCTTCAGAAGATTTGTGGAAAAATAGCTAGAAATATAGATATGCTTTACACACATCACAAAACAACATTTTTTTTTTATTATTTATGCTTTAAAATTATTGTTTCTAATAATGAGTTTTTAATGTATATGTTTATTGATTTATAAAAATTTTTTTGATGAAAGATTTGAATTTTTTAATGATAATAAATAAGATTTACATAAAAACCATTGTCGCCTTAGATTTTATATTATTGTGTTAAAAAATTAGAAATCTTTTCTGATATGAGCTCAATTCAAAAATCTCCATCGAAACAGAAATATAGAGCAAGATCAACTTGAAGAGATGGGAAGTGGGAGATCTATGAGTTATAAACTTCATTTTAATAAAAACTGATGGGGATAATGGGAGTAGTTTGCTTTGGATTTTTCTTTTATGATTTGGGGGATCAGTAGGTAGGTAAAATTTTAGGCTAGATTATTGGGTACAATAATGAAAATTAGAAGTCCTTGACTTAACTCAGGAAGCGTTCATCTGAAGGAAAATATAATTAAATGTAATATAATTTGAATAAAATTTGACAAATCCTAATTAAGTTTTGGGGATTAAGTTTTATAAATTAATTTTCTCTTACCTAGGAGAAATACCTATAATGATTAAAAAAATATATATTTCTGTCCTAACATATCCATTTTATTTTTAATTTGAAAATTGTAATCATAGATATTTTTTGTTTTGCTTCTTAGGATTCCTTTACGCTTAATAATGCTTATTTTAAACTTTTACAGTTTTCAATAGTGATTATTTTATCTAAAAGCAATTCCATCAATAATATTTTCATTTTTCAAAGAATAGCATTCCAAGTTTACCTTTCATCTTAATTACCAGAAATCTTAATTAAAAAAAAAATTCGCTGTTAATCTTTGCTCACTCTTAATCATAGATTCAGATATAAATAAATTAACATTTAAAAAAAAATAGGATTTATTTGGAATGTAACTCAAAGTTAGATTTAAATGATTGAATTAATATTATGAGGACTCATTTAGATCATCAAAAAAAAAATTTCAAAATGTTTAGAAGTACGAATTATGCAGCTACTGATACGATACCACGAGATCCGTCAATCAAAGATAGATTTCAATATGATGGTTATTGTTTTATCATTGACAAAACACATGTTATACTGAGAGTTTTCTTGTATTCAAATTTTGGCTCTCCCTGATAGAAATTACACTTGGTACATAATATACGGGTAGTAAGAAAAGTCAAAGAAAAATAAGTATCCATCAACGTTCGTCCTTATTGTTATTGTTACGGAATTTAGCTATTTTTGGAATAAAGGCCAAATCATCCTTTAAGCTTACATCTCGGTGGAGTCCGAAATCCAAATTATATCATAAAGACTAACTTTCCCGCATATTTAATTATAGATATTATTAGTATGTTCAAAAAAATCTATGCAAAAAAAGGTTCTTCCTAATTGCTAATCTTGTACAACTAACCTGAGATTTAGGTACAATGCGGTACATTTTATTATTTTGATTTTTATTAGTATTATTTTGTTAAATTTTATCTAAATTACTTTTTGGAATAAATTCTTAAAGTTAAGTTTCGATGCTATATTAATTAGAATTTAAGTTAATCGGCAAAAATTTCTAACGTATTTATTTATAAATTATAATTTAAAAAAAAAACAATTTCCGAAAATGTGTTACTCAATGGGAAATCTGTGAACGAAAAGCAGTGGTAAAATATCACAAACAAAAAAATAAGTTCTTCATTCAACCAGATTGAATATATATTGACTAAATTTTTCGGATTATCTCAGAAACAATTTTTTAATTCTTATCATAGGTGAGTCTAAGTATCGATATATCTCGGAGTGCGATCCTTTACAAAGATTATTTTTTTAACCTGATTTTAAGCTAATTTCAATCTAACCAGAAAGCCTATTTATAGGCAACAAACGAATAATGTAAAGAGTAGCTAAAGCTAAACGGTATTTAAATGTAAGTGTTTAAATCTCATTAGATTATATATATATAAATATTTTAATATATAATTTTTAAAATAAAAAGCTGCCAGCCAACTATAATTAATTATTAGATTTTCATATAATGATATGAGATTTGTGATGATTTAACAATTAGATTGTTTTAATTATTATAATTGCTTAAACGTTTAAACGATTTATATTTTATTTTATTTTTTTAAAATAATGATTTTCAAAGTTTTTGTAGCTATATTATTCTCGTTACGTTCAATTCAAGCTCAAAAGTAAATTTGAATTATATTTTAATATTTTATAATACTATACTAATTATTTGTTTAAAAAATTCTGCAAGAAAAAATTATTTGTTCAAATGTACTCTATTAAAATTATACAATATTTTGGTGTAGTTTTAATAAAACAGAATTCAATTTCATTCATTGTGTGTGTATACTCTCTTCTTCGTTATTTTTCTATAGATTAGCAACTAACAAATATTCTGGGTATCCTGTATGCAACGCAGATGCAGATGAGTGTCTAATAGATTATGTATGCCGTTATGGTAGCAATATGGTGAAAAAACACTGCTGTGCATTTTGTGAGAGGGTTATTATTTAAAATAATTAATCGATTATTTTTTTTTAAAAATAAATTTTGATTATAAAGGCATACATATAAGGTATTCCCACATATATAGTTATAGTGGTACGATAGTAGTGTTGTTGAACGGCCCGTTTTGAGCCGATTTTTAAAAACGGCTAACTCAGTATTATATCCAGAAAAATATTACGTAAGCCTGAAAATTTTGTTCTTAGAAGGAGCAAAGATCTAGAAATATAGTATCGAAATTTTGAGGCTTAGTCAATATTTTTCTGGCGAAAATATTGAGTTAGCCGTTATTAAAAATCGGCTCAAAACGAGCCGTTTAACAACATTATCCGATAGTTACGAATTGAATAATTTTCGGATAGTAATTATGAATATCAATTTGGATTATTCGAATAGATTTTTCGTAATTCGTTCATATAGGAATAACCTCAGTTCACTTACGCGAAAAATAAATTTTAAATTAAAAAATTAAAAAATATAATTTAAATATTTAAATAATATATCGCAATATTTTTTATTTGTATATCTTATAAATTTTTTACAGAAATTAATATTACTATATAAAAGTTAAATATTAGGTTAATATTACCCCTGTTATCATATAAATAAATAGGGTACACGTCATTTAACTATTTAAGCATTTAAATTTGCTTTGAAAGATATCGGATAACAAACCATGACTACAAAATAAATGTCTAACTTTGTTGAAAAATATAAATCTTTTAAGAATTTATAATTTGATATATAAATTTTAAATTATATATAAAAAATTAATGTTGTTGATTCAGGCGCTTAGTCAGCTGGTAGGGAGGAAGGGGAGGGGTCATGGAATGAAATCCCTTATCCCAACACAAGAAACTTTTGAAAAAAAAATACAAAAAGGCTTTATGAATTTGCTAATTGTAGAATATTCGATTTCAAATAAGTTATATTATGTTCTAAATATTAGTAAAAAAAATTAAAATTAATTAAAATATTTATTTTTTGTGTATTAAAATTTTACCTCTCTAAAAATTTTAAGTTTATTTTCTTTCATTTTTATAAACCTTAGAACATTGATGGATATAAGAAAATGTTATCAACCAAAAATAGTTTTATTTAATTTGTCTTTTTACTAATAATAACTGTGATTATAAAATTTTTAGAATGTATGAAATGTTCAAGTATCCCAAATAAACGGAATTTACAGAAATATTTAATATTATATTCGAATTCCCTCAAAGTTTTAGGGTTTAGAATTAGGAAAGAGCAGTTTTTCTAAGTGTGGAGAATCAAAAATTTTACTTATATTCAGATCCGCTTCTGTTTAATTTTTCGAGGTTTTTAACTGGGATTTCTTACAATTACCTTTGAAAATGGGATAATAGAGATTTATATTCCATGAAACCTTATATAAACATTTTCTTCATCTTTAGCATCACGTTTTGTGAACAACGCAATGAGAGTTATAGTGCGGCACAAATTGAGCGTTTCAAACGCCGCGTTGCAAACGCAACATTTTAAATAAGTTCTTAAAATAAAGGATTTGTCTTTTGAAAATTATATTATCGTCTGCCTTCTTATTTCTTTAATTTCTAAATATTCCTTTTTAGGATAAAAGTAAGTTATTTATATTTATATTACATTTGTATATAATATTACACAGCGAATAATAATAAAAAGTATGAAAAAGCAAACCTATTTGCGTTTTTTAAAATGGTTGCTAACGCCGAACTGTAATTTTACCAATTTGCACGAGGTCATTTGAAATGCATTATTTGCGCTTGAAACGCAGCGTTTGAAACGCTCAATTTGTGCGCACTATTAGTGTGAGAGAGTTACATGACTAGAAACAGGATTATATTTTTGCAAGTTGCGTTTTAACAAAAAATTAAATACCCCCTAATGAAAATTTACGTATAAGAATTGTTTTATTTATTATGTAGCAATGACATATAATATATACCTAGACTGACGATGCATTCGCAATGATGCATTCGAAAGCGTCGTTGAATGCAAACCAGCTGGACCAGCCATTTTGGTAAAACCTAAATAGTAATTATTGTTAAAAACTATTATTAAATTGATAACTTGCATCCTTGTTATCTCGACGTTCAGGCAATTCTTTGATAAAGTTTACGTCAGACATAGGAATAAATTGGCCTCTCGTTTTAAAATTTTAAATAATGATACGGGTAATCAAAATGGCGACCCCAGCTGTTTTCATTGATGTACACTTTTAACGAACGCATCCTCAGTCTTGGTATTATTATATGTCATTGTAATGTAGATAAAATTCCAAAAAAAAAAGAAAATTAATCATGGGTGACATAAAAAAAAAGATGGAACTAAGTGAGAAATTATCGTGAATTTAGGATGAATAAGTCATTCGTCGATGAAATACTCGCCGATAAAAAACAATAAAATTATTTTTATTATAGAGGAGTGCTCATTAGGTTTATATTAAAACTAATTTGACCAAAAATCATTAAATAAAGGTGTGCATGAAATTGTAAAATGATGGAAAGGGTATAATATAACATATACTAAATTACACATTGAAATATCAAGATTTCCAATTGCAGTGATAAATATATTTTTTTCACTGACTCATGCTATAAGCACGCATCTCAGTATACATAGTTACAATCATGAATTATTTTACCCTACATAACTATATCTATACGATCATCTTATTTAAATATAACCCTAAAACGTATAAAATGATTACGAGAGAATGAGATTAGTGTGATTTTATTGTGAAATTTTACAATTTCTATTAGTTTAACAAAATTGTAATAAATCAAATTTAGTGCGACTTTTTAAATTTTTTATAAGACTTAATCATAGCGGAATCATATTCCAAAACCTGGATAATTACTCTTATATATATATTAGAGGTTGGTGCGGGCCGTGAAATTACGCGTGACCCATCGTGTCACGGTGGGTCAAGGCGTGAATGTGAATAAATTTTAAATTATTAGGCGCGACTTGGCGTGGTGGGCCTTCCCAAAATTTTTCCTAGCGCGATCGGGCGTGAACATGAATTTCCCGTAAATCACGGAAATTTTAATTTTTTTTTAATAAATATAAGTTTGCAATTTTATAATTATAATAATAGATATTTTCTAATTTAATTTAGTTCTATTTTTAAAAAAGAAAATTTTTTTGAAAACAAAAAATATTCAGGCATTTTAATAAGCAACATCTGGTGTCACCCTCCTAGTTCTATTTTCTTTTTATGTTTAGGTGTTTTGTCGTGAGATTTTTTACTTAAACTTTAACATTTATTCTCGAGCACTTAAGGTAGGCTTAATTCTAGATCCTAATTTCAAAAACCTTAAGTTTTAAATAGACGAAGAAAAGGAAGATATTTACAAAACAATCTTAAAAATGTGAAATGATATAAAATTAGATGATATGGATAAGTCAATGCCAACTGTCATTTATAACTTTCCTAATTCATCCTACATTCACAAAAAACCATATATTCTAAATGAAACATATTTTTAGATGATTCTGATGAAGCATCAACATCTACCGATGAAAGCTGTGTGAATTTAAAAGATTCATCCCATAAAACAAATAACAATGGTAATATTTTGAAGTTTTGGAAGCAGGAAAATTTATTTCCTTTTTTGAGAAAATTGGAGTAAAATTTTGTCAGCCCTGGCAAATTTAGCTTCTTGAAAGGTTAATTTTCTGTAGCCAATCGCCTATTAGAGGAAAGGCGTACACAATTGAAATAAAAAAAAAAATAGACATTCTTCTTTTTCTAAGTAAAAATTTGGATTAACAATTATGTATTTATTTTTTGTTATTATGAATTATGGAATTAAAAGAAATAAATAGAATAAATTCAAAAAAGTGTAAAAAATTGTAGCATTAAATTTTTGAAAAATTTAAAAACACCGTGAATTTTCGGGCGTGACGGGCGTCAATCAAAATATTGCCTTTCGTGAGCGGGCGGGTCGGGTCGAAAATTTTTTAGTGGTAAGCGTGAATGGGCGTGAATATTTTTTATTGACCGTGAGAGAGCGGGCCGTGAATAAAAAATTAGGCCCGCGCAGGCCCGTGCCCGCCTCTAATTTATATGCTGTTCCTTGTTTTGTTTATTTCTTTCTTTCTTTCTCTCTTTCTTTCTTTCTTTCTTTCTTTCTTTCTTTCTTTCTTTCTTTCTTTCTTTCTTTCTTTCTTTCTTTCTTTCTTTCTTTCTTTCTTTCTTTCTTTCTTTCTTTCTTTCTTTCTTTCTTTCTTTCTTTCTTTCTTTCTATTCTTTATGCTAAAATTAACCCAGATCCACCACTAAATTAGCTAAGCTCCAGCGATATATATTTTATGACCACGCTTATGCCCCAATACTACTACCAGAATTATTAAGAAAATACTCACCAAATATATCCAGATACAGATCATTTTTTATAATGCCTTTAAGATAGGATCTTAGGATTTCATCTGGGCTATCTAAAATTGGGATCTATCGTTAAATACCATTTTAATTAATCTTGTTTGTTATTAAATTTATCGGATAGAGAACTGAATTTGGCAATATTATTGTATAAATTAAGTATAAAAAGCAAGAAAAAATTGAAAAATTATTATCAATTTTTTATAAGACGTAAAATATCAAGTATATGTAATAAATTCCTTTAATAATAATAAGTTTGATAAGATATGTAAACACATTATGTATCTTAATACTTTAACAACTCTGATCCGCTATTAGTTCACAAGGGACTTGACATGAAAGTAAAATACTTTTGTTTAACCCAAATATAAATACCTTAGATTGGGATACGGACTAACCTCACTGATTTCCTTTCGAGATTCAGAAACGATAAAAAATTTCGAAATATATTCAAATGCGGAAACTATGTACCAGGATTCTTAGAATATTTATTTGGGGAAATGTATATAAAAATATATTTCGATTTATATGGTGATAAATGCTTTGTTAGGGATAATGATATAACGGAATACCGTGATTATTTCAGTAGTTATAACAAAAAGGTATATTTTAATAATAATACTACACCATTAATAATTATTGTAAACTATTTTTAGGTTATTAATATTTCGGTGTTTTTTTTTAAATTATATATATATCTATATATGAATACCATATGAATTTAGAATCTGACAATTAAATCATTTATTGAGGGCAATTTCCAGATTTGAAAGATCTGATGAAACCGGAAATGTAATCATAAATGTATAAAGTATCCACACTGTAAACTTTGGACACTCTTGTGGTGAACTATTATAATAAATTTCTAATGATTATTTTCCCATGTAAATGAAAGATTACTCAAATGTTTGTGGCCAAAATATCTGGAAATTTTTAGGGTTTTTTACTTTACACATGCATGAATTAGTTGTCATGTCGGATTCATGAAATTTAAAAATCGTAAATAAATTTGAGAGACCTTGAGTTCCCACTGGATTTCATATTCCATTCCGCCATAAATAAAAACATTTTTATAAAATTTTAAAGACCTTACATTTAATATATATTTCTTAATCATAGGAGCAGATAAAGAGAGAGAACGTCTTGAAAATAGTTGTCGATAACTAGCGAAATATAGATATGCTTATACACCACCCAAACAACTTTTTTTTTAAATTTATGTTTTTAACTTTTTTTTTCTGATAATGATTTTAGTGAATGTTTATTGATTTAAAATTTATGTAAAAAGATTTAAATTTTTAAATAAAAAAGATTTACATAAAAACGATTGTCATATTATCATAGAAGTTTAAAAGAGGGCTAATGCTAAAATTTTTACCCAACTTATTATATTATTGTTTTAAAAAAATTTTTTTAATTTTATTTGGAATCATACCATTTTACGCATACATTTTTGTAAATTTTATTAATTAACCAAATATTTGAAATCGCCATTTTTAGCTATAAAAATCAAAAATAAATATAATATATTTTAAAAAATCGCCAGGCCGGGCCTTAAAATATAAAATCAGGGCCGGGCCGTAAAAAAATTTTGAAAAAAAAAAATCCGGATCGGGTAGTTCAATTGGTATCTCTGCAGGTGTCTGATATATATGTTTTTTAACAATTAGTTTGAGGATATATAAAAAAAAAATATCTTAAAATAAAATATAGGAAACCCCATAATTCAGATCTGTAGAATAAATTTCTAATTAAATTCACATTGGTGAACTCTCTGAAAATCGTTTGGTAGTACCTAATTTATATACAAATTGATAAGAACTCAACTCAAAAATCTTTAACATTGAAGTGGGCAAGATCGTCATCAAAATTCAAGGAGAAGAAGTGGGTGAAGTGAAGAATAATGAAAATTCGAGGAGAAGAGGTCAGTGAAGTGGAGAATAATGAGTTATGGAGAATCTATCTTCATTTTAATAAAACTGAAGGGGATAGAGGAGTAGTTTGCTTTGGATTTTACTTGATTTAGATTTCCTTATTAATTTTGATTTGGGGAATAGGAGGGGATAGTCTAGATTATATGGTACAATATCGGAAAGGAGCAATATCGTTATTGCCTTAATGGGGACTTGGAAATTAATAAGATATGGTAAAAGATTGAAGGAGTGATAAAAATATTTATTTTTTTTTTCCTGTTTTTTATTTTCTTAATTTTTTGTTTTATTATTATTTTACATATAGACAAATGACTTACAAATCTGATGTTCATAGAATTCCTATTCTATATATGATGTCCTATCTGATGTTCATAGAATAACTATTCTATATATGATGTTCTTTCTTTCTTTCTTTCTTTCCTTCTTTCTTTCTTTCCTTCTTTCTTTCTTTCTCTATGCCAAAAAACCCTAGTCTATAAAATATAGCCATGAATGAATTTACTAAGCTCCGACGTTATATTCTTGTGTTTAAAAACCTTATATATGATCTCAGTTCTTATGTCCAAATCTAATGTAAACACTTATCAAATGTATCCAGATACAGATACCATTTTTGAAAATGCATTTAAGATATATTCATAAAATTTAAGTTGTGCACATAAAATTTGATATCTATTGCTAATTACCAAGTTTAGAAGTTGGCCATACATTTTTTTTAATTCTTTAATATATATATTATATATATTTATTTAAAATATAAATTATTATAAAATATTATTTTTAGTTTTTAATAAAACATTATTAAAGTTTTTATCTACTAAAGTATAATTTGCTTTCTTTTTTAAAAAATTAAATTGGATAGTAAACTAAACTTGGGAATATTATTCTATAAATTAAGTATATAAAAAAAAGTAAGAAAAATTTTAATTATATTTTATTTTAATTTGTAAAAAACATAAAATATCAAATGTATAAAATGTATATACTAGAGATAAGTGATACAAACATTATATATCTTGATACTTTAACAACTCTTATCCCCTACTAGTCATCAAGGTTCTTGACTCCAACGTAAAATACTTATGTTTAATCCAATAATAAATACCTTTTATAATATTGTACGGCTCCAGATGGAGTAATGAAAAAAAATATACAAATGCGAACACTATGTACCAATATATGTCGAATTTCTTTGGGTAATGACCTCAAAAAAAATTACAAAAATTATGGTTCTTATTGTTATTCGTATAGGAATAGTGTAAATAGGGTAAGGGGAATAACGCACTCCCATGATTAAATCAATAGATTTAACAAAAAAGTATATTTAATAATAATACTACACTAACAATAATTGATAATGAATTTAGTATATGGTTATTTAAATTTACATAAAAACGATTGTCATATAACATAAGGGTTTAAAACAGGACTATTTAGGTCTCTTAAATATATCTTATCTTAAACACCATAAATAATACATCAAATGAAAACTTAAGCCTTATTCTATTATGTATGAGCTTTGTATTTTAAGAATAACAGTTAGTTTTTGTCGGGTTTGTAGGCAAGGAGCACATCAGTCAGAAGCACATATAGAGTTTCTATAAATTATTATTTCCATTTAAATTTTAATGATGCGAACTTATACGAAGGTGAATACTCAAATATAGTAATTATTTGGGTTTTGTAAAGTATGTTTAGTATGATTTACTTAATATACTAAACAAATGATGCTTCAATATAAACAATGCAAGTATATTTCTAAGTTATCATTTATGGAAGGTTTAAACCCTTAAGCTGATAAATTAATTCAAATACACCACTCTTTACATCATCATTTATCTAACATTCACAAGTCACAACATATGTTCTTGTAAAATGTACAGCTATCCTACCAGCGATTTTATAGAATTTTGAATTTCATAATTTATTTTTTTTATGGAAAACAAACATGATGAAGTAAATCTATTTAAAAGTTTCTATAATGCTAAAAAAAATATTCATTTTAGAATCAATTTATTGTTGAAGAAGTCAGTACCATTATTAAAGAGGTAATTATAAAAATAATAATTAACATTCATTATACTTTTTTTTATTTCAGTATCTGTTAAATATTTGAATATAATAAATAAGTTAGTTAATATTTGAACATGATAATTAAGTTAATTAATAATTATTGATATTTAAAATTTTTAAAAACAAGAAAAAGATAGTGCTTAGTGGCTTAAAACTAGGGAAAGGTTGTGCCCCAATGGGGCTTGATTATATAAAGACCTTTCTGGAAATTTAGAGGCCTACACATTAAAATACTGATGCTATATTATTTGTTTTTAATAGAGGCACCTCTACATGAAGACCTGCAACATTGTTTTTATGCCACTGATAATAATATCAATTTTACATCTTATATATAAGGAAAAAATTTTTACTTCAAAAAGTTTTAAATTGCCTATATTTTGGGAAATATTGTATATTTAAATTAATATAATGCATTTCATAGGCTAGGTTTATTATATTCATTTACAGGCAAAACTAAGCTTAAATTTTAATCTTATAAAATTGATTGATTGAAATAGAATTGGGATTTTTTGAAAAGTTTTATTTTAGGCAAGAATCATTTATTAGATCTTATATTGTCCTCTGAACTAAACAAAATACAGTGATGTAACTTTTTATGGTGCATTGCTGCAAGTATTATCTTTGGTGCCCCGAGGTTGATGTAATTATTTTGCATAAAATATAATTTAATAATCAAATAAGACAAAATTTATATAAGAACATTTAAATTTTAAATTATTTGCAAATATATAAAAGTAATTGCACAATTCAAATAAATTATTGCATAATATACAAAAAGTGCACAAATATTTAATACAAAATACATATTATTTTAATGATATTCTTATAAATTAATATATTTATTTTTGACCTATTTAACTTGATGCAAAATTAATGACTTATATCTATAACATCAGAATTTTGGCAATTTCAGTTCAATACCAAGCCAAATTAATCATTTTGATCTGTGAAATTTTATTTGACCAATAATTTATTGCTCTTTAGGCAAATTTATTTCTTTAAGTTAAGAAAATTAAATATGTAACATTTACATTGTATTTTATATGTTTAAATTCAACATGAATCTGATTAGCAATAATATTTATGTATGCTATATTATAACTATACTTTTACATATTTTTCTTAATTATGAAATCTTTCATCTTGACAATGCTCTTATCAATTATTTTGTTTTTACACCTGCCATTTCTTTTTTTCTTTGAACACAGATTTATTACCCACACAAGGGCTTCTCAAACTTCTATTCAAAGATTTTAGATATTTTCCTCTATTGCAATTTCCAATATTACTTTTTAAAATAATCATGATAAATAAATTTAAATAATGACTTTGCCACTTGGGGACTCTAAAGTTAAAATTTTCTAAAACCTTGGGGTCTCCCATGTTACAGGCTCTGCTTTTTGTTACACCAATGAGAATTTATATGTGCACTTATCTGGTCAAAATGTATAAAGATCAATTTATCAGTTACATCTTAGTTATTCTTTCTTTTTTTTTGTACTATATAATTCTGAAATTTTTTTTAAAAAATCCTACCCAATTTTGTAGACTTATACACACCCCTTAAGCAATTGACAATATTACCCATCAAAAATTTTACCTTCCTACCAAATCAAAAATAGCAGTAAAAAATGTAAATCAAAGCTACCCCTCTTCCCATCCATTTCTTTTATTCAAATATGATAAATCCTTACTCATCTTACATTTTATAAAAATTAAATGCAATAAAAAAAACCTACCAAAACAACGCTATTTAATAACTCACTCAATTTACCCAACACAACTTTAAAACTACAATTAATAGATTTTCAACTCTAAATTTTATTGATTAAATATATTTAAAAAAAAACAAAATGTCATAAAAGTCATAAATTAAAAAAATCTTGTCCCTTTTATACCTTTGGAGATCACGAGTTTTACTATAAAACAGGCCCCTATTTATAAATTTGATAAATATTAACACAAAATAATTTTAAAAATAAATAATAATAATATGACACATTTCAATGACGATTTTTCTTTATACTCCCCCCCCCCTCTCCAATTCTGACAAAAGTACCTGCCTACTCTTATATGTTACTCCGAGATCGACTTATTAAATGAAGGCTGATTATATATATTTTTTCTAAGTATTAACATGTGGAATAATGGACTTTTAACCTAGGAGGAGACGTGCCCTAGGAACTAGGGGCTTGCAGGGTAGGGCCTTGCCTTACCATCATAAATAAAGTGATGGCACTCATCCGAAACCCTGAAAATAATTATTAATCTAAATCCTATCATAAGAAAATATACTTGAGATTTGATGGAGATATCATGAAAACAATTTTTTTTTTTTAAATTATTCATTTGCATATTTTTTGTAATAAAATGATATTTCCTAAGTTTTATCTATATTATAAAATCGGGCGCTAAGAAACTTTTTTTTAGTAGAACTCTATGTCTAAGATCCCTGTACCAGAGACTAAAAGCGTCTCGAATTTCGCTTATTTGACGTTTTCTAAACTTAATTGACCTATCGACGCCTGGCAAAATGCCCCTTCCTTTATAGGATTAAAAATAATATATTAAGGAATGCTATTTTAGACCTAATATGGGGTTGGGAGTGTTAGTACATGAGACATGGCTAAAAACCGTGACACGCTATTTTATATATAAAATAAAATAAAATAACGATTTACCATTAATTATCTTTTGGATTTTAAATTCGAAATTTCCTCATAGCTAGATTGGACCCCGGCAAATAATAACAACATTCTAAATTTGAATTGTGAATCTGAATTATTTTCATTTTAATCGACACTTCCATTCCAACTAGTGTTGTTAAAGGGATCGGGTTTTAAAAAACGGGCTAACCCAAGATTTTAGCCGGAAAATATTACTCAAGTCCTGGAGATTTTTGCTAACGGATGTGAAGAACGGTTTGGATAATCTCAAGGCGTGCATAATGTTTTTTAGCTAAAATAATTGGGGTACGAACAAATTAAGCTTTTCGAAAGCTGCGTTGCAAGCACCAATAATGCCTTTCTAATGGCCTCTTGCAGATTTAAAATTACCTTTTAGCGATAGCAACCATTTAAAAAAGCGCAAATAGGTTTGTTTTTTTTTCAATACTTTTTTTTTATTCTTCGTTTTGTAATTTTATATAAAAATGTAATATAAATAACTTACTTATAATCCTAAAAAAAAGAATATTTAGAAATTAAAGAAATAAGAACGCAGACGATAATATTCAAAGACAAATTCTTTTTTTTTAGAACTTATTTAAAATTTTGAATCGACCGGATATTAATAAAAAGGCGACCTCAATTTAAACAAAGGGCGCGTTACGTTTTTTTTTTAAAATTTAAAAATTGCGGCTAAACGTAAACGCTCAATTTGTGCGTACTATTAGCCGTTTTTTAGAAACCGAGCCGTTTAACAATGTTACCTCCAACATTTCTAAGCCCTTAGCATCTAACAGTACTCTCATTCACCGAATAGTGTTGTTAAACGGCTCGATTTGAGTCGATTTTTTAAAAACGGCTAACTAAACATTATAGCCAGGAAAATATAACCTAAGTGCCGAGATTTCGTCAATAGATGTTCAATCTTGTGTGTCATAGACAAAATCTTTAGGCTTGCGTAATATTTTTCTGGATACTACTATCTACAATTAATATTAAAAATAATTTTAATGTTAAATTAAATTTGTTTGTTTTTCTTTCTTTCTTTCTTTCTTTCTTTCTTTCTTTCTTTCTTTCTTTCTTTCTTTCTTTCTTTCTTTCTTTCAAGGAAGGAAGGAAGGAAGGGATCCTTTATAATTGAAGTTTTCCTTAATTAAGGTATTATAATAATCATTGATTTTCCAATAAATTTTATTTAATATATTAATATATTCCTTAGCCAAAAAAAATAATAAAATTAAATTAAATAATCCCTTACCCTATATAAGGTTATTAAAAAATGTGATGTAAATAATTTTGTAATATCGACATTTTTTTTTTCGCGCTGAATTTCGTGAAAAAGACCTTGAAACGGAGAGAGAAAAAAAAAATACATGCGAAATGTCGAGAAAAAATACGATATTTCATAATAAGTTTATGTGTCCTCTAGGAAAATCCCTTTTTTTAAAAAAAAATATATAAAAAATTGTAATCTTTGGAATTAATTTATTATTTTATAAGTATTTTTTATGAATCGCAAAAATCAATATATTTTTTTTTTGCCGGAGAAGCTAAATAAAATTGTATAATTAATTTTTTAATATACAAGAAAGGAATAAATACGCGGGTAATTATCCTTTCGCAGAAATGGAGGGGGCGGGGCGAATTAAACGCCTGGCAGAGGATTTGAAAAATGGTTCATCACTGAAGCGTGTTTTATGGCGGTTTATAAAAGGAAGTTACAAGATACGGTAGATTTAGCTGTGTCGTTGGAATATTCTGTCCACTGACATAATCGCTGTGAGAAGTTTATAATGGACCCGATTCAAAGATCGCCCAATAAAGTTGATAAGATTTTTTAGTAGTCACGTGTTTTCCTAAGATAATACACTGGCATTTACTTATCGAACGAATAAGAAGAAAAATTTCTAACCGTCAAATTTTTTTCAGGGGAGGGGCAGATGGTGAGGGTTTATTTAAGAAATAAAAATTTGATCTATATACCAGCTGATTATGTTGTATATGTTGGCACGAGAATTGACTGGCTCTTAAATTTAATTACGATTCACATTGATAAAATAATAATTTTGTTGTCTTATTTTCAGGCGCTAAAGGATATTTGTCCGCGTCATTGGACATCGACAAAAATGTTAACAGGTTTTTCTATTTTCTTATCGAAATTGAAGAAATTTTTATATTTTGATCTATTAATTTTTCGATTCGTAAATGATAAAAAAAAACTGTTCTATCTGCGTTTTTTTTTGGTAAACGTGATTGGGGTGCTGGGAGGAGGGGGGGGGGGTGTATGAAAGAATATGGATCCCTGCTCTAATTACAACTCACATCTTTCATCTTTTTAATATTGGTTATTGAAATATTAATAAATAATAAAAATGTCATTTTTTATCTGACATTGTTCTTATTAACAATCAATTATTTATTATTTTTAAAATATAATGTGAATATTATTTACTTAACCTAATATATAAAAATTAATTAACTTTTCAAATACTTTGATTTTTTTTTCCAGTATATATAAGAAAAATTTCTTTTCACTTTTCATTTCATCATAAATAATTGACAGATTTTAAGATTTTCTAATTTATTTATGATCATAAATAATAACTATTGAGTAATTTTTTTTTTATCTCAAATGAATATATGGGTGAATGAATCAAAATGAGTAAATTTATCGATTACGTGTGGGTTTATCATGTGATCTATTTATGAGTGAATAACGATCTGCAGATAATTTCCGATCCCCTCATTTTTATTGGTCTCCTCATATTTTTTTTTGAACCAATGAAAATGAAGCAAATTTTTGACGGCAGTTTTAAAATCAATAATTTTATCCAAGAAGACAAAAAATCAAATTCGAAATGGGATTTTTGTTTTTATTTTTTAATATAAATTTATAAGATTTGACCTTTTATCTCGCGTATATCAAATATTTTAGTTTAGATAAAGAAATGCATATTTATTACATATTTATATATATATATATATCATAGTGTCAACTCTAAAAGAAATAGCATAATCGCGAAAAGTCTAGCTTTTGGTAAGATAAGAAAAGTAGAGAACGACAACTTCTCCCCCCCCCCTTACTTTTCCATTTGTGAAATATCATGAGGAAATGGGAAATTCATATTAATTTTGATAGCAAAATAAATGAATTTTGATAAGCAAAAAAATAATTTTTGATAAATTTTTAAAAAATAAGTTCCCGTATTTTTTTTTTGAAGTTTAAAAAAATAAAAATTTTATAAAAGATTTTTTTTAAAAAAATTTTGTTCACGCTTCGATTCAAACCATATTTTTATTTTATAAACGAACAAATTATAATTCGTTTTTTTCTACTGATTATAATATTTGAAGTTATATAAATGTCTGATTATGAAGATATTTTAACAAATAAAATTCATCTTTTTGATAATTAGATTAAAATTTGGAGATTTGGTATGGGGAGGTGGAGGGGAGATTAATATTTGTCTGATAACCTTTTTTTTTCCATCGTCATCATCATCGGCTACGATGGAATAGGAGGCCGTTTATTCGGAAACGAATGCGAAGCGAATAGTAAATTATTCGTATTCGTAATTATGCGAATACGGATAGTAAGCTATTCGATTTGTTATGAAATACAAAAAAAATAATATGTTTTAAATAGAGGTCTGTTCGGCTCGTTTCGCCCGATAAATATTTAAAGAATTCAAACCGCTCATAGCCCGTACATCGTTTTAAAAAAACTGTTTTTTTAACCCGCCCGTTACACGCCCAATGTTTAAAATCTTTCAGAAAGCTCAGTGTGCATCTCGAATTATGAGATAAATGATCTGGCTATTAACACACATGTCCTTACTGAATTCAAACCGGACGTTCTGTTCATCATCAATTTTTCGACAAATAATTGGATTACGAATTAATTTAATTGATAAGATAATTAACAGCAACAGGTTTAATTACAATTTCTGAAGAAAAAAATATTCATGAAAAAAAAAGAAACATTAATAAATTTTTTTTTATTAAACTCTAAAATTATTATCACCTAATTTGCGAAAATCGATAAAAAAAACCGCTGTGCCATGTTAAATTGTTAATTACGCATCGGAACAGATGTTTTTTAACCAATCACTGTTAGAAGAAGAAAAAAAATATAATAATATAATATTACCTTAATTTTTTTTTTCGAAGTGTTATATTACTTCTTATGCTACACCATTAACACTGTCTCTCTCACTCTCCATGAATAACCATATGGCATGAGAAAGTGGTATTTAAATAAATACTAAATATCACTTTCCAGCGGGGTGCAATAAATATCGTACGGTTTCGATGTTGTTATTTTCTACTATCTTGACCACTCCAATTTGAAAATGAGGAAATGATTGAATTAACGATTGAAAAATCAGCTGGTTTTTCTGCTACGGAAAAAATGTGATATCGTATTTCTCTATTGAATTTTGTTTTCATTTTTTTTCTTATTTAAAATTTTTTGATATAATTAAAAATATTATAGTTAGATTTAGATAAGATTACTTTTACTAACTTGTAAGATTTAATGAATATTATTATTTTTTTATTTTGTTTAAATGAACGTAATTAAACCCTTGAGAGAATTTTTATAATGTTTTTGCATTCTATAAAAATATTTAACATTTTTTGTTGAAAATTAAATTACTTTGTTTAGCTCGTTTCTCGAGGATTCATTCGGCGAATAATTACTAATCGGAAATAAATTTTGTCCCAACTATTTGTGTAGTTGAACAGCTCCATTTTTTAAAAAACGGGCTAGCCCAATGTTTTAGCTTACCAAAAATTATTACGCGATCCTGGTGATTTTGCGCATAGCTGACAGGAATATTTGGACATCTATATCAGAGACCTGCAAAGGTACCATTTGCGCGGCCCAGCCCCGATTTTATTTTCAGCCCGGTCCGGGTTTTTTTTTAAAAAATTTCCGGCCTAGCCACACCCCGGCTAGTGTACCCGGGCTTACGGCCGGGCCTGCAGGTCTCTGATGTATTTTAACCAAATATTGCGCAATATTTGGCTAAAATTCTCATTTAAAATAGGCGAAATCTAGCCGTTTAACAACATTCTCGCTATCGGTCGGTTGGAATAGGTTAATATAAACGAAATCCCTTCCCTCCCCCTTCAATCTTAAATTTCACTCCGCAGGAGACCGTTCAATATCATAATTGGACTTCTGGGCCCTTTTTTTCGCGCCCACCACCCGTCTCTTATTTCTGATGGAATCTTCTGGTACCGAAACAAACTATCTTCCTCATCAGTTTGCCAATTTCTACGTGAAAGATTGTCAGTCACCACAGATTTTCTAGAGAGAACTTAATAGTTTTAGTTTTGACGTGTCCTAATATCGCTTTTAATCTATTCTGCGTTGCGTGTTAACAGGAATATTATAAAATACAAGAGGGGGAGGGGATTTATAATTTTTAAATATGCCAATAGGGTAGCTTATGACCTATAGCTTTCGCCCTAATCCGCGGTCGGTTTTTCCGATCTCCTTCCTATAATCCAGCCCGATGTTCGATGTTTTTCTTAGCCTTTGAATCTCTACCAAAAGCTAAGTATATTTAGAAAACTCTTGAAATGATTACAGGGCTCAAGTTTTTTTTAGCAAGTTAGAATTCTATAAATTTTCTTGCCCCCCCCCCTCACAGGGGCGAGCTCGAATTAGGGTTCATGGATTTTATATATTTTAGCAGAGATTTTGTTTACAGCAATTTAATCGGAACCGATTGTTCGAACTCACCCCGGGTTCATTCGATGCGTTGCCCATAGATCGGTCTCAATTTGGTCTGTAATCTCAGAACGTTTAACCAAACAATTTCAAATTTCTGAACCCTATGGGTTCGCTGCCCTGCTTTGCGATTCGCCCTTTTTTTCTTTTCGAATTCCAATCTTTTCTCCCTCCTAAACCACCCAAACTTACCTTTCGAATATTCTCGAAAGAATTCGAAATTATATTTTTACTATAATAATTCACACAAATTGAGCGTTTACGTTTTGCCGCAATTTTTTAATAAAAAAAACGTAACGCATCCCTTGTTTAAATTGAGGTTGCCTTTTTATTAATATCCGTCGATTCTAAATTTTAAATAAGCTTTTTTAAAAAAAAAGAAAATTTGTCTTGTCTGCCTTCTTATTTCTTTAATTTTCTAAATATTCCTTTTTAATAAGTAAGTTATTTATATTACATTTTATATAATATTACAAAGCGAAGAAAACCTATTTCTCGTTTTTAAAATGGTTGCTAACGCCAAACGGTAATTTTGTGCGCAATATAAGTACTTAAAATCATCTTATCTATTTTTTATATATAACAATTCATAATTAAGAAGAAGGTGGGAAGAATTAAATATATAAATGCCCCGGAAATAGAGGTCGAAAATTTTTTTAAAAAAATTTATTAATTATAATAATTTCTTCTTTTTCTAATTTTTCATATTTAGAAGATTAATTTTTTTTTATCATATTATATACTTTTATTATCATTTTTATTTGGAACGAAATTTTGCTCGTATTATCTTTCCCCGTGGAAACTAGGGAAGAATGTAATCGTTAAGCTGGATCTAGGAGATTAGGCGCGATCGCGCTGTCCAAAAAAAACACCAAGACGCGATAAACTTGCCTGGTTTTCGTATCCAACATCTGTTTTTGAGGGCGATATCCTGATTTTAACGTTTTTTTTACTATTAATCTAGCCTTAATCTTTTTTTTGCATATAAATAAGTGATCAAATTCTAGTGATAACCCTCTTCTAAACAGAAACTAATTTAAGATACGCGTATAAATGGAGGATTATTCTGATTTTATCATATGTTTTTTTCTCAGCGTACACGTATAACTTATATGGAAAAACCCCTAATCCTTTAAGGCACCAGAATTTAGATGGGAAGCTACCTACATATGGCTGGGAGGGGGGGGGGGAGGTGGTATCCATATGATACCACTTATTTTTCCAAATATTTCCGTGCCTGAAAGAACACAAAGTTCTATATAATCCTATCACCAAACTAATTTGTATTTATAATATGCATCGTGCTATTTTTTTTTATTAGAGATTGGAATGACATGAATTGATCCGTGATACCCTATTCTATTTTACCCCCTACTCCTTAATAAAATATTTATGAAAGAAAAAAGACATATATTAGCCCTAATTCTGAGCCGAAATTTTGGACGGGACTAAAAATATTTTATCTAGTTATCCGCCAATTTTACCCGAGCCTTTCCGGTCCGGAAATTGTTTTGCCCCATCCACGGATGCCCAGCTCATATTCTTATACCATTTTTTTTTGTTATTTCAGTTCTCATTTACATAATTCCTTTAGCTTTAACATATTTTTTACAATACTTAGTTTTACGATACGAAATCGAAAATAAATAAATAGTGTTTTTTTTATTGATTTTTAGGCCTTCAAAATTGTCATTTTTCACCCTTCAACCCCTCTCTAATTCATATATTTTTTTTAATTAATATTTTTTATTCTAAATTGCATTTAAATATTTAATTAGTTCCAAAAATCAAGTTTTTTAATCACTTGAATATAAAATTTATTACAAACAAACATAGTCGCAAATTTTTTTATATATTTATGTATTCCATATGGAGCTAGATATTGAGTAATATCGGGTATAATATTGTTAAAATAATAGAAATTATTTTCGAAAGAAAAAAGGATTTAAATTAATCTTTACAGGGTATAAAGGTTTTGTCAGGTGTGAAATACATTATACGGGGGAAATGGTCTATTTGAAAACATTTTCTCTTCCAAGTTTTTTACGCGCCAACACATTCACGTAATACTCGCGATTAAAATTTAAAGAGAAAAAAAAATTAATTAACCGTTTTTATTGCTTTTGAAATTCAAAATTTTAACACGTAATTGGCATTATCGAAATCCAGGCAACGCCATGTCAGCGGAAACTCATAATATCATTTTTTACTTCCGTTTCCTCTTTTTCAATATAAAAAAGAGTTGTTTTTTTTAAAAAATTACGAAAGGGAGTCGAAAACATAATCGGGGGCAACACCTACCTACCCACGAAAGTCAATCAATGGACGTCCAATGTGGTGGAAACTTGTTTGGCCCGTTTGACCAAATTGGGAAAACCTTTTAAATATATCGGTAATTTTTTATTTTATTTATTTTAGATCATTAATTTTACGTCCACAGCTGATTCATTTTTTTAAAATAAATATACCATTTCCGTATTACCCTGCATTCGCGGTTAAAACTGTGAGTGCAGGGTTGCGCTGTGTTTAAAACCACTTTCAAAACATACATATAGTTATAAAAACTTTTGCAAATTCTATCTTCGATATGCTAAATATTTAAAATTATTTAAAAAAATCTAGAATTATGTTTTGGACATATTTTTATTTTTAAATTTAAAATAGCTTATTTATTTATTTTCGGTAAAGTTTTGAGAGTTGGTGAAATTTAATTTAATTTTTTTTTGATATTTAGGATAAAGCATATAAAAAAAATAGATAAGTATCATCTGGACTGGGGTTGGAGAGAGGGGGGGGGGTTAAAAAGGATTAGTTCATGATTTAAATAAATGTCAGTTTTTTTTGATATTTTATGATAAAATTATGTAAAATTATCAAAAAAAAGTCACGTGCGTTATAATGCAAAAAAATGGCGCTGGTTTACATACCGCTAGCTCATGTTACTGGGATAACACTACCGATGGTTACCTTTTTTTTAAATATTATTTCTTCCATTATTTTATTTTATTTTTCCTTTTTAACATTATATATTTTTAAATGTGTATTCATTATTGTTAGGCAGTTGCACCGTGAGATGGGAAAACAAAACCATGTACTGTATCGTCAACGTGTTTGGATTGGCTATTTGAACGCACGCATCAATCACAATATATATAACAAACTATAATTAGAATTTTATAAGGTAATATTCATATCCAACAAATTCGGCCTTAAAGCAGTTTTATCAAATTAAGACGGGATTTCCCTATTAATTATACCATTATCCTCGTTAGAAAGTTCTCTTTAATTTCTCTAATTGGCCTCAGATTTTACGGCGATCATTTCATACATAAATCCTATTTTTTTTTGTAAAATCTAAATCTCTACATGTTCCCATGTCATATTTAAATGTATATATTGACTCTATATCTATATTCTCAGAGAAGCCATGTTCATTATTTTTCATTATTTATATAATTTGAATTTGATGTCGTATTATATCAAAAAAAAAAACCAAAACTGTCTGTGACCGTGAATATAGAGTTTTACGTTATAAATTATTAATATTATCCCGTCAAATATAAAGAAATATATTGTTATAATTATATAAAAACCAAAAAATATAAAATCCCAAATTTATCTCGTGATAAATTATACGAATGTTAGCAGCGTCTATAAAAAGGTCGCAACACCCTCAGATTTACTTCCAACCGCCCTAAATATTTTTCACTCCCCATTGACGATACATGTATGTAAAATGTTCTTACACCCCCCCCCTCCACTTTCAACTTCCGGACAGGTACACACATATTTTGTGTAAAGGTTGTTGATGATATTTTTTAGGCTAACCTCTTCAGCCATAAGGTAAAATTTGCCCTAATTTAATGCTATTATTATATATGGCCAATCAATAACTTTTTAGAGTTACAATATAACGTCATTATACATTAAGGGTATGTTAGGAGCAGCATCTATATTGAACGGGGTGGGGGGGGGGGGGGTTAGGAACATTTTGCATCCAATTTTTTTCAGGGGCCTAGAATTTGAGGGGGTTATGCTTTTATTAGAGTGTTAACTATTAAATTTTTAAATGAAATAGGACAAAATATATTGCTATAAAAATTAATACTTTTATTATAGACCTATTATAATGCAATGATATTGCTAAACATCAATCAAATTTTTATATGGGTCTTAATTTGTGGGGCTTCAGTTAAGGGTAGTATTGTAGGAGGCACCTCGCCAGTCAGTCCATGGGTGTGGGTATGGACCATAATAGGTTTCGGGAATAAAACGCAAATTATTAGATATAAAAATTGTCACGTAATAAAACTTTATTTAAATTTTATCACTTAGAAAAATTAATTAATTATGAAAATATAAGATTATAAACCAAAAAAATATATGAAGATTATAAACATAAAAATCAGTCTCTTTTATAGGGAAAATAAAAAGCGCAATTATAAATTAACATAAAATTGTCGTAAAGTAAAAAAAAAATGAACATTTTTGCGACATTTGTGTTAGTTTTATCTTACATAATTAAGGATAAAACCAACCCCTCTATACTTTTCGGAACTGTTATTGTACCTCTAGATTTAGGACGATCTTCGAGACTTAAATATCTAATTTATAGCTACTGAGCACCTTTTTTAGGAATTCAAAAATATGAAAAACCCTTGATTAAGAGAAAACACAAAAACCATATGTTTTACTTTTACTGTAATAAAATCAAACAAAACAGGGGCCTAAAAAACTAATTTCATTTATATGTATTTAAGGCTAAACAAAAGAGGGACAAAAAAAAGAACTAGTTTAAAATAAAATATGTAAAATTACGGCTGACCCCTTCTAAAATTGTTAAAATGTTCAGGAATCATTTAGATAGGTTAAAATAAATAAGAATGCATTTATTTTAGTTTGCTAGCACACCTGGTTCCCGAGATATAGATGAAAAAAAAGAGCCACTTTGGAATCTGTAAAATTTAAAATATTTATAGTAAAGAAATAAATAATATATTATATTGAAGGTAAAAAAAACCCTAAAAATCTATCAAAAATTTTTAAAAAATTGACGCCAATTTAAGTTTAATTTTCGGTTTGCCTATATTCTTTACATGTGTTTTAAGCAATAAAGGGAGTATGATTTCGGAAATTTACATTTCCCTTTTATATAGACACCTTTTATAAAAATATTTACGATGTCATACCCTTGACGATACTATCGGCTCTTCCGAAATATGCGCCTTAACAAAAAAATTGAAAAAAATAGATGGCGCTATACGAAACTAAGGATTATGGTTGAAATAAATATTATTCTTAAGGAAAATGAAAATATTGATACGTTTATTAGAAATGTGATATTTCCCAGTTCTACCCCTCCCCCACCATTTATAAAAAGTTTTGCATTTTTTTAGACCTCATTGCTACTATAGCGAATGACAAGACTTAATATTCAATAAAATTGTATAACAGATGCATTAAAATGAGTAGTTTATTAGGCATATTGTTTTGAAAAATAAATTGTTCAAATCGAGAGATCTATTTGCATAATATTCTTAAAATGTGCGTTCATAATTTTAAATAATTCGACCAACCCATCTACGAGCTATATATTTTAGCTCGCCTGCCTACCAATAACATTAGGGATTTGGAGTGTAAAAATTAAAATTTTATTATAAAATTACTTTAAATGAAGATTTAATTAGGATTAGATATAAGAATATATTGCCAAAAATAATTTGTAATCGAGCATTATCAAATTGTTTTTGATTGTGCTCAATGCCCTGGATCTTCTAATTTAAAGGCCATGATAAGTAAAATATTATATTCAAGTGTTGTCTAATATATTATATACAAGTAATTGATAACTACAGATCGTACAAATCATGTAACTATCACTTCCTAATTTTATAGAAACTCCTTTTGAAAAGCTGAAACTATTTCACTCATTTATAGCAACGTAGCTAGCAATATTCATGAATTCTTTTAAAATTAATTTTAATGAAGGGGTATATGTCGTTCAAGCCGATTTTGAATTACGCCTTTGTGGTTTAAAATAAATTAGGAATACAAATCGCATATAAATCATTTAATTTACGTAATAATAATATCTAAACAATTGCCGTTCATTTATTTGAAAAATATTAAGTCCGTAGCTTAACAAAAATTAAAACCAAAACTAATATTTAAAAATTTATCACGATTTTAGATCTTAATTCAATCATTCTAAAGATCTATACTAAAATTCCGAAGGAAAAAAATTAACATATAGTTAAGAAGAGATATTGAACAAGATTTTTTACTAATGATAATAAAGGGGAATATTGGAGAATGTTTTATGTTTTTGGAATTTGAAATTACTTTAATAAAATGATAAATAAATTATGAAATCAGAGCTAGATGACTAACTATAGATCTAAAATAAAATTCATAATAAATTATATCAGAGTCATATATTATTGAGCCGGGTAATTCAAACTATGCAAAATACGCAAGATTCGAAAGAAATTATTACTATATTTAATTAAAATAATTATTATTATGAATATGCACTAAAAAAATTCCTCAATTAAGAGAGGAGTAACATAAAACATATGTTTTATTAATGTTCAAATGTTTGAATTTATAATAACAATTTTAGCTGGATTATTATCCTTTATTTTTTATCTATTATATAAAACAGTAAAAATTAAAGAACTAATTAAGCACGAAAATGTCTCAAAATTACCTTTATTAGGTATTTTTATAAAATTTATATTTGAATTCTGGTGGTCATAAAAATATCTCAATATAAAACTTATATGCTATTCTTAAAATCAATTTTTTTATAGATTTAGAGTGGGATAAGGTATTCCAAAGATTTTCAAAAGCTATTACATTCAAAACTGTATCTAAAGATATTGGAGATGTGAATGAATCAGAAATTAAAGCTCTTATTAAATACCTTGAACAAGGTTCTAATTCAATATTTCTAAATTATTAATGTTTTACTTTTATGAAGTATTTAAATATAAGAATTCAAAAAAACAAATATATTTTTAAGATATATAAGTTCAGTTTTTTCTATCATTATTTTATTGGAAATAATATGAAATTTATATCTTGTTCTATCTTTATACTTTTACATTTCTAAAATTATAATTTGTAAGCCCTATATATATGTGTTATATAAAGTATCAAATCTTTTTAAAATTGCAAATTTAAGAATTTTTACTTTCATTGATTAGGGAATACAATTTGATAATTTACATTCAGACCCAGCATGGAATTAAAAATGATATGGCTTTATACATTAGATTATGTTTAAACATTTAAAATTACTAAAATTTAAAAAAAACAAATATGACTGAGCCAATTTTTAAAATTATATCAATCAGTGAAATGATTATGAAAATCTTATAATTGCTCATTTAGTGTTTATTTATATACTTTCAATTTCCCTTTTAAACAATTTGCAATACATAGCCAAAATTTATCAACATATAATGAACTAAAAAATACTTGCTCCAGGCTTGAAAATTAAATATTGTTTCGCTAAAATTTTGACCACTGTAGTCTATATTTAGTCCCCCTATTAATTCTAACTTAAAAGCAACATGCAAATTTTTTATATATGAATTAGTCTATACAAAAGTCCAGGCCGGACCATGCAAATTGTACCAATGCAGGTCTCCTATATAACTTGTGTGATTAGAATGTTTAAAAAAATTTTAATTTAATATTTTGGTGATTTCAAGAAAGATTACTTGGGCATCAAGTCTAAATTTAATAATTTCTAATTTATATAAAAAAAATAAATTATCAGCAGTATAAGATTTGCAATCTAATTTTTAAATAGTTAAACATTTTAAAAGGGGGTACATTATTAATTTATTTTTCTGGCACCCCCTATCTTTAGGTCTTGGCATAATTTCCTTTTATGATTTACTACAATTAGTGAGAGTCAACCAAGACCAGCTAAGATCTACCCAATCAGAATTGTTTTTTTTACCAAAAAATATAGTCAGTTGCATTCTAATCAAGTTTAGAAACCATATGATTTCCAGTTATTTTATTTTCCAAAATGGTCCGGACCGATTTTGACTGACAAGGTAACTAGACTCCATTTAGTTTTCTAAAAATATGAGTCGGTTTAACCCAATCAAAATATTACACGAAAATGATAAAATAAACTGAAGAACCCATTTTTTTTTAAAAACATATAAATCGATTAAAACAAAGAAAAATATCTTAGAAATTTTTTTTTTCCTCGGTGAATATTTTAGCTCCACTTTCCAGACAAGACGAGCAATGATCGATTTTTTTCTTTTGATAGAAATCTTCAATTAAGATTATAAATTATTTATAATATAAATGATCATACGACACGGATGCCGGATTTTTAAACTCGATATTATTCGTATCTCGAATTATTCTTATATTTTTGGACGATCTATTCTGCACTCTATTGTTAAATTAATTAATAGTTATTAAAACAAATAGAAATATATATATATTATACTATACTTTTTAAAGAAAATAAAATGAAGGCCATAGCATAATTTAAATATTTTATTTTAGAAAAAAATATGTTTTTTGTTGTTGTTGAAGTGTTTCACCTCTACTTTGACCATCTTATCTCTCACTTTTGCTTATAAATATGGCTTGGAGGGGGCTCTATAATTTTCTTTAAAAATTTTTTTTGCCTATGAGGATAGGTATTCAAATTTAACACCTAAAAATAAATTAATATAATTTCATGGTTGAGGGGGGGGGGGGGGGGGTGTGAGGTTCTTAGTACTCCTCCGCTTCTATCTCAATACACCCCTGCCCTTATTATAATACTACGTAATAAAAAATAACTTTCATTTTTTTTCATACCCTACAAGAAGCGGTTAATGATAGTTACTACCAAGTCAACGTATACAAAATATTTTCTTAATCTAACTTAATGGTTCCGTCCTTGGGGGGGGGGGGGGTTGATATATAGGAGGCCGGACTCAATCATTGCTGGGATTCGAACCACATAACCATCGGATTGGTAAGCGACACTCTTGCCGACTAGATCACAGGTGCTTTCCAAAAATCACGATTTTTCAAATATATATTATAAATATATTTGGTAGTGCCTATCCTAATGAAAAATAAACAAAATACAAATTTGACAAGGTAACACCTTAAGGTAGTAAGCATCATTAACCTATATTGTACGTACCGATGACATGACGTCACGAATGACGTAGTGAGGATATCGGAAAATTATATTATAGATTATGTACAATTAACCGAAAAATGATGGGCATCATGGATAAAGTGTAAGGAGCAAATACAAATATGTAAGAAAGCTCTGAAAGCTGCTGTTGAATTAGTTGGATATTTGCCCGAAGGAAATTTCCAAAAATATGGACGATAAATTTAAAATTTTTTAAACTATTCTTTAACATTTTAGCTATCTTAATGTTGTAAATGCAAAGGGATAATTGTAGTGCTGCAAAGTAACGACGTTACTAACTCCGTTACCTTTTTCGAAGAAAAAGAACGCCATTCGTTACCTTCTTCTAGAGGTAACGAGCAACAGTAACTCGTTTCTTTTTTTGTGGTCGTTTACAGCACTAGATAATTGTGCTTTGCCCCACATAAAAAAACGAGTTTCATAATTTGGAAAGAAAACACATAATTCATCAATCATGCCAAGATTTTATAATTTCTCCACTTGAAGAGAAAAAAAATTAAAAATACGTTTGAAAGATAAATAACTATCCAAATACATGTGCTCGGCACTGCTGATTATTGGAGCTACCAATACAAGGGGGATCATCTTACTAATAATGATTTTGATGAAGCATGTGACCTGATACAAGAATTAGGCATTTTATCCAAAGAAATGATAAATCAAAATATTTTTAGTGATATCGTAGATTTCAGAAGTCAAAACGGCGGTATATTTAATTCGCCAAAATATGCGGAAAGTAATCAGATTTTGAGCCTCGAGTTATTGGAACGGGCTTTGCCCACCTTGAGCATTAAGAGAAGTGTCTACTAATGTCTTAATAACAATTCCTTGTTATACTTCCTTTTTCAGTTAGGAATTGGTAGGTTTGGGGTAATATTCGTACGAAGGAATCGATTGAAGATCTTGAAAAACAGGATATATCGTAACCTTTGATTGATTAAGAACGAAACATTCTTGTAGAATATTCTGATTCAAGTAAAAATGCCAAATGTTTTTTAAAACTAAAATTAGCTATGCTACGGATTATTTTATAGAATTTTTACGTAGATTCATTATATATAAATACTATATAGCGTTGTTAAACGGCTATTTTTGAGCCGAAAACGTCTAACTCGCTATTTTATCCAGAGAAATATAACGTAAGTCCAAAGATTCTGCTCATAGAAGGAACAAAGATCTAGACATATATTGTCGAAATCTCGAGGCCTTAGGCAATATTTTTCTGGCTAAAATATTGATATTTTATATATAATATTATCCTATAAAAAAAAATATTCATTTAAATTTGGCCATATTTGACCGGCCAAATACACATCCCTATTTTTTTTAAATATATCACGAATTTTTGTATAGTATAAGGGAGGGATTTGGGGAGGTCTTATTCAAATGATTTTTTCATTTCGGAACTGGAGATTTAAAATGCTAAATTGTCGTTCCGACAGGGCTTCGGGTCTTGCCCTCATTTTACATTAGCGATAATTAAATGTAAAAAATATTTAAAATTAAAAATCGATATTACATTTTAAATTTTTATTTAATTTTTAGTTAATAAAAAAATAAAATATATAAATAATATGGCCACTTCATCGAGGTCATTTTCAAATAAGATTAAAATATTTTGATTTTCTAAAAACAAAATTTAAAGGACGAAAAAAAAAAAAAAATCATTGTTTGAAAATGAGAAATGAATTATTGGTCATTTTTTTAATTTTTGTTTATCTTTATCATATACATATATTTATATGTTGTTTTTTTTCGGCAATGTGTTATTTTTTTTTTCAACTTTATATCAATTTTTACCGGAAATGTATTTCAGCATATCTCAGCATGTTTAGAACACTTATTCTAAGAGTTTCAGACAATTTTTATACGAACTTTGCAAACTTAATATAATTCATATTATTCGATTTTCTATATATATATTTTTTTATAATATAAATTATAAAATGACTCAATGGTTTTAACAACAAAATTGTCGACGATTCATAAGATAGGTAATTCCATACATGATAAGAGTACATTTCCGGTAAAATCCGAAAAAAACGCGCTCAAATAAATGATTTAAAAGTCGTAAAAAAAATAACATATTGCCGGGAAAAACACTTATAAATTATTTCGAGAGACGTTACTTGCTTGTTATTTATTTTTTTAAATTCGGATTAAAATTTAGTTTAGAACTGCGTCCTTTTTCTTTTCTTTCTTTTTTTTTTAGAATTCTATGATAGCTTTCTGAATAAGAATGAATTTTTAAGTTATAAGTATACCTTTTAAACATTATTAAACCGTACAGGGGTGGTTTTGTTAAAGAGCCCTCGGGTCGGTTTTAGAAATCGGCCCGATTCGATTTAAAAACCGGCTCGATTAAGATTATAAACTAAAATAACATTATGTATGAGCCTAAAGGTTTTGCACGTAGCTGGCAGAAAATGCTTGGACATCTATTTGCCAAAATCTCGATGCTCACATAATATTATGAGTAGCGAAGAGAAGAGAAGAGAAGTAGCTGAAATCTTATATAACAACACTATAACAGCGTTATCTAGGATTGAAGGGTAGGGTAAGCACTTATCAAGTTGGTTTTTTTTGTACCCATAAATTATATTGGATGCCTTTTTGGTTAACTTATTATATTTTTTTAAGGTTTTCAACTCTTTTTTTTTATGGATTTTTCCCGGGAGATATTTTTTACAATTTTAATATAATTTTGACCGCTTTTTAAGGAATATATTCTATCATGTTTGGAATTACCTATCCTATGAATCGTAGACAATTTTGCTGTGAACCTTTGAGTAATTTAACAATTTATATATAAAAATAAAAAAAATATATAAAAATTATGATATAAATTATATCGAGTTTGAAAGTTCGTGGAAAAATTAACCGAAATTGATAGGGTAGGTAATTCCAAACATGATTGCATACATTTCCGTTAAAATTAGAAAACGCGCTCAAAATAATTGATTTAAAGTTGAAAAAAAAAATAACACATTACCGGAAAGAAGGCATTGGACGCTATCATTTCTAAGAATATTTTAATTATACCCATCAATCTTATAAAGTTATTTAACTTTTTACCAATTTTACTTTCAAATTCTTCTTTTACGGTTGATATATTGTTTACATTTTTTTAAGGGTGGAGGGGTAGGGCGGGGATTTGTGTAGGGGGGTGGGGGATTTATTAGCTGAAAATGACATTTAAGAAAACAGGCTGATTTGCTATGGAAGGGAATATTCCCTCTCCCCCCTTGGTTGCGCTTACTCTTTTATGAAGGTATTACCTCGTTATGTCGAAATCCATATATAAATAAACCAAAAAAAATAGGTTTTATCTACCTTTCTCCAGTATTCTATTCGGATAAAGGAATATGATGCTCTTGTATAATTTTTTTTTATTTCTGAACAAATCGACAGCCCCGAGTTCATTTTAAATAAAAACAATAGCTAGACCTCACCCCGATCACTCAACCCCACCCTGATCACTTAAAAATATAAGCCAAAAGTGAATTGGTTTTTTGTTCGACCAACTATGCACACGAGAGGGAAGGGTTTTTTTTTTAAAAATCCTTACTCTTTGCTCCACAAAAATTTAAAATCACTCTCATTTACTAAGATTCGTTACCAGCTGTCTAAAAAACATATTATCCTGCCTGCACGCACATTAAGATGGGGAAGGGTCAAAAACCAAGGCACCCATTGGCAGGTCTCTAATGAAAAATTTTCTAAGACAATCGGCTTTTATTTTTTTGGATAACCGAACAGAAAAAAGTGCGACAAATAAACCTATAGATTAGAGGATACGATGGTATAGAGAGAGATGATTTTTTAAAAAAAAAAAGATATAAAATTTAAGTTTTTTTTAAAAAACGTTCACCTTTACATTCAAAAATAAAAATCAAGCTTTTCCAAGGGTGCATTCATGCCCCTGCATTAAGAGGCGCGTGGTAAACGAACTCAGTTTACTATACGTTTGCGATTTTAAGCGTCTCAAAACTCGAAACCTCATAACTGACCCTTCAAAAGATGTCGGAGATTCGAAAAAAATTAAAGAAAAACCCTGGGGCATCATAGCCCATTTGGACGTGGTACCGGTCATACCCGAAGATCTGGATTATTGGAAATTCGAACCCTTTTCTGGCGAGATTGACCCTCCTAACCCTAGTATTCATAACTTAATTTGTAACTTTTTTTTATCTTCTAAGCATTATCTACCTTATTTGTATAATAAATCTCCATTATTAACTATGGGTGTACCTTTTTTTTGGTAATCCGATATCGGTACACTTTTTAAAACCGAACCTTTCAAATGTTGTGGCCTGCAACAACTAGAGAGATTCCCTATATTCGTAAGGGAGGGCCTTTAATCTAAAGCTCATTATTAGGTAAGATGGCGGCATACTGGATGATTGTGCGATGATTAACGGGAAGAAGTTCCCCACGCATCACAAAATGTTTGGCTAAGAGCCGTAAGAACCTAATAAACAACTCAACGTTATCCCTAGACCGCTGTGATGGAATGTAGGTTTCTCTTTACGTGTCCTAAAATTTGAATAAATCTGTTTTCACCGCGAATTATTTCGCCGCCTTCGCTTATATATCCCGACAACTCGCTTTCGATTTTGGTACCAATTAATCTCTTTCGTTGAGGGAATTCAACAAGGCGACCATATAGGAGCAACACTCTTCTGTGGGAAATGTATAGCGTGATCGGTTTGACTTGAAAATTAAAGTAAACTCTATCTTCACAATTATAGAGTGCTATAATTAATCGGCCCACGCGAGAAAGGGAAATTGGCGATCCCAATTATCAGGATCCTACTTAACTGATAGAGAACTACAACCTAGAGCGAGTTTGATAATCAATAATTCATTATTTCATTCTTGGTGTCAATCGCGCAGATTAAAACGCCCTAATACATTCAGTTGTCTCGGGTGTGACAAGCCCTTCTCCGTATTCTTGGCAGGCATTTCGTAGTACATAGCGCCAAATCCTATCAGGCCACCCCTCTAACCAAGTTTTCTTTCTATTTAAAAAATAGCCTCATCAAGATTCAATACACCTTACGATTCTCGTCCTCACTCATTCCAGTGTGACATCATCCTGGCCACTCGCATTTCTAGAGACTGAATGTCTGACCTTAGTGATGTGTTGTGATTGGTGGGAACCCTGTGACACAAAAGATTATAACATTGGCATTCACCCCCCCCCCACCAATCTTACTCTCCTTTAGGGCAAAATGTGTTCGGTAGATGATTAGAAAAAATGTTAATCTCCCAAAATGATGAAAATAAATTAACAAATGAAAAACAGTCATAAGTTTAAAAAAAAATTTGAACCTAAAAAAGAAAATTAAATAAAAAAGGGGATAAAAAGAGAATTTTTAATTGAATTATTTTATTTTATCAATAATTTAGATGACGATCAAGCTGACATACACACACAATGGGAAAATAGGTAATAACTGATGTTATAATATCTATGTTTTTATATTTGCTGTCAAGCTTATCCAATAGGAATAGGGAAGGGAATTAACCCAATAGGGATAAGGGATTATTTTTTTTGAAAAATATGAATAATTATATATAAAGAGAGAATATTTAGGCCTCGTTTATAGTAACCGCGTGTATAGCGCGTAAATCGCGTCGCCTATAAAATACATCACGTTAAATTATACAGCTATGTTTTCGTTTAGCGATGAATTAACGCAACTTTTTAAGAGACGGTTACTGTGGCTTTGCAATTAATATAAAATATCCTTATATTTATAGGATGTAAATGAAATTATCCGAAAATAAAGTGATTGATAATTGCGTTTACTTTACTTAGCTATTTATTAACACGACGCATCATATATTGGTATATATATTTGATGATTTATACGAAATATAATTAACAAATAAAATAATTTGCTACAGAAATTGTCAATAAAATAATAATCAATCATTCACTTTATTTTCTGGTTGAGTTCAGTAAGTCTACAAATGCAAAGTCTTTGTTTTGTATCCCAGAAATCCAATTTATTTATGTTTTTTTTGCTTCGCAATATGAAACGAATGTATGTTAGAAATAAATAAATCACTTTGTCTGGGCTAGTGATTATTGCATTCAATAATCTCATTTACCATATGATTATATATTTTTTAAACAAAAGATACATTTATGGTCGTGGCACATTGGATTGCAAACACGTGGTTCTCGGCGTTTTGCAAGCCTTAGAACATTTCCTCGATGAATCTCAGGATCTTGATAAATTAGCGAATTCTGGATATTTGGGAAATATAGCGCCATTTTACCTAGTCTTCGGTCACGACGAAGAGGTAGGGGGTATTAACGGGGCCAAGGTTATAGCGGAGATGTTAGCTTCAGAGTTGGTAAGCATTAAATTCATAATTGTTTTTTTTGAAGTGTAGTTCCTTGTCATAAAGAGATTTTGACTAAGCTATCCCGGCCCTTTTATGGCATTAGCATCTCGCGCGAATATGATTTCGAATGCGATAATTTCGCGCCAAAAAATTATATTATATTCAAAATCAAGAATTAAAACATACATTATTATTGAAAATGAATGGGGAATATACTATAACAATTTTTTAAAATCGCGTCGAAATAGACTCGATTAATCTAAAACTAAAACACCGTGGATTAACTATTATAACGTTCTAACTCAATTTTTTGGTCAAACTGTTATCCTTAGGTCTCCCTTCCAATCTCATTTACTTTTGTCTTTTTTTTCACACCCTCATTCAACCAGATCTTAATCAAGAGATAGGCAAATAAAACTATGATTGTGAATTATTTATATCAAACTCAATATTAGTCGAAAGGTGCCTCCATTACGGTTTAGTCAAATTTTTGGGACCTACGCTACGTCGTGGAGGATAGACTAAAATCGGTTGAATCGGGTTTTAATAGGAAAACCATCGGTTGAACCGTGTTTTAGACTAAAGCGATATGTTAAACCGTTTAAACGAATACTATGGCGGCTTAGCTTGATTCGTTGCGCCTCGAAGGGATGTTTCCAATTAACCGATTTCGCAACACTCCCTTAACCCCTTCTCTCCCTTTTTGGTGATATGGATATAGGACTATTCGCCATTTTTGACGGTTTTCTTCTAATTTAATTTCGAAAAAAAAAATATATTAATGATTCATATTTTAGTTATGTTGTCCTTGAATTTCTTCTTTAAATATTTTTTTTTAAAAAAATATATAAATTAAATGAACTTTTATCGATTATTTTTTTATTTTTTTTTTATTAAAAGAGGCTATTAAAAATAAATAATTGTTAATGACGAAATTAAAATTAATATTTTTATTGGATATTCAAAAATACATAAATATATCTAAAAAGGGAGGAAATATGATTTGTTTTAGATTCAAAAATAAATATTTAATCCCAAATCGTTGGATATTGTAATTTTGTAATGAGAAGGGAAGAAAAAAAAGTGATATTTATCATCGAAAAAATAATCTTCATAAGGGTAATTGAATATGATTGGTCATTAGGGGAACCAATTATAAACGGGATGACCAATAAAAATATGGCTTCTTTTTAAATATAATATCAACATATTGTAATATCTAGAATGACGATTCATTCTTTAGAAATGCGTTGCGAATGATCGTCGAATACAAATCAGCTGGTCACCCGCCATCTTGGTTTCACATAATATTTTTTTTTATAATATATATATATAAATGAAACTAATATTCAAGTTTTCAGAAAATTTTTATATCAATTATTAAATTGGAAACCAAGATGGAGGCGCAACCAGCTGATATATACTTACGCATTTAGAGAGATGGTCAGTCTAGATATTAATAAATGACATTTTTTTGATGGAACTCTCCATTAAGCAACCTTGACAGTTGCGTAAATTATAGATAATTTTAAAAAGTAAATTTAAGAAAAATAAACGGGTTTTGGTGTAGCCTATATTTTTTAAAAAAAAATGTGCTCAAACCGAACTCGTTATATTTTTAGGAAAGTGCAGACATAGAAAAGCCCTTGTCCTTCATCTTGGATGAAGGAACGAATGTTTACACAGATTTACCAATATTGCCGCTTGCCAATGGACCTAGGAATGTTGCTTGGTATATAATATTTATTTATTTTTACTTACGTAACATAATTCATTCCGTCTTCTATCGATTCGTTGGTTTATTTTATTCACGCACTCATTTATTACCAAACTACTTATATAAAGCACATCTTCAAATAAAATTACTTGAAAGGGGTTTACATTTACACGTTAGCTACCCCTTCTGGAATTCTTGCCACCATCTCCTTCGAACATCCTCCAAATCTCTAATCGCTAGCTTTTGGGTACTCCCCTATTTGAAACCTACTCTTACGCTTGCACACTATCTCCGTAACCCATCTAATCACTCAGGTCCAATAACACAATTTTACTTCTTTTTTTGTCACATATTTACGATTATCATTTTCATACAATACGCATCACGGCGTTGGTTTCTGCAAGTCTACTCGCGTTAGCGTGTCTAAGGTAAGAAGGGTTAAAAATGGGCTCAAAATTCTGATCTTTTATGCAATTCAACCCGACAAAAAAAACTTTTTCAATCACTTTCGTATACGTTTTTAAATGAGATTAGCAGTATATTCTGGAATATTCTTTTGTGGCAGGCACCGTCAGTTCAACTCCCGAGATAATCTATTTAACGTCTTTTCCAAATCGATAAAAACATTTACTAAGCAAAATAATGGCATCAGTAAAACAGATCCAAACTAGTTATCAGATATATTTGTCTCCTCTTTTATATTTTTTATACCTCCTAAAAATTACCGCTATCTTACATATCCCCTTTTTGCTTTGTGTTATCTATAAATCTGGTTTCGTACTACAATGGCGGACACTGAAAATTCTGCCGCGCTTGTATTAACATCAAACGTCACCAATTAGGTAGGTTAGTGAAATGTGGATATACTGACTTTATATATGAAAAACTAACTTTTCACGGATATTTTAAGAGGAGGTCCTAATAGGAAAGTACACTAAAATCGAGTAATGTTTAACAATCAAAGTTTTGAATTTTAATGGATAATTTTATTTACGGGTTAGTGTGTCTAAAAGGTTGTCATTTTGAAATCAATACTCAAATAGTAATGCTTAGTAGATGTAAAAAATTAGATTAAATATAAAAAACGCGTACCTGAATATTCCGAGACCTAATTAATTAGATTAAATATAAAAAACGCGTACCTGAATATCCGAGACCTGGAACGCGACAGAACGAATTTTTTAACCGGAAATTGAATAGGAATCCCGTTGTTTTAGGGTCCCCAATTTTAATATATTATCTTTTATCGCTAGTTTTGGTGGGCATGGTTTAAATAAAAAAAATTTTAATGGTTTTATTTGTTTTAATATCAGCATAAGTATATCGGAAAAGAGTACGGTTAGATTCCGCCTCAGCGTCAATATGAACGCTCACCAAACCCATTCCAAATGCGAGGGGCACGGAAATGAATTTATAACGGACCTTAAAAACGGAAAATTCATAGGTAATTTAAGAAGATTTTTTTCTTTAAAAAATTCTGGCAGGTTGTGGAAATAAAAATCTATTCGGTTTTAATCAAGGGATTCCTTTTTTAAAAATAAACTATTGATTTAAATCAGATTTTATTTAATTTTTCATTCCACCAAACATATCACTTACAAAATTCACTTGTCATTTTACTACAAATTAACTTTTGAATTTTATTTTAGCAGTTTTAATACGTGAAAATTAAAAAAATAAATTATTTAAATACACCATCTCTAATATAACATTTTTGATATCGAGGAGCTATCATATAGATAGGATCAACGGCCAGATACTTTTTGGCTGAAACTGAAATCGGTGTAACGTGTGAAAATGATCTATGATATTTCGAAATCTCACACCATCAAAATTCCTCGGATGGTTGTGAGATTTTAATTTAAATGCCCCCCCCCCCCAATGTTTTTGAAGCGATAAATCTAATATAAAAATTTTCATAATATGAATTTTAAATATAATATAGAGATATCAATGGTACAGAACCTAACTGTTTAGCATTTATAATCAATGTTTTAGAATAATATTTTAATAATCCTTTGTAAGAGATATATTGATTTAATTTCAAGAGGAGATTTCGAAATCTCACGGTTAATCACTTTCACACTTTACACCTTAATCGATTTCGGTTGAAACTGGGCTAGTTGAATTCGGTTTTTATACTTTAGTCGGTTAAGACCGAATACCGGACCTTTATCTTTGTTTATTATAACTAAATAAATAAATGAATAAAGAACAAACCAACTCGAGGGTTTACCATTCATCCATCCCTCCTGCTGAGACCGCCTTAACTATTTTGGCTCGAGCTATCAGGCGAGTGACCCGAGTTCGACATCCGATCGGAACCAAAGTTTTGTCTCGAGACAACGTGGATGTGTTCAGCTTTATCTCCCTAACAATAGCACCATACATGAAATCTATGTGGCAAAGGGTCGTTTTCTCTCATCCCGATTTGTTTAGGGGATTCGTTTGCAAATGGTAAAAAATATTTGTATATTTTTAAAAATAATAAATGAATGCATGTAGACAGAATCTCCAACCCCCCCCCCCCTTGTTTAAAGCAATCGGTTTTATGTCAGACATTGATCTTTGAAATAGTATTAGGTTATCGCTGTAGGAGAGATTCTATATTTTATAGGTATGCTAATTTTTTTTAAATGTTAGAAATTTTAAAGTGCAGAAAAAAATAGAAGGCCCCTTGGATATAGTTACAGAACATCGGAAATCATTAAAAGATACCTTTAAATTGTATTAGATACAGGTATGAGCGAAAAAGTATCTAGATACCCATACAATTACGATACATTTTTTATTATTCAGTTTAATATTTATATATATATATGATATATAATTAAATGATTATTAAAATTATTATTGTTTGTTTTTTTAATAAAATATTCTCATCATCGAGGAGTTATCCTCATTTAAACTCAAAAATTATTGTCTACTGGTGTGCCGAGAGAGAGGGTGGTATTATACTTTTATGAGTACCATCATAATATTCGGATAATTTCGTAACATATAAGCCACACTTCTGGCGCGTAGCCGGGAATTTCCTACGAAGGGGGAAGAGGGTATAATTTTATTTATATTGAAATGATTTTTTTTGGAGCGATAAAAATTTATTAGAACTAATTATCAGACAATATATATTAGAACTAATCATATTTGAAAATATGATAATTTCGAACACTTAATAATATGAAAATTCAAAATATTGAGAGCGAATATAATATGGATAAAAAGAATATTATAGCTATATAAACCGGTTTGTAAATCAAAATAAATATAAAAATTAAACATTTTATAATTATTTAAAAAAGTTTAATAAAAATATCTTCTGTTTTTGGGGAATTAGATCTCGATGAGTAAAGCTAATTTATTCTATCATTTTTTAAGATATCTTAATTTTGATATAGGTTTTTATTTTCTGTAATGAAAGAAAAGGTCCTCTCATTCGTGCTTTTACTAATTGGTAATCATTGTCAAAATATACAATAATTTTAATAATTTGGAAATAAAATATATTTTAGAGTATGCAATGCTTCCATTTTTATTTCTTGGAGGATTATCTGCAAGACTGGATCTTTCATTCATACCTTTTAAATTCTGAAATTAATTGACCTTCAGATACATTTATGTCCTATGAATAAAAATTTAGCTAAATATTTAATTTTTTTTTCGAAGGAATGGGAATAGTAATATAAACCCAACAAAATGGTGACAAAATGTTAAATTGATAAGTTTCTACTCTTCCTTGGCTACGCCAACGAATTAGGGGTTAATAACTGTGAAAAAAATATTTTTTTAAGGATACTATTGGTTATCAATCATTATAAAATCTGTAGATGTTCATGTCACTCAAGCATTTAATTATTTACCTCTGGGGATCTAGTAGGAAACACGGAATTTTTAGACTTTAGTTTTGAAAACCTATATATATATCCTATTATGATTCACCTTTTATAGTATCAATAAACCTTACGAGTAATCATTTCCTCATACCTGCTAAATTAATTTAAAACTATATTTTACAAGTTTTAAAGGTACATTTTAAATGTATCTGTATACAGATTTACAAAAAAACCATTAATTTATTTTAGGATATTTGCTCGCAACTCTATGCTTAACTCTTGTCAACGAACAACCAGTTGTGTTACCATATTTCAAAGTGGAATCAAGGATAACGTCGTGCCCAATCATGCTCACGCTGTCTTGAACCAAAGAATTCATCCCTCTCAAACCCTCGAACAAGTAATAGACTTATAGTTTCACCTACCCCTTGTCTATGCTCATAAGTAATGTTTATACCTAAAATCAGGGACCCTAACCGTTATTTATAACGGTTCAGTATGTAAAAAATTATAATGGTTACGTAAGAAAAAATTTACAAAGGTTCGGTTCAGCTAATTATAAAGGTTCATAATGGTTTATTCCGGTTAGAAATTTTTTATTATTCGTTATTTGATTCGATTTTACGAATACGAGTTAAAAAAATTAGATTTGAATCGGAAACTAATAACTAATTCGAATAACTTTACTTATTCATAAATATTTAAAATTATTTATAAGTATTTAACATGTTCCTTTACAGAACTTTTTATTTCTACATCTATAAATCACCTTTAAAAATTTAATAAACTAATTTTTCCAGAGTTTGATAAAAAAAAATTTTTTTTAGAAAATATCTTTGTATATTTTTTTAAAGAAAGATGTTTGATCAAATTTTACCTAAAATTCCAAATAGTACAAAAAAACCTTTTATAATTTTCATGCACAAGAAATCTTTCAAAATGAAATCATAAATATTTTAAATAATTCAAAGATTCATTCAAAATGGATTTTTTTTTCCCATTTTTGAAAATATTTTTAAGAGAATTTAATTTTCTAATCGAATATTAGACGAAACAAATCGAATAATGTTTTTATTATTCGAATCGAATAGGAATAATGCAAATTATCGATGCATATTTTAGTAGGTATGTCAAAGATGAAACTGAAACCCCGACCTACAATTTAAAAGCCGTCTTAAGTTTAGTCCAGTTTTTGACAATTCACTACTCAAATGAGTCGGACCAAAGATTTTTCAGATTTAAAATTGAGATTCCGAATTCCCCATTGATATATCCCAATTAAAACATTTTTTTTTAAACTCCCATTTTTCCTCCGCAATATTTGTATTTAATAAATTAAAACTGCTTTATAGAGTCAGACGCCCTTTTTTAAAAAAAGAATATATTTATTTAGGCTAACTCAATATTTCATCCAGAAAAATATTACTCAAGCCCGAAGATTTTGCTCATAGAAGGAACAAAGATCTCAACATATATTATCGAAATCTCGAGGCTTAGGCGATACTTTTCCTGCTAAAATATTGAGTTAGCCGTTTAACAACACTACTTACTCCTAACACATTATTATCATTGAAAAGGCCTTCCTCTGCTATAATGATCCGATAATTTGAACACCCCCCCCCCAACTAAAATAAAATAATTAGTGTTTTTTTATATAAAATTTAGACAGATAACCATATTTATTTATTTTTAAATCGGCAATTAAAAAGGTAGCTCAAATTAACGCCAACGCCATTAACGATACCAGAGTCAAAAGCCATTTAACTTGCGCTGGTCCTACCGTGCCCGTCTCCAGCATTCATTCACGCTATTTCGAGTCCCTAGCCACTATGATTAAACAGATATTTGGCTCTGAGACCTTGGTCTTACCCAGTAAATAACACGACAATTTTACAACTTTCCTTATTTTATTTCTTACATTTTTCCTTGAGGAGAAAAAATAGGATTATTTTTATAAGGGTAAAATTTCATATCACTCTTGAGCCAAATAATTGTTCAGTTACTTGCCAATGGCATATAATAATACCTAAACTGATGATTCATTCATAATAACGCATTTTAAAGCGTCATCATGTGAACCACGTGACACTCCATCTTGGTAAACTATTTAGGATCCAGAATACTTTAATTTATTTGAATTTGGTTTGATAAATACATATTTTCTTATAAGAATAGCCTTGAAATATATTATTTTCATGGTTGTCAAGTCGGTCAATTGATAGGAGTAGAGTCAAATACTCTAAAAAATCTGCATAAAAAAATTTATTACAAAATTAAGTTAATATCATTTTAAAAACATTTATTTGAATTTCTGATCAAATATCAGTCAATTGTAAAATACACAACTCTGATTATTTTTTTTTATATACTATGTATAACTAATATGGCGTTCTCAGTTGTTTTTCATTGATGTATACTTGTAATGAATTCATCGTAAGTCTATGTATAATTATATGACATTGATACTTGCATGAAATAATATATTTTTTAAAATATTATTTTTACATATTAAAATAAAGTAATATTCCCAGCCAGTACTGATTCTAAACATTTTAAGGATTTGGCTGATGATTTGTACAGATTTTCACCAGTTAAAATGTTATCAAGTGACCTAAATAGAGTCCATGGCATCAATGAAAGGATTTCTTTGTTAAATTATGCTCAGTGTGTTACATTTTACTATCATTTTATAGTGAATAAAATGTTTGCAGATCAGAAGATTGAAGATTAATAATATATATTGTATTAACTTAAGCTAAAAAAAATTTTTTTTAATCTAATCAACATAAATATAATAATTATTATAAGCCATATTTGGAAAAAATTTAATTTATAAGATATAAATTATTATTATAACTAATTCCTATATTTAACATTTATATTCAATATATTTATTTATATTTTGATAATGAAAAGATCATTTAGTGGTAACATGTAATTAATAAATGGAGATATTTCACATACATTTGTAAACATATAAAAACACTATACATTAAAAATATTTTGTTAAAAGCTTATTTTTTTAATAATTTTGTTTCATGATTTTCAAATTTCATTAATTTATTCCAGTTTTGGCAATATAATTGCAATATACCCTTCTTTGTCAGGCTTTATAGACATAAATAATTATTAAATTATATAATTACTTTTTGCAATAATAAATCAGGGTTAGTAATAAGGTTTTCATTAATTTCAATCAATTTACCTTCACATGCAGGGTATATCTTATAAATATTTTCTTCTGTTTCAATTGTGCATAGTAATGAATTTAATTTTATCACTTGTGCACCCTTAATATATACTTTTATATAATTAACATGCATTTAAATAAACTTTTTTGCCTTTTCCAGAAACCTTGTTTTTAAGCCTATTAACTTTCTTTGAAATTTGAAAATCTATATTTTTAATTTTGGAATCACTTATTATTAGAGGATGAGATGGTGCTAATGTGATAACAATTATTCTATTATAATAAGTTATAAATAACAAATAATATATATAATCAAACTTATTTGAAAACTTTAACAGGCATATATCATTACCAATGAAATCTTAAATAAATATATATATATATTTATAAAAATTAGTTACCTTTATCGATGATTTTTGTATAGTATTTTTCGTTCAGTTTACTTAAATTATCTTCTTCATATTCCATAAAACGTACTAGTTTTGCTAGAAATAATTAAAAACCTATCATATCACCTGTCAGGATTGACAGATTTGTCAAGTAATAATAATGATGAAAAAATATATGTCATATTAGATGATGAAATGATAGATAAGAATCTGATGGATGGAGAAGGAAGAAAAGGGTTTACAAACTAATTAAATTTTTTTTATCCATTTGAATTTAATCTTGACTTTATCGAAGTAAAACAGCGTTTCTACTGCAGGCAAATAGCCAGAAATTTTTTCAGGATGTGGATAATTATTTTTAAAATATCCTAAGATGAACATTAAAATTTGATAATGAATTATAGTTATTTAAAAGAATCATTTCGAATACTTAATTATCGGTATTTGAAATCGGGTTAAAAGTTTTAAATCATAAAATTGCGCTGGAAAAAAATATTTAAATTTTTGAGCATATAAAATATAAATAAATTTATAATAATTATTGATTAGAAAAAATGACCCAATTTTAAATATACAAATTATATTTTGAAAATACAAATTAAGATTTCTTTTTAAATTTTATTATTGATATACTTATCGATTGTAATTCGATATTTATTTATAATCGGGATTATAATTTAATTATATTCCTATATGTTTCTAACATTATATTCTTTTAAATTTAGCACTTTTTTTAAAAATTTGCACGGGATAAAATAAAGAAGATGCATCTTTAATTGGTGCAAATGATGAAAGTGGTGTTATATTTAGAGAAGCATGATTGATGGTATTCAATTATCAACGTTTTAAGAATCAACTAATTTTTTGAAAATAATTTTGCTTCCCGATCAGATTTCTATGTCATAATAATTCCTAATCTTATCTAGACTTGTATAAATATATTAGGATATTTTTTTATAAGTAATGTTATTTCAATAAACAAATAGAAATTAATACACGTCATTTATTTTTTGAAAGATTCTAATCCACAAAATTGTGTGATCTATTTCGCTAATAATCTACGGCTTTCTAATAAACTGCAATTGGGATGTGAATCTAGCATACCTAAAAGGGTGTCTATTTAGGAGGTAACATTATATCAAAAGCCAATCTTGGCACTAAATTCTTCAATATCTTATAGTCTGGAGCCTTTTAGCTTATTTACTGACAATAATATAATGTCAAACGGAATCAAGGTCAAAAATCCGATAATTATTAGCCCAATTAATTTTCAAAAAATGTCTCATTTGTTTATGGGTCCGATCTTAAATGTTTAAATAAAAAAATATAATAATTTTTTTAAATTTAACAAAGCCACAGCAGGGTTTCTTATTCAAATTCGAAAAGATAACTGACAATCAATTAGTATTATTTAAAAGCCCGATTCGGGATGATTTTAAAAAACGGCCCGATTAAGAATATGTATTAATTTCAATGTTACCAATATTAATTTTAATATATATATAATTATTAGTTTATTTTCACGATTACCTTTATTTTTTATTCTCCGCAATTTTTACAAAATGAAAAATAATAAAAATTAATTAATTAAAACAATAACTTCAAAGCTTTTATCACCCATTAAAAATAATCAATAATTTATAACATTTATTTATAAAATAACTAAAACTCGCGATCATTTATTTAATAATCATTACTCAACTAAAATTCCGCAATATATAAATAACGAATCCTTCGACACGCTCCCACCGTAAATAAATCCCTTGATAGCTACCTATAATTCTTCAATTTCCCCACCGTCTTTTCGCATCCTCCTATCAGATGCTTCATATCTCAGAATCATTGATCATTACATCCCACCAACTTCCCAAGTCTCCTTCTAAACTCCCCACATTACCGAGAGCGGCCTCGAGCTCCCACAACTCCTCAGTTTCCCTCAATCGTTGATTTTCACCCACATCCGCTGCTTCCTGTTTCTCGCTTCCATATCGTCAGAATATTCCCCGCTGCCACTCCGCTTTAATGACATTATAAAAAATATTTAAATAACAAGTCGACCGTGGACTGGCCATAAAAATCAGCCCAAATCGAGCCGTTGAACCACTAGAAAACCATTCGTTACCTTCTTCTAGAAGTAACGAGTAACGATAGCTCCCATATTGTCATAATATTCCCCGCTGCCACTCCGCTTGGTGCTTCATCTATTTCCATCAGATCTTCGACAGGCCAGAATTGTTGTTCTCCACCCGCCACCCTTTGACTGTGTTCCTGTTCCTCCTCACATTCTACTCTTCTCCTTGTTCCAGGGATTTTTGCTACTGGCCGGGACTGGGACTCTGCTGTTCTTCCTATATATCGTATTGGCTCCGTTCGCACGTTGCTTTCCCTCCTTTCCCAATTCCAGGGACACCGGTACTGGAGATGTCCCCGCCTTTGACAATGGTTCGGGTCGAGCCTACCTTTGCAGATCTCTAATTTATATCTCAAAATTTAAGGTTTTTTAAATAATTAAATGCATTATTAATTGGTCGGGGCTGATATATTTTTTTTTTCAAAATATATTCCATTAATAATAAATGATTGCCCAAATTTAATTGACTCCAATCATTTGTATTAAAAAAGAAAAATTATCAATATTTAATTAATAATTTTTTAAAGTATAAATTATACAAAAAAACATATAGGAAAACTATTTCGTTTACAATATAGTATATACTATATTGTAAATTATCTTAGGTCATTGGCTACCAAATATTCATCTATTCATAATGATAATCTTGAGCAACTAGGACTATTTAACTAATCGAGAAAAAGAGCTTAATTCCTTATTTTCACCTTCTTTCTTTCTTTTTTTAATTTAGAGATAAAAATGTCTTCGATTTATGGAAGATAATAAGATTTTCCTAAACTTTCAATATAGCTAGAAAGGTCATGTGCGTTCCAGCTACGAGCACACCCAGCTAGCGTGTATTTTCCATAGCTGGGCTCACTCTAAACTCTAAAAGATCATCATTATGTCCTATAAATCTAAATAAAATAATATTTATACGTGATAATTATTACTTAATAAAATCAATTAAATTATAGTTATAAACATTATAAAGCATAATTTTATTTTAAAAGTGTTTCCAATGAATTTATAATTTTAATTAAGAAATTTAAGTTAGAAAAATATTTGACGCCCCCGTACCGCAGCCAAATTTGTGGCGGCATCTAAATCGATTTGCCGCCGTCAGCCTATTGTTTAGAAAAAAAGAAACTCCGCCAGCGTCTACATGACAGGATTTTCACTGGATGCAAAACCCCTTCAAAAACCTTTGCCTACCCCCCTATTATTATTTTCACCTTTATAATTTTATTTATACTCTTTTCAGAGAATTTATAAATTAATACTCTTTTCAGAGTAATTTATAATCTATCTCTACTACCAACTATCGATATTTTGCGAATATAAAGAATTTATTTTTTAGATAATAAATTCAATTAAAACATCCATTATTTACAATGAATTAATTATTATGGCATTATGAGCTTGCTGATATATCTAAACCTTTTAAATTAAAAAGGATAGCAGAAAGTTTTATATGGAAAACAATGTGTATGATTGTTTGCAATGTATAGATTTGGTTGATAATTGTATTTTAATATTTCTATAATAAAAGTATTAATTTTTATAGCAATAAATTTTGTCCTATTTCATCTCAAAAAATTTATCCTACTCCCATTAAAGCAGCCTACCCCCTCAAAAAATAGGATGCAAACTGTTCCTACCCCTCCCGCTCATGTAGACGCTGAACTCCGCTGCCGATAACGCTGTCAGCGTACAGGTCTATAATATATAAATATTTTTTTAAAAAGCATTTTAAATAAACCTAAAAATTATGCACATTCGTATACTGGTATTTATGCATTAATTTCTTTTATTACTTAATTAATAAAAATGCTGATTTGTTTGAAAGTTAAGTAAACATACTATTTTTTAATAAGAATCTCTAATTAAGAATCCAGCCAGTGGCGTAGGGTGTGGGGAGAGGAGGAGATGTTTGGGAGTTTGACCATCTACTAAATTGTTAATAAATGCTTGAAATTAAAAAAAAACAATTATTTTTTTGTTTTTAATTTATTATAAATAATGATTGATCTGAAGAATCTGATAATTATATTATTTTTTTAAGAAATAAATTTTAAATTATTTTGCATTGTATAAAACTTGCCTAGTTTGTCATATTCCAATTTATATATATTTGTCAATATAAAAAAAACAATCATTAATTTATTCCTATTTCAACAAATGTCAAGCACAGACACAACAACTATACCTTATTACAATATTGGAGAATCTTCTTGATAAAGGTATAGATATATAAATAATATATTTCGTTCTCCTAGTAAGAAAATATTTTTATATTATCCAGTTCAATCACCAAACATACCTACTAGTGTTGTCAAAAACGGCTAACCCTATATTTCTAGCCAAATATGCAAGCCTAGAGATTTTGCTAATACATGACAGAAAGGTTAGGACATCTATTAACGAAATCTCGATGCTTGAGTAATTTTTTTGGGTAAAATATTGGATTAGCCGTTTTTAAATATAGAGCCGTTTAACAACACTATAGATGAAGCTCATCATCTTCATGATGAAATGGATTTTTATTTTGATACTTTTATACTTATTTGAAGATATTTTTATTTTATTTTTCGCGATCTTTATATTTTTCCCTTAGAATTAAATTTATCCTGCCCTGCAGATTTATTAGTATACGACCTGGCAAGCCTGATTGTTAATCAGTTTTTTTAAACAAACTCATAATATATTTGAGGTCTTTTTGATTAGTGCTATATGATAATTTTAAATACAACTGTTCATATTAGGAAAGTTATAAACTTTAATTTAAAAAAATTATAGACAATCTTTGTCAAAATGATGTTGCAAACTATGTATAACATAATTTCCATGATGACAATGAAAAATGAATGTTATTGAAAATCGTTGGGAGCCTGTGGGAATGGTTATAAATATCTAGTGTCCTAAAATATGAAATATTTTGCATTCCAGTTATCATGGCTAAAAAACAATGAGCAGAGGTTTGTTCCCACCCCCTCCCCATAAAAAAATTATGGCTACGCCATTGCTACATTCATTAAAATATATTAAAGCACCTTAGCATATTATATTTTAAAAATATCTCCGAAGAAATGTAAATATTATAACCGTTAGGGGGAGTTTAATCCATTGTATATTTATTTATACGTTTTTTATTTTATTGTATTATATAATATTTCTGGAATTTTTTTTTAAAAAACTTTTTAATAGATATTATTTTTTTAAAAGAATTTTTGTAAATTTTGTAGTAATTATGTTGCCCTTATAGATGTAGGAAAACGAATGTTATTTTTATTAACTAGTATTAAAATAATCGTAGGAAAGCCCGATTCAGGTCGATTTTAAAAAACGGCTTGATTAAGATCAAACCAAAATAACATTATGTAAGCCTAAAGATTTTAGCTCATAGCTGACAGAAATAATTGGACATCTACTTGCCAAACCTCAATGCATACATAATATTATTTTAAGTAAAATCTAAATCGGGCCATTTTAAAAAATTGATATAAATCGGGCTTTTTAACAACACTGAGAAAATATTTTGGTTGTAAAAACTCGACTCTGTCTTTTAATATTATAAATATACATAATTTTGACCGTGAACTAATGACCTTTATTTCTAAAATTTTTTAAAAATATATTTATATAATTTTTTCTATTGCTTCTTATAAACAAAAAACTTAATAGAATAAATTTAAAATGAAATTTGATGATTATTATATTATTATTTTTAGATATAATTATCTTCTGTTCTGTAAACCCAACCCTATGGACAACACTTGAAAAAAATTTGGGGCCAGACGAGGCAAAATTATGTTTTTTAATATATTTATTGTATTCTGATATTTCATTGAAGGGATAATCCAAAAAGTATGTTTTAATTTAACGACTCAATTATAAATAGTTATTTATTTTGTTGTTAAACAACTTATATAGGACTTGTATTAAAAAAATCAAAAACCGTACCGGTATGGGCAACCTCAGTGCCATCTAGTGTTATTAGGCCCAATCCGTATCGATTTTAAATGACCCGAAAGATTATAACCAAAATAATAAGATTTAACTTATAGATAGCATGAAGGCTTGGATATCACATCTATTTATCAAATCTTGATATTTACATAATATAGGTTTAAATTTTAATCGAGCCATTTTAAAAAATTCATCCAAATTTGGCATTTTAACAACACTAGTACCATCTGCAGAGCACTTAATTATGTCCGTTTTGAGGCCATCTGTTAATTTAAAAATTAATTACCCTTTTTAAATATTTTTTAAAAAGTAATTACATAAAATTGCCTATTAAGAAAACCATGTATTTTCAAATAAAATTGAGAAGTATTTGTATACCAATTTTGGTTCATCAAAGAATTTAAATTTTAATATTTATTTTAATTAAACTTTTAATTTAAATATAATTTAGGTCAATAGTCGTAATTATGAATTTTCAAACTAGTTAAATAAATATGTTTAATATAATTAATTCCGCTTACGAATTTAATATTTAATTAAATGACATTCCTTCGGAATTTAAATGTCACTGTAAACGTTTTCTAACCTCATGTGGACCCTGCTATCATTATTTATATCATGTTTACAATTATATCTTATTAATGCTTACGAATTCACGTTCGAATTGCCCGATAATAAAAAAAACTGCTATTTCAGGCTTATTGACAAAGGAACTGAATCAAAATTTGAATTTCAAGTAGAAATTTTATAATTATTATCATTAATTGATTTTATAAGAATTTTTAAAATTCTTACTTTAATAAAATTTATATTTCTTTTACTTTTTCTTAAAATTTAGTTAATAGCCATTAATGTGTTATTCTATGTTATATGAATATATATATTTTTAACCTAATTTAAAGTTTTTAATAAAATATTATAATAAGTTATATAAAAATATTTTAAGGTGAGATTAGTATCTGCAAATGTAATTTACAATGTTTTAAATCAGTTTCTAATTTGCTCAACTGATCTTAAGCAAATATATAATTCTAATGCCTCCTTATTATAATTTTTTTATACAGGTTTTATTCTCTTATCAATATTCCAAGATATTTATGCATGGAAAGTTTTAATTTGTAATATAAGCATTTTTAATCAGGTAATTTAATATCGCTTTAGCCATCATATATATATATATATAAATGTATTGTAACTGTTAACTGCATTTGTGTTTTTTTTAATAATCTAAATATTACTTATTTATCTATTAATACTGGCAATGTTAGCCTATTTTAAATAATAGAGAGTTACATATATGGTGGTCAAAAAATATTTAATTGGTTAAATTAGATTTGGGTAAATCAGAGTTTCAATAAACAATAAAAAGTAATAACAATATTGATAATTATATTGCTCTAAGCCAAATAGTTTGCAATAGCAGGTTAAAAATAATATAAGGGATGGTTGTTTGGTATAAACATACTTGTGTATTATTTTAAGTCAAGCATTATGTAAAATGTAGCAATTTCCAAAACTGGTAAAGAAACAAGATTTAAATAATGAATATAATATTAATAAATTGACTAGTGATCTGCAAAGTGGAGTTTGGTTTAGTCTAAAATTATGGGCCTGGAAAAGGTTTTTGGGCCAGACAACTTATATATGTATTATATACTAGGCCTGAAGAACAAAATTTAGAATTTGACTAAATTATCTCCTTACATTTCATAAAGAATATTATAGACTGGGTCAGATATTGACATACAAATTAATATTATAGACTGGGTCAGATATTGACATACAAATTTATATTAGAGGTAGGTTAACCAAATTTACAAGCCAGCAAATAAATTTATGGGTTGGGCTGACCAACCTGTCCTGAATAAGGCCCAACCTAACCAAGAAATTTATAATGTATTTTAAATATCTTTTCAAATTAGGTTGTGGCTAGACATTATTTAAAAAATAGTAATTTAAATCAATTATCAATTGTTTTGGACCTTTTTTTGTAGATCCCTAAAGTGTCATTTCAGACTATTTGACCAAGTATCAGTTTAAGACAAAATCCTACTGATGAAAGTTTACACATCACAAATGGCAGTTTAATCAATGTAAGTGAAGAGATCTCCATTTTATTCATTAATTACTTTTTAGCTTCATTTTTTTTTCTATTTGAAAAAAAAATGATATTAGGTTGGGGGTCTTCTATTTAGTATCATTTGAATATGTATGTTTTATTTCAATAATATCCTACATTTCCATTTACGAGTTCCTTAAAGGGCAAGGTTTTTAAATCATTCCCACCATTCCTATACTCTTGTCCTAAGAGGCACATGAACAACATAACATACACTAACAAAATATTTGTAAATGCAGTTTCCATTGGATATCCTTTAATTCAGGCTTATGTTAGAAACATGCTTTGTATTTATATTTTATTCATAAATAATTAATAGATTAAATCTAAAAACTGTTAAATTATTTATTTTGTACCCCTGCCTGAACCTGGTACTATCAATGTTTATATTATTTTCTATTATGATATTTGAAAATTAAATATTAATATACACTAAAACCTGTCTTAATCAAAGTTGAGTTGAGACCCAGATTTTGGTCGTATTATGAAGTTTCCCGAATTATCAAGAGCACAATTTTGATAAGTTTTACTGTAATATAATAATGTATTGATCAATATCAATAGTATAGTTGGTTAAATATTCAATTTTTTAGTTGACTAAAAAGCGGCTAATAAAAATTTTTAAAACTATCACTGCAGCTTCGAGTTTTTTTTTTTAAAAAAAATAAATATATTTAACACAACTTCGAAGAAAGCAAAAATAACTTAACTTGTGTAACAATGTCTAATAAAATTTTCTTCAGCACGCGCCTCCATAAATTAAGACGATTTTTTAGCCATTATACCCAAAAAAACCCGAGTAGTGTCAATAAATATTGGTTAAATATTTAGAAGTAACGACCGATACAAATCGCCTTATCTCTGCTACTGTCTTTCCATTTTTAAACATTTTCTCAAGGTGTAGTTTGGGATTTGGCTGCTTATTTTATATTTTTATTGCTATAAAGAAAAATTCGCTATGATCAAAAATCTTTACTTTTTTTTTTGATTCCATTTTGAAAGATTTTTTTTTGCATGAAAATTACAAAAAGATTTACTAATAAAAGATTATTTTTGGAAACGATTTTTGCACTGGTTAAAAAAAAAAAATAATATGTGTAATTATTTTGAAATTGCGACTTACACAAAAATTAATGTATATTTACCTTTTTTTTAAAATTAAATATTATACACATTAAAACTTGCTTAATAACGGGACCTTAGGGGCCAAATATTTTTTCTTAAATTAGACAGTCGCACAATTTTTGGTACTAAAAATTTTGGCCAAATTAGGGAGTTGCCCTAATTATAAATACCCCAAAATAAACAAGCTTTCACTATACGTAATAATTAAAGCAATATTTTTTTCCCCACATGATAACCTTTTTTTTTTGAATATTTTAAAAAAGGGCCATACCTGCCCCCCTTTTCATTTTTTTTACGATACTCTTCTAATCATTTATATATTGTTTTAATTGAACGTTAAACCTCCTAGGTTATTTCTGGCGGCAATTATGACGTGGACCTGACCATCAACGGCCCCGGAGAACGTGGCAAAGAGTTGGTCTTATTTTCCCTTCGCCAAAAACAATTCGAATCCTTCAAATGGATCTCCAACATTTCTGGCGAGTACTCGGCCTGCTTCAACAACGAATTCTCTTCCTTCTCCCACAAAATAATTTACTTCGATTGGGTCAGCGGGGAGGAAGAAACCTTCGGCGGAAAACACCCCGGGCCAGTGAACCATCCGCTTACCATGGTACGCCCTTATATTTACGCGCACGCTCGAACGCTCCAGGGTATCGGATTTAAGCCGACCGATAAATACGGAATTCTAAATCCACTCTTGATTTTGAGATGGAATTAATGTCAATATCAGTAAGGATATCCCCCCCCCCTTACCCCTTAAAATTTATCATTAGAAAAGGGCGACATTTTAATTGTCTTTTTATTTCAAACTAATCTCATTTCTAATCCAATGCTCGAGGCGACTAAATTGATTTGAAAACAAAAGCGTTATTTTTAGCCTTCAAATACAAAAACACAAATGGATGAGCTACGCATGCTCGCTTTTGTTTTCAATTTTTCCCAGTCACGCTTAGCGAATGAGAGGGGTGGAGATTAGTAGAGTGAGATAAAGGAATTGTTTAATTTACTACCTTATACGCGTTGATAAGGTATCAAATCTAAAACTTAAAAAAAATATATTAAAAACGAAGCAGATCTTATTTTTATTATTATTTTCCTGGTGGCTATATAATTTTTAAATATTATTAATTTATTCATATCATTTGTTTGTATATATATATAAAATATATATATTTTTTTAATGGGGAAAGAAAATATTTAAAATTTCGTGCTTATTTTACTTTTAAATAAAAATTGGATCTATTGCTTAAGGTCTGGCTCAATCCGAGGAATTGTTTTTATTTGACCAACCCACCTCCCCCAGCTGTCCTCTTACTTACATAGATTCATCATTTAAGGGAGAGGGGCGGGGGTGTTTTGGAGAATAGGTTATTGCGTCTTTTTATAATTGGCTAGATAGTATTAATATTTAACAACTTCAGTAATTTTTGACCTGCAGCTAATAAAAAAGTTATTAGGCCATGGCTTGAAAGTATCTTATCAGAATCGGTAAAGATTTTTATAGCCATGCCCTATGGCTCCAGATATAACATGTAGCTTAAATAAACATATTTCGCGCTTAATATTTTTTAAGATGGAATCCGCTTCCGAGACAATCCACGATAACCTCAACGAGATAACCGAACATCAAACACATTACAAACTGAGCGAAGCATCGGGCCGGATATTCGGCGAAGAACTCAACAATCGGGTCACCGTATTATCCCTTTCCGAAACACTAGCTATACTCATCATAGGTGTTGGTCAGATTGTCGTGCTCAGAAATTTCTTCACCGATAAGCAAGGGGGGAGATAGTAAGCCTATAATCGTGGAGTAGTTAGAACAATTGTTTTTTTTTACAATTATGAGTATTATACATGCGCATAATTTTTTTTTGTTGCCCCTTATCCAGGCTTTGGGTAAATTAAATAATATTAAGGGTTGCCCGAGGTTCAAATTTACTTAATTTTTTTTATTTGTTTTGTATCTAAAGAAGTATAGATTTAATGTATTTTTTCATTTATTAAATAGAAAATTTATCCCCTTTGTATATTTTCGGTTCTTTTATGGCAAAAAAACTAATATAAATTTTTTGGTCTCTTTGGCTTTGTTTGTGTAAAGGGTTCTAAAAAAATCTATCATTGTAATTTTGATCTGAGAATCCCCTCATTCTAACTACATTTTCCCTTAGCTCAATCAATCCTTTATAATTTTGGTCAAATTTTTTTTTCTTCTTAGAACTTTCATTTATCATATTTATATTTATTAATTTACCCTTATATTATTTAACTAGCCTAATATCGTGTGATTACTATAAAGTTCTAACTCAATTACGTTTGATTATATAAAAGAAATTATATTAGGGGTCCTCTTATCCCCATTCCATTCAACCCCACACCCTCTAATTTTTTTTAAACAAAAATTTTATATACGTAATCGATCGAAGAGTGGAAAAAACCTTATAATAATTCGAGAGACTATATCTGCGAAAATCAATCTGTATAAATAAATATTATTTACTCGTTTTATACACTTTAAAAACATTCTTCATTTTATCCTGCGAGTCACGTGGTTTGACTCGTTTTAACAAACTACCTTATTTAATGTATGTTAGATAATATTAATTTTGATTTCATTATTCTAAATTTTTGTAATAATATTTTTATAAAAATATAATATCGCGGATTAATTCAAATAAATAAATTCAACTTTTTGTGTTTAGTTTGGAAAAAAAAACATTATCTTAATCGTAAAAAATTTTTTTTTTTATGATCAGCTGATTTATCATCAAAGCTCTAATTCAATATAGCGCAAGATAGCGGTATGGTTAAGACCTACGAACGGACCGATCCTTAAAAACGATTTTATCCAGAAACCGGTTTTAACAAAAAATGCTACCGTTTTTGTAATAATGTTCGAGAAAGTTTGACGTTTTTCGGAAGGTTTATTTTAGAGATCCGCGCGACCTCATGCGCCTAGCTAATTATATTCGGAGCGGTAAACATATGCAAAATATTTTTTTGATCGCTTAAAATTATTACCCGATTTCTGGTTTTTTTGCCGTAGAATTATTTTTTCTATTGTTATTAATAAGAGCTTGAAAACCGGAAATAGAACAAAATTAAGAACCGAAAACCGAATCCCTTTTTTATAAAAGGAACCGAAACCGGAATCTGAAGAAAATATGTTTTTCAAAGTTTGGTTCTAAACAAGTTTTAAAGCTTACACCCGGTCAAGATTGGATGGACTGAAGACAGGACCATAATAATTTTTTCAAAAACAAGCTTTACAATCGGCATTTTTGACCTTATCCAAGTGGAAAAAATTTGTCTAGAGGAAATAAAATATTATAATAAAGTTTGCGAAGGTATACAAAGACCGAACCGGATAGTCCGGAATCGGTTTTTAAATTTTTATAACTTAAAAACCGGTCCGCCGATTTACTATGAGCGAGTAACATAAAATAATGACTGGGTCGTACTTTTATATATTTGAAGTAAGTTTAAATGATAAAATTATTTTTCAAATTCATATATATTTGCTGTATTGGGATATGGAATACATGGGGAATAAGGAATCCCTCGATTTTAAATCATTCAACCAGATGATATTTTCGATTTAATCGGAAATTTTATTCCACCATGTGTAGAGAACTTTCGTATAAATTTTGAACAAATTTCTCCCTAGACCTCTATTTAATTTATATATAAAAAATTCATATTGATAAATCAATATAAATAAAGGAGTTGTTCGAAATTTACGGTTGTTGTACTCGATACATGTCGAAATACATTTACACTATATAACTATATTTTGAAATACATTTCCGGTTAGATTCTTATAATTTAAAAATGGCCTTCAGCTTCCGAATCACCAATGTCCATATCCCATCATAGATGTATATATACTACTAGATTGGAGATTTGTTTACCAAAAGTATCCATGCATAGATCAGCTGTAGCGCGATTTTGTGGTTTTGCACGTCGACTAATTGTATTTATTTTATCATTATATGAATGCACATTAAAGTCATTCATTCATTTAATCGAGGTGCAAACCACAAAAAATGGCGCTACAGCTGACTTCCTATGCATGGACACTATTAACCTCATTTAATAAATGAATCGCCAATCCTAATAGTTTATGTATACATCAGTGATCCCAATACGACATATATTGTTCACACATATATTTACGCGTAATCATAATTTATTATCAAAAAAAAAATTACAACTCTCGCTAAATCGAAATCAAACAATATACATATTTTTTTTAAAAAAATAAGATACATATACAACTTGGGAAATAACATTTATTTTAAAAAAAAGTTACTTTTCTAATTCAACTCAAGTAAACATTTTCAGCAATGGATAAAAAAAAATTGTATTAAGTGAAACACAATTTTCTATAATGGGTTAATAGCGGTAAGACGCTCGTGACGCAATTGCTTCTCGAACTCACTATGTGGTATCTGTCGGCTCTTTCGAAGTTGGATTTCACCATTTCGTAATATTCCCCTTCAGCCAACACGAAGGATTTCAGTTTGCTGCATTTGGTTCTGAGATGATCGATAAATTTGCTAGATTTTTCGCTAAACCTCATTATATCTTTTTTTTTAAATGTATTACTTGAAATAATTAATTCATCACGAACTTAAGTAATAATAAATGTCACATTTTTTTTCCCCAAAAAATTTTCCGTATTCTGTTTTCCCTGGAGAGTATATCGTCAGAATAATATTTCCTGAACCTCGAATTTTAAATAAAGAATTATTTGCAATAATGACAGAGTCCATTGCAAAATGTGGTACAATAAATATTCAAAGATGGCTGGTTTTAAAAGCCCAAAATGTTTTTATTTGCCTTAAATTTAATAAACTATATTTCCTATTACAATTACAATAAATCTGAATTTCGACAATTGCAAATTATAAAAATCTTATAATTTATTAAATTTTAAGGCAGCTAAAACATATTGGGATTTTAAGATGAGAATGGCAATTGACAAAAGTATTTGTAATAATGACACTGTCCATTGCAAATGTGCTACAATAAATATTCAAAAATGGCTGACTATGTTATGAAGTAATATTTCCATTACCATTCACTTTTTTAAAGCCCAATTTTATCTCCCTTAAATTACATAAACTATATACATATAATATAATATCAATAGAAAATGCATACCCGCTTAAGAAGCAATATATGCTTTAGTAAAAATAAACCGGACTAAAATATATTTTTGGGAATAAAGAGGGGTAGGGTAAATATATGTATATATTGCTGTTCGCATTTTTTTAAGGTTTGACTTTGAAGAGTACAGAAGGAAAATGATTTATTTGGACAGGAAATATCGAGGATTAGAAGTTAGGGGAGTAAAACGTATAATAAATAATATAAAAAGTAAGAAAGTGTGATTGAAAAAAAAGAACCTTTAAAAAAATGCTATGATTTGGTAAGTGATAGTAATAGCGGGTGTGGACAAAAATACCCGGACAAAAATACCCCAATTTTACACCTTTTTTGAAACGTTTAAATTTATTTTATTTTTTTGACAAAAATGTGGATATTTTTGTCCAGGACATTTATATCCGTTATTATTATTATTTTTTTGCAATAATAAGATTCACGATTTAAAAAAAAAAATTGAATTTATATAGAATATTATTAATTATTATTACCAGAATCCCATTGTATTTCTAGTTCCTCGATGTCTGAACAATTTTGGGCTATGAGTTCTATATATTGATCGATATGTACCTTGGAATGGATCTTTTGACAGCACTCATTCGGAATTCCGATTATTAATATCCTTTATAATTGTTAATATAAAAGCGGGAGTTATTAGAGTGATAACTATATCACTCGACTGAGATTAATCCTGCATTCACAGTAGATGCCATTAACGGAGTTAGACGGTTTGGTCTTATAGATCTTAGACCTGAACAAGATCGATCTTTTTTACGGTCCCGACCGGTCTTATATTAATATTTAAGTTTGCTTTACTATTCGATTAATTCGTGTATTTTAATGCTATTTTCTTAGAGGAGTTATTTTAGTTTTTGTGAATTTTTTTTTAGTTAATTTTTATTTTGTAATATGAAACCCATAAGTATAGTTCCCACAATGAAACAAGAATTAAATTAGAAAAAGGTGCCACGTGATTTAACATCTTGATCGAGTTCTTGGAATTTTTGTAGAGAATATTACTTAAATTGTCGTTCACATTTAATTACTCAAATGAATGATAATAAAGTCGGACCTGCAATTTCTGAGCAAAGGCAATACCGAAGTCCAAAAGGCTTCCAACAGATCATACATTCCGGAAAGATCTAAGCCAGTTAAATTGGGACCACATCTTTTGATTAATTTTACGAGTAAAGGCTCGCCCAGGTTCTGACACCAGGAAAGATTGAGAGTCTTAATTCTTTGGAAATCAAACGTCTCAACTAACGGCCCCATGGCCTTTTTTTTTTAAAAAAAGGACAAAATTAATTTACTATAGTGTCACACTCACAAAATTTTGAAAAAAATCAGGACCGAACTTTAAAATAGTGATGGGCTAAAAAAAATTATTATTTATATGAGCAGTTACGTCATCCTTGAGTCTTTGAATATTAGAAGCGGCAAAGTATTTTAAATGTTTTAATTTGAGGAGCAAGAGAGCGACAGTTTTGCCACTAATTTCCGTTAAGGAAATATCCAGTTCCTGTATCGCCGTATTTTCCCAAGAGACTGCCCGAACATATTCATCGGTTATCCCTTTTTTTAATGATGAGAATAAATATTATACGAATCATCAGAATGAGAAATATGATTGGCATTTATTTCCGGTCTTTTAAAAATCAAAACCCCGGTCTTTTCCGATCTTTTTAAATTAAGACCTACTTTGGGATTCACCCGGACCGTAACATAGTAAATAAGATAGATATATTTCTTGGGAAGCACAATTAGATAGAAAATAATTAGTTAAAAACGGTTCATTTAGATATTTAAAAAAAACCAGTATAATTTAAAAAAAAATATAATGGAATTTTTCCATCAGCTGATGTTCAAAACGAGGGTATTTATTCATTAACCCTAGTCACCGGTAGTAAGATACAATAAAAATAGGGAACGCAATAGAAAGAGTGGTTGATGTAGTTTTTTTTTTAAAAACCTGTCTTTTCTAGCAGTAGGCATTTGAGTTTTTTGCAACGTTGAATCAAAATTTTCAACGAAGAACCCTTGAATTTGGTGCAGAAGTCTAGGCATAAGCATTCCAAGTGAACGCAATTCGTAGAAAGTAGTTCCACGTGCATATCCTCCAGAAATTTGATCCCATAACTAAAGTTATTTGTTAGAATTTAGGAAAAAATATTACAGTTAGGTATAAAAAAGGAAATATAATTGTGTAGAAAAAAAAAATTTAAAGGGTCGGGTAAATCGTAAATTATTAAACCGATCAACTCAATATTGTAGCCAAAACAAAAATAACTAAACCGCGAGATTTCGTTGATAGATGTCTAAACTGTTGTGCCCATCTTATTTAGCAAAATCTTCAGGCTCATTTTATATATTTTTTATGATAACATATTGAGTTGACCGTTTTTAAATATTGGCTCAAATCGAGTCATTTAACAAAACTATAAGCAACTATTTTATATGCCCACTTTTATAAAACGAACCTGCAGTTGTTTTTTTATTGATAATCTATATTTTATTTTAAAAATATGTAAGTTTTTTTTTTTTTGAAAACAATTAATTTATAAGTTACTATTTTATAAAAAAAAATTCTTGTTTATTTTAATTTTTTTTAAAATGGTTGTTTTAATTTTCTCTTCTAATTATATATATATATATATAATATAGATTATAGTATGTTAATTATAATTTTAATCTTTTAATAAATGTGACAGTTCTTTCTTTCTTTTCTTTCTTTTCTTTCTTTGAAGAGAATTTTAAATTATAAGAAATTTCAAATCAAATAGTTTTTTTCCAAAAAAAAATGAATGTTGAAAAATTTCGTTCTAATTGCATTTCAGTCATAATTTTATATATATTCACACCATGCTTCCTTCTCTGTTCTATCACAACTCCCCCCCCCCCCCAGCTGGGTTTTAAATTCCACCAATCACGTATTACCTAATAATATCATTAGCTTTCGATTTACTTCAAATTTATTAACATTTCCCTAAACCTTCCTTTATCATCAATGGAACCTGAACTAAAATTTGCCACCCAAACCTGAACCGAACCCTTAAAAAGTTCCATAACTGGCTTTTAACCTTTTGAAAAATCCTAAAGAATATTATTAAGTAATTTTGATTTAGATTCAGTATCAATGGCCATTTTTACAAATCAAATCAAACCGATATTATTACTCGCTAACGGAACTGGCTCAAAAAACGGTCATCTTTATATAGACCCAACTTAAACCGATATCCGTTGCGGTTCGTACCCCCCCCTCCTAGTTATAACTATTTAGAAAATAACAATTTTTAAAAAAAAAAATGCTTCGCGGAATTTACAAATTGACGACGCGTAAGTTCGGCGTGTGGGATTTGATTTTGTGGATGTTTATGACTTCGTAAGATTCCTCCTCTTCCCTGTTATCCAATTTTTCGTAAGTGCCTTTTGATCACGTGATACAAAAAATTTGGGAAAAATCAAATTAAATATAAATTAATAGTATTATCCTCTCCCCTATAGGCTAACTTTAATATTTTAGCCAGATATGCCTTAGAGATTTGGCTAATAGTTGCCCCAAAACCTTTGTTGCCAATCTATGACCCAAAATCTCCAGGTTCGCGTTAATCTTTTTATTTTCTGGATAAAACAGCTGAGTTAGCCATTTTTTTTAGAAAAATCGGCTCAAATAGAGTCTCTTAACAGCACTATCCTCTCCTCTCCAGTTAAAGGTCGAAAAATATTTTGGCAATTTTAGTTGACATTTATGTTGGTTATCTGGAAAGAGTTCTCAGAATAGAATGATCCTTTTTTAAGAAAATCAATTTCTCATTTCGATTGCTAATTCTTTAAAATCAAGAATTGAAGATGACAAATTTAATTTATTAAAATAATATATTATAGATAATCTACAAAATTATTCTAAAAATAACATGAATATAAAAAAAATTAAAACGTAAAAATTTTGAATATTACTAGTGTTATTAAAAGGCTCGTTTTGAGCCGATTTTGTAAAACGGCTAACTCAATATTTCATCTAAAAAAAATGTTATGCAAGCCTGAAGATTTTTCTCATAGAAGGAACAAAGGTCTAGACCTATATAATCGAAATCTACAGGCTTAGGCAATATTTTTCTGGTTAAAATATTGATACAGCTGTTTTAACAACACTAATTATTACTTTTTCGATCTCATTATTTATACTTACTTATATACCACCAATTAATAGTTATTATTTCATATAATTGTCATTTAATTTTGTTTTTACAAATTTTATATTCATATTAACTGTTCTGTTTATCTTTAAAAATTATCTATTTCCTGTTTATTTTTTGTTAAAATTCGTGCATATTATAAGAGAAATTTATCGAATCACAAAATACTTTATTTATTTCAAAAGTTATATGACATATGTAGAGAGGATTTTATTAGTTGGAAGCCATTTATAAAATTCGGATGATTAATCGGCCCAGATGGTAACGAAGAAAAAGCGAACTTACTTGACTTGATTATATAACCGTGGGCTACCATGCCCCAGTATATAAATAGTCAAATTTTATAAAATTCTATTTTATATAAATTAACAATAATAAACCTATCAAATGAAAAATTTCTATGGTTGTTAAATAGCTATAAATCTTCCGCATAAACCCTTCCATGAATATGACGTCCGACAAGTAGATGCACAGATAAATTAACCTAGAAGGAAACGTGTTGAGTTCGGTGAAATCATGGAGCTAATCATACAAAAAAAAAATCTTTTATATGGGGATAAGGAAAGAGAATATAAATCTATAATTTCATGTTGATTTCTGATAATTCTTTGAAATTATTTAATAATTTAAAATAAATTTTTGAAATGGGCAAAATTTCTATTCTCCGAAATTGATAATCATAATAAAGATCAGACGAGACGGTCAGGCCTAAAATAATTTTTCAAAAAAAAAATCCGGGTCTGGCAGTGCTAATGGTACCTCTGCAGGTCTCCGCATAAAAATTTAAGGATGTAATGGAAATTGATGATTGTTTATTATAATAAAAACCTGCATCGCGGAGGAGAAATCTAATGTCAAACTTTGTAAATTTGGGCATTTTTGAGCCAATTCTCCAAGAACTACGGGGGTTATTAAATCTGTAGAAAGTTCTAACCTTTTTAACTGAGAAAATCTTTCGGAGATTAGCTTAGTACACAATTCTGAATTATCTAACTGGTAGGGAGGAGGGGTAAAATATTTTGTAAAAAATATTATTATTTACAAAAAAAAACGAATATATTTGAAAGAAAACGGAAATTAAGAAAATTCAGTTTTTTTATATGATCTAATTTTTTTTATGACATCGTGCTTTATGAATGACATATGTTCGTCAAAAAAAATATACGCATAACAGATATCGAAATCACCTTATTTAACTTTATGATTTGGTTACGGGGTTAAGATAAAAGTAAAAATTAGAAAAGTGGAATGGAGATAGAACACTATAATAATAATAATAATCGAGCGACGATTTACTCATTCATTCATTAACCTCGATTCCACCCGTTTCCGTCCTGAAGGAGACATCTTGCCAAAGAGCCGGATTCCTTACCCACTGTTCCCACTTCTTACATACGCTAGCGATAAGTAAAAGATATTTCTTTTCCAGGTAAGAAAAAATTTGCAGGATCAATTTATCGGTTAACTTATCGAAGTAACAGGTTGACACGCCGCCCGTTTGGGAATTGAAGGGATTCGAATTGTAGTTAGCGGATTGGTCGGTTGCTATGGTCATTTGATTGGGCGATAAATTATATTTAGCTAAATGCGAAAGCGTGCTGGAAATTCCTAGGATTTCGCGCGGGATTTACTGATCATTTTCATTCATATTTATAATTTATTTAATATTTTGTGTTTTTTAATCAAATAAATAAATAATATTCGATGAAGGAAAAAAAGGATATGATACATTAAAAGCAAGGAAAAGAAAAAAAAACATATGTTTATTTCATGATTCAGTTTTTATAAATTTTTATTATTATTGATTTAATTTATTTTATAATATCTTAATTTTTTAAAAAATAAGAATGCAAACAATGATAAAATCTTTTTTAAAATTGACTCGTGGAGTGAAAAAAAAATTGTTCTAACCCGAAAATACTTATAATAACTTGAATTCTCTCTAGTAGGAATCAGTTGGGGAAAAACTTTAGAAAAAAAACTGCGCTTTTTAAGTTTTAAATCAATTATTTTTTTTTGTCTTGACCAAAAAATTAATTTTTTTTATGATTATTTTTATTCTAATAGATATGTTAAACGGCTCGTTTTGAACCGATTTTGAAAAACGGCTAACTCAATATTTTAACCAAAGAAATATTGCCTAAGGCTCCAGGTTTGGCTAATAGATGTCTAAATCTTTGTGCAATCTATGAGTAAAATCTTCAGGCTTGGATCGGCTCAGAGCCGAAAACACTAGATCACTTCTTTTATTAAAAAAAATTCCCAAAATTTTTACTTTTAAAATATTTTTTTTTTCATTAATGGCGCAAAAACTTTAAACATTAAATTATCACAAAAAAACGATAATTAAAAATTAAGAAAAGGTGAAACCGAACTGTCGTAGTTTTATATATGAATTTATATTAATTTTTGCATAATGCCAATCAACCAAAATAAATTATGTTGATTGGATTATAATTAATATTAAAGAACACGTGATATAAAAAATGTTTGTGTTAGGGCTCCTCATATTTATTTTTAAATACCCAAATTAACTTTGCTTCCAATTAGATGGAATGAGGAAAACCTAGCGTAGCTCTGTTGATACTCAACGTTAGAGGGCATATGCGCTATATATCACGTAATAAAATTGGGAAAAATGATGATTTTTCTGATAAAAATTTGTGGAATTACTTTTTTCTTTCTTATAAAAAATTGGTTATTTAAAAAATCATATTAATAAAATATTGTAATAAAAGTATCGTGTTGTTACGAAATAACTGTTCTGAAATTCTTAGAAGAGATTCTAGTTGAGTTAGTTGTCCTTAAATTGTAATTTAAATGTAGGAAGGGATTTGTAAGGGTATTTATTTTTTTATAACTTTTTCACAAACTACACACTTATATTTCAAAATTTAAAGCTTAATTTTTTTAGGTAAAATTTATGAAGATAAAAATTATTTTAAACCCCATTAGGAAGGAAGGAAAGATTCTCTAATCGCTTTCTATCAAAAAAAAATAAAATATAATCCTACTTTAAAAGATGTTATTATTTTTAGCGTCAAGAATTTAACGGTCAATATCTGGGAGACTTGTAATGGTATATAAATCAAATCCAAAATAACGTGACAAATCTATACAAGTCATTCTCTACCGATCTAAATATTGTTTTATTTCTAAAATTCTAAAAATATCTACAAAATGGTTGTGGTGCAAATCTAACAATTAAATCGGTACAAATCTGTGTGATAAAAAAAACTCAATAATCCATAATTGTGGAGCCTAAACACAGTTTAAAATAAAATAACATTTGTTTTTAAATAATATTTTATAAAAAAATTGTGATTATAATAATGTTTTTTTTTAAAAAACAAAATTAAGATAAAATAATTCCTCTAAAAAAATGGGAAAAGTTTTTTTTTTTAAATATGGAAAATATATAAAAAATCATATCTTTGAAGAACTCTGAACCCCCCTAATTTTTTTAAAAACGAAACTGGTTTGGGTTCAATAAAACGATGGGCTGACGGCTCGGGTTTAGGTTCTCATTTCTGACCAAAAAGGCGATTTCAACCAATTATAGTTACACAGAAATTTTGATGGACATTTATTTTTAAATCTCTTATTAAAAATTAAAATTGCAGTTATAATAGTCATTTGAATTTTAAATATTTATGTCAGCTGGACTTGAAACTATTCAATCCTTTATTATTATGGCAATGACTATCGAAGCTTTCGTATCGTGATATAACGTAATGCACTCATTTGAATAGAGAGTGCCAAAATTGTGCTTACTTGATAATGGGATTACTTTTCAAAACTGAAATGTATATTAAACAATATGATTTCTGTCAGTAACTTTCATCCATTGCTCTCTCATTACAAAATTGTTTACACAACAGTGGCGTAGTGACGCGGGGGGGGGGAGGGTGGTTTTGAGGTTTGGGTTCTTCCTAGAGGCAAATGCCTTCATACATCACTAATAATAGGCAATTAAAATACGAAAAGATTAAACAGCTAATCATATTTTTAGCTTTAACAAATTAAAGCTGTCTAACGAGAATCGGAAATTTATCAATTTGTACATAAGGATAATAATATAACCATAAAATTAATCTCATCCGTCTCAATAATAAGTAGTATGTAAGTTAAACGTCAATATGTTATTTTTCTCAACTTTAAATCATTTTTTTGAGCGCGCTTTTTTAAATTTAAAAATGGGATTTTACCGGAAATGTATTCCAGTATGTTTAGAAACATTGACATATATAATATTAAAATGCATTTTTAAGCGTCGTTAAAAGGAAATCAGCTGGACCCGCCATTTTGGTAACATAGTAATTATTCTCATGTTAAAAACTACTACTTAAATTGATAACCTGCTTCCTTATTATCTCGATGATCCGGTAATTCTTTAATAAAGTTTGCATCAGATATAGGAATAAATTGGTTAATGATGTTTACTACCTTAAGGTACTACCTATCAAATTTGAATTTTGTTCATTTTTCATTTGGATAGGCACTACCAAATATATTTATAATATATATTTGAAAAATCGTGATTTTTGGAAAGGCTCTATGGCCTAGTAGGCAAGAGCTTGGATTACTGATCCCATGGTCCCGAGGTTCCATCCTTGCGGGGATAATATATAGGAGGCCGGACTCGACCACGTGATTCCGTATTAATATATTAAATAATAATGATTTTATTACATTTTAATAAATTTTGGTCGGTATTTAGCAAATTAGGTTGGTATTTAGAATATTTCCATACATTCACTTGGTAGTAAGCATCATTAACCGAATAAATTAGGCTCTCGTTTAAATTTTTAATAATGATTAGCAACCAAGATGGCGTCTCCAGCTGATTTGCATTGATCTACACTTTTAATGAATGAATCGTCAGTCTAGGTATTATATATGTCATTGGTTTAGAACACCCATCTTATGAATATCAGATAATTTTTTCCAGTTTTAATCTTTGAGTCATTTATAATTTATATATTAAAAAAAATCTATGGAAAAACTAATATAAATGATATTAAGTTGAAAAGTTCATAAGAGAAATTGTCTCATATTTATAGGGTAAGGTATTCCAAACATGATAGAAAACGTTTCCTGTGAAATCTAAATTTTAAAAAAAAACGTGCTCAAAAAAAAATGATTTAAAGTTGAAAAAAATAATATTTGCCGGGAAAAAAAAACACATTGACGCTAACATAAATATATTTAAAAAAAAATTAAACAGCTGATATTTTTAGTTTACGTTTAAAACTGTTTTACAAAAATTAGCCCGAGCCGGATCGGCCCAGCTGGGAAAATTTTGAATACTTAGTAATATCTCACCACCATCTCGAATTCTATTTTTTTTATCTCCCCTGAAAAAATTTGTTTCGCATTATATTTGAAATAATGATTACGTAAATTAATTTATTTTGGTCGCAAAAAAAAATAACTTTCAAAAAAATAAATAAATTATGCAATCGTTGACAAAATCAAAAAAAATGCTTATTTCTATTGGATCCCCTAAAGCTTAGTGTTGCTAAATGGCTCTAATTTAGCCAATCAAAATTACGCAATCCTATATTTTAGTAGGGGGCTAAAAAAAATGGACTTTTTCGAACGTATTTATTCGATCATACCATCCTTCTAGTTTCGAAGCATATCATATAAAAAATCAACGCTTATATTTATTATATAATATATTATGTGTCCGAATTGTATAAATACTATGAGTTCATCCATTTTTTTAAATAAATAAATAACAAATAAATTAAATAATAATAAATAAATAATAAATAAATTAAATAATAATAATAAACGAATTTTAAATATTGGCGTAATTCGATAAGCCGAACCAATGGTCCGGAACGACCAAGAAATAACTTTTCATGGCTTCCAAAAAGCGGTGGCGGTAAGTAGAAGGCGAGACGATGGTCGGCATTTTGCCCTGACCCCCCAGGATTCCCGATTTTTTGACGACCATTTCTAGACGTTTGTCCCACGTGAACGTACGAATGTAATCGATAATGCCAACGACGTAATTCTTGTGGTAAGAGTCCCAGGCCACCAACAGCGAATAATCCATGATTTTATGTTGAGCAAGAAACGCGGTATCCCGCTCTAGAATTGTCATGAGGATCAGTTTGGAATGTGCGTGGACGTACAACGGGGAATCCAGGGTGAGGCGTATGAAATTTTCGTCCAATAATACTATCGAAGAGGGCTTAATGTCGTCGTTGGTTTCGTTGAAATTTAACGACTTTGCGACTTTAGAATCTTGCGAATTTTTTTCGTTTTTCGTGGGAGGCTCGTTGGGTTTACCGGTAACAATTTTAAGGCCCCGAACACCGGAGGAGGAGGGAATGGTAAATTGTGGAGTATTCGTAACGATATTCTGGTTTTCTCCCGTATCGCGTTTGCTGGAGGATCCGTCCTTGCCGCCGCCCCTTTCTTCGGGCTCGTTGTTCGCGTCGACGTTAACCAATCGATTTCGCATGGAGCCTTTCAGGTCGAATACGTACTGTATATTGGAAGTGTCGTAAAATAGGTTTTCCATCACTATGACGTCCTGTTTAAAGGAAGTGTTGTTCGAAGAATTTTTACAGGAAACCCGGTAGGCGCCCACGATTTTGGCCAAGGAGATTATCTTAATCCCGTTGCTCCCGAACCCGCTATCCTTAATGTAGGTCTTGTCGTAGGCGACCGGCGAACAGGGAATGCAATCGTGAACATAGTTAAAATAGTAAGGCGCGAAATCTAAAAAGGATTGGAGTTCTAGGCGGGACATTTGCTTCAACAAAAAACGCCCGTCCCGCGTCTTGCTAAAACTAGACCCAGATTTACCGCCCCCGGACAACCATTTAGCCGACTGCGAAAGGGAACGGCAAAAGAGAATTTCCCCCGACGGGAAAAGTACCGAACGTAAACGAGAAAAATTGGAAGCGAAATATATTTTGCAGTAAAACTTGGCAGATGTTATGCTGTCGTTGAAATGCATTTCCAAGTGATGATCGTTTTTAGGCTTCTCCGCCCCATCCTTTTCTCTGCTATTGGTAACGCTTTCTTCGATTTTATCGGACGCGTTATTGGCGTCCTTGCTAACAAAAGCGGAGTCCATCGTCAATGTTTGTTTTTCGTGCGCCTCAGTACTAGCGGTATTAGCCACGGACTTATTAATTACTTCCCGACTATTCCGTGTTTTCTCTTTGACTCTCGCGTCGTGTTCAAGCGTGGAAAGAGAGTACGCGATTATAGAGCTAGGTATCTCCTCGGACACGTTAACTCTCAGGTGGTCATTCCCGTTAAAGGGTAAATTCAAATGTTCGAACTGAGAAAAGGGCGCATTAATGGGCTCGTAGACGGAATTAGTTAAAAAGGAGGCGAATTTATTTTTCAAATTGACAGTGAAGTTGGTTTCCTTGCGATTCGAATCCCTGTTTCCATCCACTAACGTCGTTTTATCTTTGCAATCCTGATTATCATCGTTGCAGTCCTCTTTGACTAGGGAAGTTTTAAATGGGTTGACATGATCGGCATCTTCGATTTGATGACTTATAGATGGTATGATGGTCGCGGAGGCGTTCAAGCGTTCCTTCCCTTCCATTTTGTCCTTAGGTTTGTCGTGTGATTCGGATGTTTTCTCGATTTTAATATTTTTTTCGTTCTTCAACGTGAGAAATATTTCGCTCATGTGCAGATTCCAATAATACACGAAACTGGATAGCAAAGATTTCGTTTCACCTAAATAGTTTTCGACGGTCATCAATATATTATCATTGTTTACTATTAGCTCTCCTCTAGTGGAAGCGATAAGGGAACGAGTTTTCTCGGGCATCTGCATCAGTGCCAACTGGAAACGATGGATAGAATCATTAAAAGTTATCCTATCTTTCTCGAGGGCATCAACGTATTCGTCGACCTTGGCGATGAGAGACAAATCGCTTATCGAAGAAACGACGGGAGCACCTAATGCTTTCGCGTCCACGCTATATAGTTGAAGCCTATCTAACACAGCGCCGAAAGAGCTTTGGCCTACTTCGGTGAGGTTTTGAAATTCGTGCGATAAATGGCACACAATCTGGTCGTAGTCAAGATTGTAGCGCAGTGGTGAGGGCGGAAAAACTATGCGACCTAGGGTAATAGATTTGACTGTGAAGGAGGCAGTCACCTCTCCCATACCAAAGTAATGAACGGGCAACGCCGAGAAAATTTTGGCACGTTTAGTGGAAGGGCAACCAAGAATTTGACAAGTGGTTATTGGTTTGAACAGAGGGTCATCATAAAAAAGAGCCTCAAGAAAGGCGGCAAAAGACAATCCCAACGCGTTCGCGTTATAAAATGGGGAAGAAGCTATACGTGCCCCACAATCTCGACAAGCAATCCAGTGGCTGATATTAGAAGAGCTGCTCAACGTTATCGTTTTTAAAAGGGATATATCTATGCGAACAGACCCATGCACAAATCTTCGCACATGGTCAGCTGGACAGGCCTTGCAAGGACGTGGACTAGGACAGGCATAATCAGGATCAAAGCAAAAACGTCGAAGAAAGTTACGCAAACTAACATCATGGGCTCCGTAAAAATGGGCGGTCACCAAGCGGGGAGCGATGCAATAGTCGCCTGAATGAGAGGATGAGGAGGGACGGGTTGTTGGCTGAATAGAACCACGTGACGCAAAACTGTAGAAAAGAAATCGAAGAATTTGAAGGTGAAATGTGTCGAAACAATCGATTCTTGGGGCGGATTCCGATTGCTCCTCCCGTTTTTCGTCATCTTCTTCACAAGGCGAGGAGGCAATAGGTGGAGATGGAATGGTATTGTCGAGATCGCCATAACGAAACGCGGCGATAAAGTCATCATCATCGGTAGAACAGGTAAATTGATTGAGTGATGTTGTGAGCGTATCTTTACGCGATGAAGAGCTTTCATTGGATATAACGCTTGAATTCGAATCGGTTTTGTTGTCGCAACATTCTGATGCGAAAGGAGGGGAGTAATACAAGTCACGCGGAAGCAAACTCAATAGGTTTAGCTGATCGGTATCCGTTTCCGGTAACTCAAGAAGAGGAACTGAAAATTTGATTCCTGGAGTAATGCATAACACCAGATTATCAAGTAGCTGTTCGTACTCCTCTACCCGACGCATTTCATTAAAATTGTAAGAAGACGGTAGCGAAAAAAGAGAGCTCTTTAATAGCATCAGGCTCTTAAAGCGCGTCTCGCTCTCGCGTATACTATCAATATCTTGTTCTGGCGCGTAACTTATTATCTTGGGATAGGAGGAGGCTATTGACTCAAAGATAAACTTGGAATTCACTAAAGCGTTTGAAGACGCGTGAAAGTTTAGGAAGGATCGAAGAATACTAAGGTGGCGAGCAGAAAAAATGGCAAATTTGATAATTCGTTTCAAGGCAGGAGCTACACGGAGCGCTCGGGGGCTTTTCAGCAAAACGGTGCAATAATCCAAAAGGTGGTTAGACTTAACTTCTCCGCTATTCACGCTATGAGAGATTAGGACTGGGCAAGCCTCGACGAACACTATTACTTTGTTGGTCCGTTTCTCCAACCGAAAACATTTGCACAGACCGAGTCTGGGTTTGAGCATAGTCATCTGTCCTCCTTCGAGAAAAGGCGGGATAATATCGGCCCCGGTGAGGCAGGCCAGATTTTGAAATAGTTTACCCTTGCTCAAGCTGTGAAGCAATGGGATGCCAGCTTCGGCAAAAAGTTCGCGGGCAGTGTGACTCACCATGTTTTGGACGATAACTAGATCGGGTTTAAGAGAGCCTTAATAAAAAATAATAATCAAAATTGATAAATTACTGACATAAAGTAGTAAGGATGAGAACACTAGTATTAAGATATATTTCCCACCCTTTAGGGTTAGGGGTTATCTTAATTCTTCTAAGAGTAGAGACAGCTGTTTTAGTAAATTTTGAAGCGATCACCTTGAAAAGTTCCATCTTTAAATAATATTTCTCACGAAATTTACTCCATAAAAAAAGGCTCCTATTTAATCGCTCAGAAAATAAATTTTTTAAAAGCTCAAAATCGATTTTTTAAAAAAATACCCGGGCCGGGCCTAAAAATAAAAAACACGTGTTGTGCCGAAACCGAATTTTTTTTTGAAAAAAAAATCCGGGCCGGCCTGTGCAAATGTTACCTCTCTCTGATGGTCTCTAGAATAAATACTTAAATGGTTAGGTATAAAATTGAAACGATCTCAGAAAAAGATACTAAAATGCTCAGAACTAATTACTTAATTGCTAAGTTTTTCTTTAGTATACTTTCGATTTTAAGAATTTGTATACATTGCCCCCCCCCCTTCCGATTCCGGTGGACATCCGCACCCTCAAATTTCAATGAAGGTATTAAGTCACCCACCCTCCCCCCCCCACCACGTTGTCGTAGTCCTTGATAGCTCCTCAAAATAAAATAAATTACTGGTTACGAGGGCTTATTTTTTTAAAAAAGTGAATCTTCTGGGTTTGCAAATATGGTTTCGGCTAAATAAAAATGGAGTAAATTAGATAATTCCGGATTCTTTCACGGTATAATTACCCAGGTTTGAAAAAGTTAGAAAGTCAGAATGCTCCTAAAGACATAGTGATTGAGTAACTAAGCTGTTATCAATAGATATTAATATTAGCTTTTGTAAGATACCAATATTGAATAATTATGTTATAATTTTTTAGCTTTTCCATCCCACTCTTATATACTAGTTATAATTATCCATATAAATTAATTGCTCATTTTTGAAATATTATGCTTAAAAAACTTTTTAATATATCACCACACTTACCTTGCGGATGTAGAAGTGATTAGGCGCCTATTTGATACCCATGTTGAGATATGATACTAGAAAATTTTTAACACCCTTCTCCCACCACCCATCTCCATCCCTAAAAATGTTCTCCTGTTTTTATATGTATAACCTATCTTAGCCACCACATTTTTGAGGTATTCCTTCTCTTGCATGATGATAGGCTCCAAGGAACTCAGTCGTCTTAATTCCAGGGACGAAGTCACCTTCTCGATCCCTCCCCCTCTCTGGTATTCTATCGGCCCTCGCAACATTAGTAGGCTGGGCTGCATGAGTTCCAACAACGTCTCGCCGCCGTTAGTTGAGGAGTTGATGGGGTTATTTGAACCGGCCCTACACCTGGCCAGCATACCTTTGTAAACGAGATTGTGCGTGAAAACCAGACCCGGGAATAAAGCGATTTCTTCCCCTTCGCCGCTAGCGAACTCTCCCTTAGACGTTTCGAATACTTTTCCTCTTGAAGAGGGTAAACGTTTGACCTTGACCCTGTCGCGTATATCGATGCTGGGAGATTCATCGTTGTGGCTGTTGTGATAATTATTATCTATCCGTACAAGCGACGAGATAGAATCGCTTAGTGAATAAATTCGCCTGGCCATATCGACGCGGTCGAGGGTTGTGACCTCGGGGTTTTGTAAGGTCGCCAAAGCTAAGCATTGACTCAAAATTTCCCACAGATGGTTACGCGTTATCGATTCGATATGAAGGCCATTAGTTAAGAGAGACGTCTCGCTATAAAGTGAATGAATAATAATAATATGATATTTAGAAAATTGAAGAAAAAGATGGGTTGGGGTTTATGCAGTTAAAATTAAAAATTAACAGATAACGTGTACAGTTATTTTTTCTGTAACAATCTAGTAATTACTCAACTATACCTTATAACTAGCTGATTCATAAGTAAAATGTAGCTCTAACTTGTAACTTTTCAAAAAAAGGTAACAGTAAGGAGTTACTTTTAAGAAAAATATAACAAATTGGAACCAGTTATTTTCCATTTTTATTTTACTGGTATCAGCATCAAACCCAAATATTTTCTTTCTTTCCTTCTTTCTTTATTTCTTTCTTTCCTTCTTTCTTTCTATAAATATTTATTAACTCTCTTATAATTTAGAATGTAAATTTTAGGGATTTTTCATTATATATTTTTTTAAAAAAATTGTAATTATATAAAACTTCAAAAATAAACACGTTATTATATAAACCAGCCATTCTTAATATAAGCGGCCATTAAAAGAACCGGCTGGATCCTTAGGAAAAATCCGGGTCAGATTTATTTTTTTAATAATAATAATAAATATTCATGAATATTTGGTAAATACCAACGACGTTTATATTCGGCGTTATTGTATTCGAGATTTATTGACTCCACCTGATCGTGTTCTATAACCTGATTGGCGTTCTAATATTTTAGCATAAAAAATATGATGTTTATTTTTAATTATAACTCGGCCATTAATACAACATTTTATCCTTCTACTTCTAAAAAAAGCTTAACTAACATAACACCACCAACTTTTATTACACCTCTCTACCTCGGATGAACTTTACTCTGCCAACCGGATATCATCAGAGTAATCAGCGAAAAGTCGACCAGCTCCCCTCCCCATGGGAATCGTGATTAGGAAAATATCATGTTTGGATTTACAAAAATAATGGAAACTACGGTGGGAACGAGGAATGGTAACCCAATAAAATAATTTCTATACAATGACTTCATTAAATAGTTTGAATGGAAAAGAAAAATCAGAGGGGAAACTGGCTAACCTGGAAATCGCCATTAAACGGAGAAGATTAATCGCGCATTTTTTAAATCCTTTTTTAATGACGCTATTTATTTTTGTAGTAAATATCAGGGACCTGCAGGCCCGGCTCGGGTACACGGGCTGGGCGGCATACTCGGTCAGGGCCAAAATGGCCATTATTAATATAAAAAATTAAAAATAAATTTAAGTAAATTCGGGCATGGCCGCGTTAATGTTACATCTGCGGGTCTCTGATAAATATATAATTTTGTTCGCATTCATTAATCTGAGCTCCTTTTATTTGAGTTGAGATTAAATCGCGTTAGCGTTAACGCGTCATATTTCTACCTCTTAAATCACCATTTGAGCGCGTTTTTTTAAAAAAAAAAAAATTTGAATAGGTAATCATTTTGATGGAAATATATTCCAGGACGTGTTTGATATTTAGAAAAATTTTGCCACGAAACTTTTTTCCGTAGATTTTTTTTTAAAATATAAATTTTAGACTAATAGGTTAACGGAATCTGACTAAACATACTGGAATTCATTTCCGGTAAAGATTTTTTTTTTAAAAAAAAGGTGGAAAAATAAGACATTGAGAAAAAAACTCATTAATGCTAACATATTTATATCGAGTTCAGTGACTGTGAGTCACAATCCAGGCGACTTCGGAATTTACCGCAGATAAGTTTATGATCGTTATTTAGTAAAAAAAAAATAAGAAATCAAAATAATTTCTAAAAATATACTTTATCCAAATGTATTGCCTTATCTTCGATATCCTTGAGTGACATCAAAGATTTGAAAGACATCATTTGGGTAGAATCGTTCAATTTTACTTCTTTCAATTTATTCAAATTCGTAGCTTTTATAATTAAATGGGGAAATAGAATTTATAGTATTTGGGAAAATGTTTATTTTTGTTTTTGATAAATATCGTTAGTACTATATTCTCTAACACCAACAAATCCTAAATGTTAAAAAATTTAAAGCTACTAAAATAGATGACATTTTTATACATTTATGTCCAAAATTATGATTAAATAAATTCCTTCCGCGAGGAAGACGTAGGATGGCGCGGTTAAAGGTGATAGCGGCGGGTATGATTGGAAGATGAATATTACAAATATGGATGATCGGGACCGTCAATCAAAAATGGAGAAGAAAAATCAGAAGGGAAACTGAATAACCTGGAAATTCGCCATTAAACGGAGAAGATTTACATTATCAGCATCGTGATCCTCACAGATTAGGAAAAAAAAAATACAAGAAATATATATTTTTTTTTAAAAATGCACTCCTGAAACACTTTTTTCAAAATGTATATAGACCACTATAATACTAAACCTACGATTTGTTTTTGCCCGTTTTATCACTTAATCTGGCTAAAAATATGGGCCGAGCAACTCGTGCAATTGTTTTGTCCAAACACCTTTTTTTTACTATTCGTCTTTCTGAGAATTAGATTATTCTATCTCCCACTTTTCGTAATCTAGGAGAGCAATTTCTAAAAAAAAAAAAATTTCTTTTGTTTTTCGATAGGATATTTAGCCTTATATTGGCTATAATTTATCATATTTCATAGTTGCACACAAATTGAGCGTTTATGTTTTGCCGTAATTTTTTTAATAAAAAAAAACGTAACACGTCCCTTGTTTAAATTAAGGTTGCCTTTTTATTAATATCCATCCGTCAATTCAAAATTTTAAATAAGTTCTTTTGTCTAAATTATATTATCGTCTGCGTTCTTATTTCTTTAATTTATAAATATTCCTTTTTAGGATAAAAAGTAAGTTATTTATATTTATATTAAATTTGTATATTAATATCCATCCATCCGTCAATTCAAAATTTTAAATAAGTTCTTTTGTCTAAATTATATTATCGTCTGCGTTCTTATTTCTTTAATTTATAAATTCCTTTTTAGGATAAAAAGTAAGTTATTTATATTTATATTACATTTGTATATAATATTACACGACGAATAATAATAAAAAGTAATGAAAAATCAAACCAATTTGCGTTTTTTTTAAAATGGTTGCTAACGCCAAACGGTAATTTTACCAGTTTGAACAAGGCCAAGGTACTATTGGCGCTTGCGAAGCAGCGTTTGAAACGCTCAATTCGTGCCCATTATTATATATATTTCCAATTTTTTTTTGTGTAAATAGAATAATATAATATTAAAAAATTGATTTATGTTAAAAAAAAAGTCGTTTTTGACAAAAAGTGGATATAGTATAATATAATTATCAGGACGTAATATTATTAACTTTAAAAATATTTTCTTCTATTCTTTTGACATTGGTTGAGAAGAGTAAATTTTTTTTTATTATATTCAATTGGATCATTAAGATAAGAAAAAAGGATTATATTTAGATAGGGATTTGAAGCCGTCGTTTTTTTCGGAATAAAAAACAAACCTGTTTATTTTTGTTTTTTTTTATGCTCTGTCCAAAACATCTTTAATTTCACAAACTTTCGAAACATTAATGAAAATAAATAAATGAGCTATTTTTAAATATAAAAATGAAAACATAATTCTAAAAATTTCAAAATTTGCCAAAGTTTTGAAACTTTTCGAATTATTTAAAATAATTTTGGACACAGCCTTAAAGATAAATTTATTATTACTACTACCATCAAATCAGTATAGAAAATATAATGTTCCAATATTTTATAGAAAAATCTTCATTATTACCCTACAATTAGTGATTAAATAATTCTGGACACAGCCTTAAAAATAAATTTATTATTATTACTACCATCAAATCGGTATAGAAAACATAATCTTTCAATATTTTATAGAAAAATATTCATTATTACCCTACAATTAGTGATTAAATAATTCTGGACACAGCCTTAAAAATAAATTTATTATTATTACTACCATCAAATCGGTATAGAAAACATAATCTTTCAATATTTTATAGAAAAATATTCATTATTACCCTACAATTAGTGATTAAATAATTCTGGACACAGCCTTAAAAATAAATTTATTATTTACTACCATCAGTTCAGTATAGAAAACATAATCTTCCAATATTTTATAGAAAAATCTTCATTATTACCCTACAATTAGTGATTAAATAATTCTGAACACAGCCTTAAAAATAAATTTATTATTTACTACCATCAGTTCAGTATAGAAAACATAATCTTCCAATATTTTATAGAAAAATCTTCATTATTACCCTACAATTAGTGATTAAATAATTCTGAACACAGCCTTAAAAATAAATTTAATATTTACTACCATCAGTTCAGTATAGAAAACATAATCTTCCAATATTTTATAGAAAAATCTTCATTATTACCCTACAATTAGTGATTCAATCCCGATTTTTAGAACGGGATGACTCAAGTTTTACCCATGAAAATATTGCCTCTAAAATATAGAGATTGATCTTCAAGATCTGATTTAGCCGTTTTTACGAATCGGCTCATATGGAGGCGGTTTTGCATGATCAATCACAATCATTTTAAATATTTTGTTGCATATTTTTTTTCTCCTTCTTTATCACAATCATTTTTATGACTTCGTTTTATTTTGTCAAATTTGATTATTTTAATTTTTAAATAAACTAGCTTTTTTTCCCCTAAATAACAAATCTAAAAATTTTGTTAAACCAATATTTTTTACCGTTTTTTTAAAAAATTTAATTATGTAATATTGTACGAATAAAAACAAGTCTCTCGGGCAAACTATTTAAAATATTTAATAGAGCTGTAGAACCAGAACTGAGATTTTTATTTTGAAACCCGGGTCCGATATTTAGCAAAAACGTAAAAATCGGGCTGACTCCAACAAACATTTTGAAACCCGGGGTACGCCAGAAAATGAAATTGTTTCTCAGATATTCAATATTCAAATTTAATCATCAAGAGTGGAGGATAGAATGGTCATATAAAATTGTGATAGGTTAGTTTTAAAAAAATATATTTTGAAATGGCAAGGTTTATTCAAAGTTATTTACTTTTAACATATCTCGTAAAAAATAGCAAGCGATCAAGAACGAATGTGTCACCGTATAGCAATTTACTAAACAGCATCTGGTGACATTTTTAAATTCTACCTGGTGAAGTTAGATTTCAGAAGAAAAAAACTGGTCCCGAAGGGCAATCGAATTATCGAGAGCCACAGCTGTCATTCAAAAACCATGTGTTTTTTTTGTATAAGCATTACATCATCAATCGGTCTGAGAAATTAGCAACAAAAAAAGTCATTAATCTTAGAGCCGATCAATTGTCATAAGGAAAGAGTTAAACTTACTAGAAACTGAAGAAAGGTCTATAGTGAGCAATATAGGATTTCGAAGAGTGTAAAGCTCGAGGTCGGAAGGTTTTATGAGTTTAATGCCCTTAACCGTGGCTAAGCCGGGCCTATAAAGATCGTTCTCCCGAAATTCCAGTTTTTCGTGGAAGGGGGGCGGCGGCTTCTCGCCCGCGTAAGAACTAAGATTCGAATTGTTGTAGTTCGCGGGGGTCAGGTAATCAAAATCGATTAGGGCTTTGGCTACGGCGCAAGCTTGCAGCTTCGATCCTATTTCGCGATGGTGACTAGCGATCCAATCGATTATTTGAAAACCTTTATTTTTTGTGCATAAAAAAATTTTGTTACAAAATATGCCTTGTTGTAATCGAGTGTTTTAAATGCGTATTATAATCAAAATTTATAATATTTTATAAATATAAACAGCTGATAAAGTAGCCGACATCCAATATCCATTGTAAAAGTGATCGAGAAATATTTAAAGAAGAGAAGAAGAAAAAAAAACCAGTTAAAGTGTTAGGAAACGATTTGAAATGCATCCGGTTTGATTTAAGCTTGAGTCCGTTGGCGGGGTGCATCATGTTTTTGTATACGGAGGATAGGTAGATTATAAAATTGGAGCACGAATTATCGGGCGCTTTTGGCGGGATAACCGGAAATTCTAAAGCTAATTATTATTTTAACAAAAAAAATATATATAATATATATATAAACTGAATCGATTATGGAGAAATATCATCTGTTTACATGAGTACGTTAACCTGCTTCTACCCTCTCCTCCCAACCCCGGTTTATGTAAACCAATGACATATAATAATAATACGTTGCATTCACTATAAGTGTACATCAATGAAAAACAGCTGGGGACGCCATTTTGGTTACCCGCATCATTAATAAAATTTTTTAACGAGAGGCCAATTTATTTCTATATCTGACGCGAATTCTATTAAAGAATTGCCTGATCATCGAGATAATATGGAAGCAAGTTATCAATTTAATAGTAGTTATTAACATGAGAATAATTACCATATGATATGGGTAACCAAAATGGCGTGTACAACTGATTTGCATCCAACGACGCTTTCAAAATGCATTATTATTAATGCATTGTCAGTCTACGTATTATTATATGCCATTGATGTAAACAGACACACTACAATATTGTTAATATACAAATAGTGTTTTTTTTTACCAGAAATAGCGACATTTTTACAAAAAACGTCACTTTAACAACCCAAAGAGTCGAAAAAAGGGAAACCATGTTTTTTTGATAGAAATCAGTGTCGACTCGTCGTAATATTTTAACATAAATTGGCGTTCGACTTGATCAATTTTATTATTAACTATACCTTAGGATAAATATTCTCAAAATAATTCTTCTTTTTCTTTTGAATCGTTCTTTCTTACTTTCGTTAAAATATGTTTTTCTTTTATCATTAAGTGACATATTATCGTCGGTCTAGAATTGGAGTGTTCCACTCGACATTTTTCAAAATTTTTGAGTTAGAAGTGGATAATAACTTATTTATTCCTAAATATATATAAAAAATAAAAGCTAGATTAAAAAAAATATTAATTTTTGTCAAAGTTATGGCTCTGCCAAAATCGATCAATAAGCTTTCCCCCATATATTTGATTTTAAACTTTAAATGTTGATTTTCTCATTTTAATCATTTGCGCAAGTGGAGCACTCCAATTCTAAGCCGACGATATATATATTAACTCTTAGTTTACGTTAAAACATCTCTACATATTTTTTTTTTATATTAACTGACATTCTAATGCCTTTTTAAATAAATAAAATATTTATTTTCTTGTTAAAATACATAAAATTTAATAATATAATATAAAAGGGTGGGTCTATTTATCGCTTAGGCTAACCAAGAATAAATCATTTATTATTTAAATAACGTTCATTTATATATTATATTTCTAATCAAATTCCAGTTGGTTTTCACTTTCCCTAATTGATATGGATATATCGAGTGAAATTTTTTATTTTATTATTTTTTTTCAAGAAATTTATTGTTTATTTTTTTAGAGGAATATCAATTTTATATGTAGATTTCTCGGAATTGAGATTTTTTTTAAAAAAATTATATTAAAATAATATAAAAAAGAGAATTAATCGATTTTCTGAAGATTTGTGATTTTTGACTTTTTTATGGAGGAAAAATTTTATAGAAAATATGTAGATTTATATGTTAAAAACTAAAGCGGATAAAATAAAGTTAAATATATAAGGGATAAGATAAAATAAAATATAAAAAAGACACAACACTTAATATTAATTGAGAATTAATTAGTTTTTATAAAATAAAATAAATGTTTAGACAAGGTATAAAAAATTAAATTTACTCGCAACATTTTTTTATTTATTTATAAAAGATATAATATTATATCCGCTAGATGGCGTCTCTAAATATTTATTTTTTTAAAATTTTTTATCATAAAAATATAAAAATAATATTTTTTGAATGTGTTTGATAAAATTTTGTCATATTCTAAATTAGAGAAAATAAAAATTTTGATTTGTAATAGATTTTATATGTTAAACTAAAGACAGATAAAATAAAGTTATATAAAATAAAATAAATATTGTTCTAGATGACTCATAATCGTTGTGAGATAATTTATTTTTTCCGGTCATGGGTTACTTTATTTGAATATTTACTGATATGATATGTTGACAAAATGTAGTAGCAAATAATTAATTTTTTAAAATGTAAAATAAATAAAGGTGAAAAATGTAGAAATAGAATTTACGGGAAAGGATAAGGATATAAAAAAAGAGGAAGCTAGGAATATGGAAGGTTATTCTATGGAGGAGATGAAACTTAGGTAGTTAACGCGAATAATGGCGGTATCAAGTCTTTGGCGTAAGAAGAGGGATTCCTTAGGCTGATCGGTTTTTTCGCGAATCCGTTTGCCTAATTCTTGAAAAAACGTTGAATTGCGTTGGTTATATATTTTTAGATTTTTGTAAAATTGTCTTTAGGAAGTCATGATATTTACTATTTAATTTTATTTTTAATCGCGTTAACATTTTATTTTTAGATTTATAAAAGTTATACATTGTAAAGTCATTATTGATGCGATAAAACATAATTTCTAAAAATTGTATTTTTATCTTATAATTTAAATTTGAGGCATGAGAAAGTAAGAAAGAACGAAAGAAAGAAAAAGAAAGAAAGAATGCTTTATAATTGTAAAAGAAGATATTTTTAGTTTGTTAATTTTTAATTATTTATTTTTAATTATTATTCGCTTGTAAATTAAAAATTGATATTTTTTTTTTGTTTTATAAAGTTGTAAATTTTGAATTTGATATTTTTTGCGATATTATTTTAATAATAAAGTTCGTTGATTATATATTATTTCTGTGTAGAGAGTTGTATATTATTTCTATCTGTGTAATACGGCACAACGTTATAATAAACAAAACGCAAAACTAATATTAATTGAGAATTAATTAGTTTTTATAAAATAAAATAAATGTTTAGACAAAGGTATAAAAAAAATTAAATTTAATCATAACTTTTTTTCTTCAATTTATAAAAATATAAAAAAATATTATTTTATCTGCTAGATGGCGTCAATATATAAATAATATTTTTGAACGTGTTTGATTAAATTTTATCATATTCTATCAATGATGACTAAAATATTTACGAATGGCTCGTTTTGGGCCGATTTTTAAAAACGGCTAACTGAATTTAACATCCAGAATAATATTACGCAAGCCTGAAGATTTTCTTTGTAGAAGGAACAAAGGTTTGGACCTATTAGCAAAATCTCGAAGGGTAAGCAATATTTTTCCGGCTAAAATGTTGAGTTAGCCTTTTTTTTAAAATCGGCTTAAAACGAGCCGTTTAACAACACTAGTTTATATAGCATTATCTTTATTTTGAAGTAGTAGTCTTTTATAAATTTTGAAATTTTTATTAATCAGATAAATTAATAACGATAATAGTAAAACATATTATTTTTTCACCAAATTGATATTACAATGTTGTTATAATATAATTAGTGCGTTCATATCGGCATAGAGAAGTTTTAAAATATAAATTTAGGTTAATAGAATTATATACATTTGACGATATATATTCAATATTCTAGAAATGTAGGAAAATGATAGCAGGGGAAATTGGGAAAAAAATAATTTTTTTCGAGTCCTTTCCCGCTTTAATTCGACGTCGTTGATGTGTTTTTTTTTTGAGTGCCTTTTGATTTTAAAACAGATAAAGTTTTATCTAACGAATGTAATTTATCTTTGCTTTGACTATTAAGTAAATTATTTAATGTATCATTACAATCTATCGATTCGGGGTATTAAATAATTGCGATGTTCATTATTTAAAAAAAAAATATTCTCCTTTTCCTGAGAAAGATCTTTCTCAAATTCTTTTTCTCGTAACATTTGAGATATCTTTGAATTTTTTTAAAATTCTTTTAAAGGACGTTGTTTCCAGTTTTTATATATGATTTTTAAAAACGTGATTCATAGATTCGCAGTTTTTATTTGTCCAAGTTTCATAAATTACTTTTTGAAATTTATTTATTTTTATATATGGTCAAAAGATATATTAAAATTTTTCATTATTACAATAATTATATAAATCGTTTTCATTCCGAGAAAATAAAATCCCATATAAAAAAAAAATATCCTTGTTAAAAATTTTTTTAGACATAACGGCATTTTTACATCTTATTTTTCCGACAAATATTTTTTTTTCTTATATTACCTTTTAAATAGCGCGCGCATATTAAATGAGTATAAAATTTAAATATTTCCGAAATAGGTTTACTATAACCTTTTTCTTGGACATTACCAAATATAATATTTTTAAATATTTATTTTATTTTTTAAAAAAAATACAGAATGTAAATGAGAAAAAAAAAGGTATGATATGTGGTCATAACAAAATTATCCGTGAAAATAATATTGGTCCTCAAAATATAGGGGATTCGTCTGTTTTATATCTCCTTAACTGCTATACGTTTAAATACTATAGCAATAAGGTATAATAGATCACCCAAATTAAATGTTTTATCAACGCCTAATATACAGAAGTCAGATTGGTTTGACAAAAACTTTAATAATTTTAATAATAAGTGTTGACTTTGATTATGAATGATTGATTGGATAAATGGCGAAATATGTAGATAGCTTGTAATGTGTAAAATATTATCCGCGAAATTTAGATATACTTTTGTATCTATTTTAAGCTTTAATTTAAGTATTTATCGCTCAGCTGAATATATCGTTCGGCTAACCACATAACAAAGCAGATAAGAAGATACAAAACAGACGAATCTACTATATTTTTAGGACCAATATATTTGCATGGAGAATTCTGATATTACCACCTATCATACTTTTTTTTTCCTCATTTGCATTCTGTATTTTTTTTTAAAAAAAATAAAAATATATATTAAAAAATATCATATTTGGTAGTGACCTAAGAAAGGGGCTATAGTAAAACCTATTCGGGAAATAATTAAAATTAATACTCATTTAATATGCGCGCGTCACTTAAAAGGCAATATAAGAAAATATTTGTCGGAAATACAAGGTGTAAAATCGCTGTTATGTCTAGAAAAAAATTATACAGGATATTTTTTTCTCTTTTAAATGGGATTTTATTTTCTCGCAATGACCAAAATATGAATAATGAAAATTTCAAATTTTTTTTGCTATATATAAATAAAATAAATTTTCAAAAAGTAAATTTATGAACATATTTACATTCCGCTAAAAAAAATAAATAAAATAATAAAAATGTTTATGAATAAATAACACCTTGCGAATCTTTGAATCACGTTTTTAAAAAATCGTATATAAAAACTGGAAACAACGTCCTTTAAAAGAATTAATCGAAAGAAAAAAAATTCAAAGATATCACAACTGTTACAAGAAAAAGAATTTTGAAAGATCGATCCATCTCAGGAAAAAGGAGAAATAATTTTTTATTAAATAATGAATATCGCAATTATTTAATTACCCGAATCGAATAGATTTTCATGATAATAGTCAAAGCAAAGATAAATTACACTCATTAGACAAAACTTTATCTGTTTTAAAACCAAAAGGCCCTCAAAAAAAACACATCAGCAGCGTAGAATTAAAGCAGAGAGGACTAGAAAAAAATTAATTCCCTAATTTTTCCCCCAATTTTCTCCTGCTCATTTCCTATATTTATAGAATAGTTTATGATATGACAGGAGAATGATTCAAATATGACTACTTATTGTAATCTTTAATATGATGGCTATAAGGTGCATTGAATTCTTGTATGATGTGGATCTCTCGGTTCCCTTGGGGAGATAAATGAACCGGGTTCGAACTAATCATAAAATTTATCCAAATAAAAAAAGGCTTAACATGCTATTTGCCCATATAAACAAGTCTTTTTAAATATCCGTGATACTTTTATTGTTGTTAAACGGCTCGATTTTAGCCGATTATTAAAAACGGCTAACTCAATAGATTAGCCAGAAAAATATTTTCGAGATTTCGTTAATAGATGTTCAAACCTTGCCACCTATCAGCAAATTCTTAAGGCGTGCATAATAATTTTTCCTAATAAAATATTGAAAGTTAGCCTGAGCCGCTTAAACAACACTAGATACTTTTATATTGTGCATCTTATATTTAAGGATTCATGTGTGTTTCGCTTATTTATATAGAGATACTTACCGTAGGATGTTCAAATTAGTTTTAATACGAAATATATTGATCGGAAAAATAAAAATTGGTTTATTAATTAACAGGATCTATTCGAAGACCCAGTAGGTAAGAAAGGAATAGTAATTCTTTCCAGTAAACTGAGAGTTTTAGCGTTAACTCTAACCCCTCATTCATATAGAATAGTAATTCTTTCCGATAAACTGAGAGTTTTTAGCTTTAACTCTAACCCCCTCATTCATATAGTTAGAGCGTTATCTCGAAGAATTATACGCTGCATTTTTGTATTCTCGGCTTAGAATCCGAGCTAACTGTCAATAAGGGGTTACCCTGCATTCGCAGTTATTAAATGTGGGGTAAGGTTTAGAGGTATTAATCTTTCTCTCCAGTCAAAAAAATTTGATTGACGCCGTAAAATATCAAAAAAAAACGAACAAACATACTTGAATCATCTATCAACACGGTATCGAAGTTTAAGGATTCTCTCAAAGATGGCGATGATGAAAATGTGACGGCGTTGTTAACGGCGGAGTTATTAAGCGGATTGGTCAAGTTTATCTTTATTTGGTCGATCGGGTCCTCAATTTCCGGATTATCGAATTCGAACTCGAAATTGGACGAATCGTTTTGATCTGAAGCGCGGTTAGGGGAGGAGATCATGAAATATTCCGATTCATTGAAAGGAGGGTAGGACGGGTAGCTACCTTCGGTCAATGGGTCGGCCATGGCACTTAAAGGTGGCATATTAAAGAATAAAAACATAACTCTCATATATATATATAGTTAGTTAAATGTGGAGATAAATGTTTAGAACACAAAATTTTATTCTAGCATAACGCTACTAATATTGTTTGTTTAATTTAAACGAAGCATTACGTTTACTGGCAATGCACCACACGTAAAATTGTCTGAAACTTATGAACCAAGTATTTTTAGGGCGTGCTGGGATATATTTACGGCAAATTTGGATTTTTGAAATTTTTTAAAATGATTTCGAACTTAAAGAAAAAATAAATAAGTAAAATCATTTTTGAGAAAAAATGTAATGACGATATACCTAAAATACGTATACTTATCGTATAAATTTTAGATAATTTTGGCCAAGAATACTCGTATTACTTACACAAATTTCTGGTAACATATGTGACATATAATAATACCTAGACTGACGATGCATTCATTCATTAAAAGTGTACTCTATGAAAACAGCTGGGGAAGCCATTTTTATTAACCATATCATTATTAAACGAGAAGCCAATTTATTTCCATGTCTGACGCAAAACTTTATTAATGATTTGCCTGATCATCGAGATAATAAGGAAGCAAGTTATTAATTTAATAATGATGGGTTACCAATGGCGGGTCCAGTAGATTTGCATTCAATCACGCTTTCAAATGCAGTCTAGGTATTATATGTCATTGGGTAACATGCATACTACATATTTAGTTATAATAAACAAATAATTATATTATGGCTTGAGAACACCAAAACAAATGTAATGATCTTGATCCTGCCTATATACAAGTCGAATCCGGATACCGGGGTCGAAAAAATGATATGAGATTGGAACTAGATGTTTCAATGTCAAAAAATAATAAAGAAAAAAATTTATATAATATTTTCATTCGCACTTTTTAATGTATCGGCTCAGCCTATTTATAAAAAAAATATTTGTATTTCCGATACAAGTTACAAATATTATCGTCCACTTTACTTTGATATGTATTCCAGCCTGTAATCCGAATTCAGGGATCTTTCACTGTAACTTCCGCTCTCTTTGCAATTGGAGATACTGTATAGAGAATTACTGTCCCTTTCACTGATGACATCCTCGATTCGATTGAAGGAGTCGCGAGAATATAATTCGGACGAGGAGGTCGGAACTCGTAAGGCTGAGTTAAATATGTTTACTGGCGGTATGGGAGATGCTGAGTTGAGTCTAAGACTAACGAAAGTGTTAAAATATGGGGGGAGGGTGGGAGAGAATTTTGAAATATTGATAAAGTAAAATAGATTTATATAGTCCTAGAGATGTTGAATAAATGGGTGGGGTAGATATTATATTCAGTTTGGAAACAGGACCTAGAACCCATTTAAAAAACCAGAAACTGCTCGAACAAAAGTGTAAGTAATTTCATAACATAATTTTAAAATATGATTCATTTTATAGTGCTTAACAGAACTTGGAACCACCCACAGAATCACGTCATATTTAAGAATCAAAACTAAGGTTAATATCAGAGACCTGCAGACTCAACCCAGCCTGATACCCAGGCCATTATTTAAAGCAAACTCATTTTTTTAATACTTAATAGCAAATAGAACACAATTATCAGGTGATCATATATTCAAAAAGAATTAATAGTTGATTATTACTTTATTTAGCAATTTTTTAAAAAAATTGTATTTTTATTCATGAAAATTATAAATTTGAAACCTTGATTGTAGGTCAGCAAGTGATGATGATAGCCGAGAAGAGGATGAGTTTGTGAATGTAGGCATAAAAAGGGAATTTTGTTTATTTAAATCTCTAACCTGAATTATCTTATTATCATCATGGTTAGTAATTGTTTTTAAATTAGCAGCATCTCCCTCTGCTATATTGTTATAAGAGGAAGCTGCTGTCAGGGTCAAATCATTATTACCCTTGGGAAAGAGGGTCGAAGAGTATTTCATTACAAATGCACAGCAATAATTGCACGCCCTTAATGTACCTGTATGGCTATGATAGTGGGAATTTTTTTTAATTTTTTTAGTAAAATTTTATAATTATATATTAATTAAACTAACTAATAAATCTTGTATTACATAGAAGTTATAAATAATATTGTAGCCTTATATCTATATTAAAAAATGCACTAAATATCTAACAAAAAGAAAAAAAACTTTCATAAGTGGGTAAAATAGTCATAGAAATTTTTAACTATACATATATTAACAATTTTTTTAAGACCAATAAAGAAAAAATAAATAACCAATGTTTATAAAATAAAATTAATGCTATATATATTAATTCAAACTAAAAAAAAAGTAACGATTTTAAATAATCTAGTGGGTTTCAATATATTACAAAAATAAATATAATATATTTAGAAACCCGAAAGGTTTTCCAGATATTTCTAAATGACAGCATCTACTACAGAATATTTGCCCACATATTCTACAATGATGTTTTCTCCTAAAAGTTGTAAATAGTTCATTACATTCATAGCATTCTTTACAATTCCTGTCAGGCATCCAATATTGTTTAAGAGCCTCATCCTGTAAATAGGTATATAATCATTTGATAAATAATAGTTCACTTGATTGCCGTTGTTTTTAACTTCTAATAGGTTAGAAACACGTTTGAATACAGATGAGAGTCTACTAATATTATCCTTGTACATTCAGTATTATTTTGTACCACATGATTGGGTGCGCGAGTGGGAAAATTTACTACATTATTTTAATCGTAAAAAAGTTAATTATAAAAATAATTTTAAACTAAATATATCTAATCTCCCGTATTTTTTCAAATACACATCAAAAACCTAGCTAAGATTTATATTTTGTTAAAGTTAAGCATCAGATGAGAAAATAGCCATCATCTATGCTGTGAACTCTGGTGTTGTTAAATTGCTGGGCCAGATCGGTTTGACCGAAAACCCAGCAAAGTTTAAGCCAAAAAAGCGACCTAAAACTGAGCCAATGCATTTAGCCATAGATCAGAGCTAACCCAATAGGCCTCATGAGCCGAGCCATTTGGTCAGCTGATGGGTGTGCTTGCTGGGTCGGCTCGCTGGTCAACACAATATATAAAAATTTAAACTAATTAGTTTTATTCGGCTTTAAAGTTTTTGATATTAGAAAGATGTTCTAAAATAATTAGCTCTAGTAATAAATTGGCATTTCCATTATATATTCACGAGGGGTTAAAAGTTTCTGATACTAGTAAGAAGTTCTAAAACCATTATGTCTAGTAATAAATTGGCATTGCCATTATATTTTAGTACATAAGGAAAAAAAAATTATGAAAATTTTTAAAATTTTATTATAAGCCTAGTTAAAAAATTTTGATACCAAAATGATATTCTAGAACCTCTAAGTCTAGTAATAAATTGGCACTCATATTAAATTTTAATCCACGTGAATAAAATGAAAATTTCTAAAAAATTTGTTTTTCGCCTAGTTAAAGGTTTTTGATACTATAAAGATGCTCAAAAATCTCTGAGTCTATTAATAAATTGGCACCGCCATTATATTTTACTCCATGAGGAAAAAATAAATATTAAAAATTTTTACATTTTGTTTTAATAGTAAAAGATTTTTGATACTAGAAAGATGTTCTGCCGACCCAGAAAGATGACCCGATTGATTTTCAACAATCCCAATGGGTCTGGTTGAGTGTCGATTATTCAACCCTAGCTCAGGGTTGTACTAATTTCCACGATTTCAATTCGAGTTATGGGTCGAAAATAACCAACTATTTATCAACACTAGTGAATTCTAGTATAAAAAAAGTAACACACTATAGCTATAACTGCTTTTCCTAAAATCTAAACTAAACAATTCACTTTTCCTCATAAAAAATAAAAAACTATGTATAAAATTTTTATTTATATAAATATATGTCAAGCCAAACATTCTGTTATGGTTTGATTTATGTCATGAAATAGAGATCGAGCACAATCAATAACAGATATAAAGTGTCGAATTTTTGAATTTAGAAGATATGCCTAGATTATAGTGTATTGCACCATAAAAGAAAACCTTTTCTCGAATAATAATTTTACTGTATCACCTATTAGTAAAATTAGTGAAAGATTCTTTTGTTTTTTAAGTCTGGGATATTCATATATAGGTATCCGCTCAAAAGGTAATTTTTTTATTAAGGGTTTGAAAAATCTTTATATCCAGACACTGAAATTAACACTTTTGATTACACAGGAATTTGAACTTCAAATAAACAGTTCCCCATGGCTTAGGTTTATCCTTTTTAGAAATCAATTTTGCCCTATCGTAGCTTTTGTGATTCTCTAATTCATAATTCGGTAAACGATGATTCCAAAAATAGATTACCAGTTTCTCACCTTTGGTACTGACTTATTCTATCTTACATAGCAAATGTATTCCATGAGCCATGCATCCAATATAAAAAATATAAGGAAAATAATTTTAACATATCTCCATTCAGATTTTATATTAGCCAATTTGTCAATAACTCCAGCTCTATTATATTTTTTTGACCCAGCTCTTCGATAACTTCTAATAATTTTTTACCTATAAACTCCTTAGTATGGGAATTACCATTGCATTTATTTATTTATGAAATAGGTGTTGTGATTACAAAGATTTACTACAAGGTTTGTCCACTCGTCAGTAATAAGACATATTGATTCCCCATTAGAAGTGTATCTGCTTATTGAGATCTGTCAATTTTCATGATATGAATTCAATATAGATGTATAATTTGATACCTTGTTTTTGAATGCTGGGCAAAAAATTTATAAATTCTTTTAAATATGATAATTTATTTATATTGAATTTTGTGAATAAGATGATAGGGGGTGATGTTTCCTGTGATGTTGTTATTACAAGTTAGATATGAAGAATTTATGCTCGAGCATTTATCATTCTTGCTTAGTTTATATTTTGATCTTTTCTGTTGTTACTTGAAGAGGAAATGTCTTTTGAACTAAATTTTTATTTAAAAATTCTTATATTTCCATTTATCTCTCCTCTGGGGTTCAAATTTTCTGATTAGATATTAATAGATAAAATATTTTGTTTAAGATTTGTTTCCTCCACTTGCTGAAATTGTTGATATTTTGTTTTATTCATATAGGTAAAGAAGAAGATGCCATATGATTGAGTATGTGAGACTCAAGAGCATAGCAATTCTGACTCTTTTAATATTAACGAATAAATTGGAGTTGAATGGAAATACAACTGCAATCAATTGAGTCACGAAGAAAATAAAATAAATGAAGAAAATAAAATAAATGAAGAAACCAAAATTTAACAATGATTTCGATATGGGAAAATAATAATGTGCCAAATATGTTATCCAAGGGTTTTCTGAATGTACATGGTGGAATATTTTGGGCAAAGGTGCAATTATTAAGCCCAAAATATTCATAAAATTAATTAAGAAAAACTACTTTCATTGACATCATGCCTTATTATGTTGGAGGAGAGTATACAATTATTTCTGCGCCTTCATTGACAACAAATTTTGAGGGTATGAAAAATAGATAGAGTCAGCGATTTATTCCAAAACTATTTTCCAGCTGATCGCCTCGCCGTTTTAATTAAATTCTTAATATGTTTATAAGTGCAAAACTCAATGATTACGGATGGATTTAATAGCAAAATTACTTCAAATAGATTCCCCATGTGTCCCATAAGCAAAATAAATATACAGGAAATTTTAATAAACCAGTTTATCTCGTAATTGTCAAGTAATTCTATCGAGGAAAACAAAGCTGCTGTTATTCCATAGATTATAAATCAATCAAAATAAGATTTAACCATATAACAACTAATTATGTATAATGCGCAGCCGCTATATATTTCTTTAAAAAAAAATTGAATTCTAATTCAAAACAAATCTAATTAATTATTTTTATTTTTACATAATTGGTTATATTAGTTAGTTATAGCATATTTAACGGTTAATTTACTAATTTTAGATTTCGAAATAAAAAAAATTATTATAAATATCACTTGATTATTAATATATATATATAATATATATTTTTTTTCTACAAAATTTGGAAGATATAATGGAAAACCCCATGAAAAATTGTTTAAAAGTGAACCAATTGTGTAGTTTGCATTCTTTTTGATCTGAAATGCAGTTATTTATATAAATGTTAGCGGCAATGGATATTTTTCCGGCAGTATGTTATCTTTTCAATCTTAAATCATCTTTAAATTTTAAAAATCTGATTTTACCGGAAATTTATTCCATTATGTTCGGAATACCTGCTTTATGAATTAGAAGACAATTTTCCCATGAATCTTTGAACTCAATATAATTTATGTATTTGTTTTTTGCATAGATTTTTTCTAACAAATTATAAACGACGCGAAAGTTAATGGTAAATTTATCTGCAACTCCTAATATAGCTATTCGAAACGTTTTGGAATATATTTTCGGTAAAATCATATTTAAATTTTAAAAAAACGGGGCTTAAAATATGATTTAAAGTTGAAAAAATAACAATAACGGTTAAAACACATTTCCGCTAAACATAGATATTATTTAAATTGTAATTTTACTTGCCATATTTGAAAAGTTGATATGAGACTTGTTAAACGGGTCTATTTAATTTTTAAAAAATGGCTAACTCAATATTTTATGCAAAAAAAAATATATTAAGCTAGCATCAAGATATTGGTCATAGATGGCATAACGGTTAGAACATAGCGAAATCTCCAGGGTTAGACAATATTTTTCTATATAAAATTTGAATCTAGCCATTTAACAACACTACTGTGGATAATCATTGTATAATAGGAAGGAAGGAAGGAAGGAAGGAAGGAAGGAAGGAAGGAAGGAAGGAAGGAAGGAAGGAAGGAAGGAAGGAAGGAAGGAAGGAGGAAGGAAGGAAGGAAGGAAGGAAGGAAGGAAGGAAGGAAGGAAGGAAGGAAGGAAGGAAGGAAGGAAGGAAGGAAGGAAGGAAGGAAGGAAGGAAGGAAGGAAGGAAGGAAGGAAGGAAGGAAGGAAGGAAGGAAGGAAGGAAGGAAGGAAGGAAGGAAGGAAGGAAGGAAGGAAGGAAGGAAGGAAGGAAGGAAGGAAGGAAGGAAGGAAGGAAGGAAGGAAGGAAGGAAGGAAGGAAGAAAGAAAGAAAGAAAAAAAAAGAAAGAAAGAAAGAAAGAAAGAAAGAAAGAAAGAAAGAAAGAAAGAAAGAAAGAAAGAAAGAAAGAAAGAAGTGTAGGTTTTTAATTGATTAGCTTTTAGTTTTTTTTAAAGAAACTGCAAAATAATTCATTTAATTAAACTACGCATTTTGAATATAAATAAACTACAATCAATTAATATCGCAGCTGTGAAATTAATTATTCCAAATTACGAATTTGGATCATTTTGATATATTATTATAATTATACCGATTGACGCAACTTGAAAAAGTGAAAAAAATATGTTTCTATAAAGGATCTGGGGTTTACGAAGCAAATGCGGCAATGAGGCACTTTACATTTTAAGTATAGTTCAATTACAAAATTAATTTTGCAACCCCCTCTCCAGGGGGTATTATTTATAAAAAAAAACAAATTAAAAATTCTAATTTTAGTATTTTCATTCATTCACTATTTTCCTTAAATTCTCATTTTTATGGCTAGCGAAACTGATCTAACTTAATTTATATTTACTACGGACATTAAATTTTAGCGCAACCATTCAATGCTTCTATTTATTTTATTTTTTCTCGTTCTTACACTTTGTAAATTTTAATTTTGTATTTTGATAATAGTCTTCTATTTCTATAAACATTATAATATAAGTTATATGAATTAATGCTTCAAAATAGTTTGGCAAATCTTGCTCTTAAGGTCTGATTCTATAATACTCTTTATTTTCCTTATACAGGTTTTCTTAGGGTGGATAACCAAAATCAATAAATAGACCAACAGATTACCAAGTGCTCGCTAGCATTTAAAATTTCAGGGGGGCTCAAAGCGAAATTATTTAAAAATTCTTTTCAAAACTACCTCTTATTTATATGGTATATAAAAAATTGAAAATTTTGGTAGGGGGGGGGGCAATTCAAATTAGTGACATGCTACTGCAGCTTGCAGTGTGATTAGGAAGTTTATTTTTCTTAATTTTCATAGATTTAGAAATAGGTTTAAGATTCTTTTTATAATATTTTCAGTATAGGCAAATAAGCGGACGGTAGCTGAGAAGAATATATATAAGGCACGATCGATTCATTAATTCAATGCAGTGTTGTAGGCGCAAATAACAGGAAGTTGCGTAAGAATGCGATTAAAAATTCATATTTTTTTTAGATGCGCTTATGAATAAAAGTGTTATTTTTAAAAAAAATTATTTTTTTAAATTTAGATTATCCAGATTAAACTTGAATCATATCAAAGATTAAACCCATATTTTGCTTAGAGTTTCGGATAAATAGAACTGTCTTGATTTTATAAAAATTAAATAATTTTTATATTTTTATTTATTTATTTTTTCGAAACTTAAATTTAATTTTATTCAAAATATCTGTTTAAAAGTCAAAACAAGTTTTATAAGAAAAATATATATAATTATTTTTAAAAATAGCATAGCAATATAAAAGGCTAAAATTTGAAATAAATATGGTTAAAAAATCTATGAAAAGTCAAACTCCCCCTTACCTAAGCCACTGGATCTTCAATAATGTTTTTTTTTTTAATTTTTTTTATATTTATTTTGGTTGAATTTACTTATTATAGATTTTTAACCATATTTATTTCAAATTTCTTTTATATATATAAGATAAATATGCAAGGGAGAGTTTGGGTGTTTAAACTCCCCCCTGTTAAAGCATTAAAGCACACTAATTATTTACATAAATTTTGAAGATAATGCTTCCAGATGTTTGGCTAGCCTTACACTTAAGAAGGCATATCATATTTAATTTTTGGTTGATTTCCGTTACTTGTTTAATAGCTGGTAAAACTGATTAAATAATTGACACTACACAGCAGTTAAGCCACTGCATCCATGGTTGATTATTATGGACAACTCAAATATAAGCCCTTTAGTTTTTAAAAAAAATATTACTTATGGTTTTGTCTTCAAATTTCTATGCCTAAATGAAGAATAACTGGGTCCTTTAGCCAAAAGATAAATGGATTATTCAGGGACAAAAAATAATATTTTACGTTTAAATTTGATAAAAAGAAAAATAGAATAAAATTACAACAAAAATGGTATTTAATATAAGAAATATAAACATCATTAAAATTATTTTACGGGAAATTATAATTGTTGAATGTGACAGATTTTTTTAAAAATTCCGATGTATATCTTCAATCTTTCCATGACCAAGAGTCTGTAATTGGAATTGAACAATAAGTTAAAATAAAAGGCACAACTAATGTATACATATTCTAACGCTAAAAAAAACTGATAAATATTAGATAGAGATTTGTGAGAATATTTCGAGACCAAAATATCTATTACCATTTGAAAGGTGGAAACTGGTAGCAAAAAAAATATAAATTGAAATGTTAAGATGGTTAATGTTTTGATATGTTGCTTATTTTCGGATAACTTTTTAGAGTGCCATCTACTAGAGGAATTCATTCCAGAAGGTACGCGGATAACTGTTTTAGTTGGAGATACATCTATTAACTTTAATTCATTTTCTTTTAAATTGTAATTTTGAGTAAGAATGGGATGCTCCCTTATTGTATCAATAGTAAAATGAAAATTTGGTTTTTTAAAATTGTCAGCATTACTTTTAACATCAGTACATTCTTTTTGAGTTTCGTTGGTAGACACTCTTATAACATGCTCACTATTGTATGATTTATAAATATTATCGGCAACTTTTGTACCTCTTTTGATAAGTATAATTTTGCATATAATCGTCAGAGAAAATGGCATTAGCACAGCAAAAACCTCTCTGCAAATTTGGTAAGTAATCCAAAGATTCTTAGTGTTAATGTCCTGGGGTCCAAATGTTCGGGGCCGATAAAAATAAATATAATCTTCCGTGTAAAATTTATATCCTCCGCTTACTGGGGTTGTACATAATTTTGTCTTGTACGTTGTTGCCCATTTGTAAATTGGGAAATACCATATGATCGAGTATGTGAGACTCAGGAGCATAGCAATCCTGACTCTCTTAGTATTAACTAATAAATTGTATCTGAATGGAAATACAACTGCAATCAGTTGATTCGCGAAGAAGAGCAAATAAATGAAGAAACCAAAATGGATCAATGATTTCGATATGGGATAATGATAGTGTGCCAAATATGTTATCCAACCTTTAGAAGTCCATAATGGGCTTTCTAAATGCTGACGCCCGTAAATCTTGAGCAAAGGAGAACTTATCAAGCCCAAAACATTTACAAAATTTACCAAGAAAAACCACTTTAACAAATATTGATTAACATTAACATTATGCCTTATTATTCTGTTGGAGGAGAATATACAATTATTTCGGCGCCTTGTATTTGTTGACAACAAATTCTGAGGGTCTGAAGACGAAACAAATAGAGTTGGTGATTTATTTCTAAACCACTTCCCAGGGGATCTCTTCACAGTTTCAATCAAATTCTTCACATATTTAATGAAGCCATTAAGATGATAGCATAAATCAATGATCACGGATGGATTAAATTGGAAAATTACTCCTAATAAATTCCCGGTGAGTCCTGAAATCAAAATAAATATGCAGAAAATTATGATAAACCAGTTTATGCCGTAATTGTCGTGTAATTCTATCGAGGAATAATTAAAACAAGGTTGCTTTTCTTCCATAAATTATGTATTGACCAATAAGATCTAACTTATATTTTAACTAATTATTTATATTGCGCAGCCGCTAGGTATTTCTTTTAAAAAAAAATATGTAATTCTAATTCAAAATATATCTAATTAAATTATTTTTATTGGTAGGTAGTTTTATAGCATATTTAAAAAATTATTAAAAATATCATTTTAATTATAAATTACATTTATAATATACATTTTTTTCTTTCTTCAAAATATCGAAGATATAATGGAAAACCCCATGAAAAAAAATTGTTTAAAAAGAAAACCAATTGCGTAGTTTTTTTAATTGAAATGCACAGTCTTATTTTAATAATTATTACAATTCATTTCTTAAATTAATTGCATCCTTTTTCTTTCGAAATGCAGTTTTTATATATAAATGTTAGCGGTAATGGATATTCTTCAGGCAATATATATTATTTTTTCAACCTTAAATCATTTTTTTGAGCTCGTTTTTCTAAATTTTAAAAATCTGATTTTACCGGAAATGTAGTCCATTTTTGCTTGGAATATCTACCCACTAAATTTAGACACAATTTTGCCATGAATCTTTGAGCTCAATATAATTTATATAATCTTCGTGTGAGGTAGGTTGTAATTCACCCCATATTATATATGTTTGGGAGCAAGTTATAATAATATATATAAAAAAAGGCAAAAATTTGAAATAAATTTTTTTTACTCTAAAGCTTTCACCTTTTTCTGGTGGTAGGCTCTCTCTCTCCACTTTATTGTTCATGCTATCTATCTCTTTTTAACTCTGATATCCCCCACCGGAGTTTCCTTATCTGTTCCATTTGAATTTTCACCGGAGTATCAGTATCGAGACCATTGTATCTTGATCTCACACCAAAATATCAATATCGACAGACATCTCACCGGAGTTTTATCGATTCCATCTATCATCCTTGATGGCCCACGAGGTCAGCTGGCCATCTTTCATTTTGGTTTATTGGACAAGTATCCTAGCACCCGGCTGTCCAAGCCTGTCGTGACCGGGGTGGCATTTCTCAGCTCAGAATTTTATCCTAGCATATGTCCTTATCAGTCATCAAAGAAAAACCTGAAAATTTTTACGTTCCTTACCAGGATTGAACCTGTGACCTTCTATTTCCAAGTATACATCATAAACCCACTAAATCACCCAAACTAACAAAATAAATATATTTAAAAAAATTAAAAACTTTATAGAGTGGCGTAGGCAAGGTGGAGTTTGGGTGTTTAAACTTCCACGATCGTAGTATTAAAGAAATAATGAAATACGTGCTAATTATTGACATAAATTTCAAAGATAATGTTTTTCAGATGTTTGGCTAGCCTTACCCTTAAGAAGTGATATCATAGTTAATTTTTGGTTTTACATATCCGTTACTTTTTTGATACCCAAAATTGATAAAATTATAAGGCACTAAATATTAATGCAAACCAAGATAATTCAAACCTTCTATATTCCCCGTTCTGGCTTGATGCTAACTTTGACATTTTTTTATATATATATTACCAATATGTTTTTTCCTTCTCTTTGTAACAACTACCAAATAAAATACACTAATAAGGGTCAATTTAATGGTTGTTTTGTTATGTGTTTCAGAATAAGTGCTTCCAAAAGTTTGGCACTCAGTTTTATTTTTGTGGTTCTCATATTTGATTGAGGAATTAAAGATTCTAGTTGTCACTATATTAGCACATGCTAGATATACAGTATTTTTTGCATGGCTATATAACCATTTTGACATTTTTCTTTTATTCTCATTATAGTCTCTACCAAACGGGATTAAAGTAATATGCATTAAAGCACTAAACATTATTAAAGTTTTTTTTTTTTAGAATATTGCTTTTAATCGTTAGGATTAGCCAAAATTTCATTACTAATAATTATTCCTTTATACTACCTTCTATACTGGCTAAGGTCCTACACTAATAAAAGCACAAATCATTGGTATTTTTTTTATGATTAGCTCTTTAAAGGAAACGATATAAAGATTCACGGAAAAAATGAAAGATTTCCAAAAATATTCTCCTCACTTTGAAAAAAAAAAGTTTACCAAAGATACATGATCCTGGAACAACAGCTTTTTTGTGTATATCTGTTCCCCCGTTCCGGCTAAAAACAAACATGTCTTCCTTTCCACTTACGTAAAAAGTTATCATATTTAGATTTAAATAGTAAAAATAAAATGAAATAAAATTAAAAAATTATGTTAACATATTATATTTGTTAATAAAAAAAAATTTTTAGTTTTTTTAATTATCAAATATTTTATTTCGATTTTCTTTCACAATTTACAATAATGTCTAAAACAAATTTATTATTGACATACTATATCTATAATCAATTAATCAATATAAAAATAAATAATTTAAAAGAAGGGAAATTAAAAAAAAATAATTTAAAAAAGATAAGAAAAATTATATTTAGGTAATGGTCGGCTGGGCCAAATGACCCATGTGTGGATATGCACTTGGAATGACAAATTTCCATTGATATTCCTTGTCAAAGGTAGAAGCCTTCTTTTGGATCACCTGTGATTAAACAATTAGGATTATATTTAAATATTCCTTAATTTTTCATGATAGCGACCGTAATAATTTTTACACAAAAAAAATCAGGATTATCCTTATAAAAGAACAAAAGAAATAATTCAATAATTAATTTATTTTTTTTCACACAAACTACTTTGGGAAAAATATTATTAAAATTATATAGAACAAACTATATTCTCCAATTCTTCAACAACAACAAAAAAATTAATTAATTTCTTCACTTTTATTTTCAGGTATGAACGTATAGAAAATGGAATAGATAAAAATTGATTCCTCTCTCTTGACTCGGAAAATTGGAAGGAAGAAGGAAGGAAGGAAGGAAGGAAGGAAGGAAGGAAGGAAGGAAGGAAGGAAGGAAGGAAGGAAGGAAGGAAGGAAGGAAGGAAGGAAGGAAGGAAGGAAGGAAGGAAGGAAGGAAGGAAGGAAGGAAGGAAGGAAGGAAGGAAGGAAGGAAGGAAGGAAGGAAGGAAGGAAGGAAGGAAGGAAGGAAGGAAGGAAGGAAGGAAGGAAGGAAGGAAGGAAGGAAGGAAGGAAGGAAGGAAGAAAGAAAGAAAGAAAGAAAGAAAGAAAGAAAGAAAGAAAGGATAAAAAAAATATTTGTATTTATCCGAAATCGTAACAAAATACAAGATTTCTTTGTTTCATTTCTCCAAATTATTTTAATCAAATCGTACCCTTTTTTATAAAAAATATCCGTGTCCAACCCGAAATTTTTATTTATAAAGGTCGGTTCCAATTTAACAAAATAAATAAATAAAATGTTTACTAAAAAATATACGATTATTTTTAAAAAGAAAAACCGAAAAATTATTTAGCGTTCGAGTCCAGTCCAGACCTGCCGCTTCCTAAAAAATTAGGTCGGTCTAGACCTAATCCGGGGAAACGTTGGTCCAAATAATCTGATAGGATTGTGCAAGTTATAACCCTCAAAATTCCAACCTCGAGCTTAATTTTAACAATTATAAACGAGTTAATTAACCTTTCTGAGACGAGGAAGGGGGGGGGGACCTTCAAAGAATTATTCATTTAAAAAAAAAATTAATCATAAAGTAATAATAAAAAAATTTCAGGATAATTATTAATACAAGGAAATTAGGGTGTATTTTATAATAAATTTTTTATATATAAAATTTGGAATTTTAAATTAATTTATCATATTTTTTTAAAATATATTTAAATATTGATAGAAAGAGAAAGAAAGAAAAAGGTTTTATTTGACAATTTTAACTTTTTAAATTCCTTTATAGGTTAGAATAAATCGGTTATTATAACAGATAAACAATCAATTAAATTTTTAAATTTTAAATCTTCTTTTAAAAAAAAGATTAAAAATATTTATATATTTTTTTAATAACGTATCCTTCGTAAAGATTCGATAAAATATGAATTTTTTAAATGAAAGATAAGGTGAAAAGGAAGAAAAATAATCAGATTAACGTCTAAAATATAAAATCCCTGAATATTTTTGAATGATTGGAAATATAATGTTGATTAATTAATATATAAGATATGATGACCTTTAATTTTTAATTAAAAATTTTTTTTTTTGACTTATCACCTCTGTCAAAATATTAAAAAAAATAAAATGTTTTGAGTTGAGGTATAAGGTTGGACAAAACTCCCTACTATTTTTATTTCATATAAATAATAAGAATTTATTTTCAAAAGATTCATAATATTTTTTTCTTTCTTTCTTTCTTGTACACCTTTTCAATTTGTCTCGTGTTTTAAAAGAATATTTTTTTTTATATAATTCGATTTAAAAAAAAAAACAATTTAACGATCAAAAAAAAAATTATTTATGGGAACTACGATATTCGGACCCATTCAGGGCAAATTGAACGTTTTCTTTTGTGTCATATGTTTCCTGGTGGTAGTATTCACGTGTTGCTTGGTATTGCCCATGCTCTATGGACAGCTGTCCCAAATTCAGCAGGAACAAACGGAATTGATCAGCATGATGATGTCAAAATTGGCGAAAAAACAAGATGTCATCGACAAGATGCACAAAAAATTGGAGAATATGAGGGTAACATTATATATATATATTTTTTTAATTTTTTCTTATATATATTTAGATACAACTTTTGTATATTTAATTTGAACATTTTTAATATCTTTACCAATTTAACACGTGATAATTTGAAGAAAGAAAAAAAGACATGATATTGTATGTTCGCCAAAGTGTTTTTTTTTCTAGGCAAATATGTTATTTTTTGAACTTTTAAACTTGAGAAATACAAATTTTTCCGGAAATGGGATTGATTTAGCCAGTGCGGCATAAATACACTATGAATTTTCAAACTATTCCGTCATTAAATTTTAGAATTACCTTTTAATTTATGTTAACTTCTATCAATTTATTTTAAATAATATTAAAAAAATGACTCGAAAAGGTTTATGACGAAATGGTTTGAAATTAACGGTGAATATATTATTGGAAATATTAAGATTTTTATGTAAACGTCAATTTGTAGCATGTCAAGCTGACATATCATATGAATTCACAATAATTTCGCACATAATTCAGAATACTTCCTTAATTGTTAAAATGGATTTGCATATATTACTATAATGCTTTCTAAAAATTGAAAAATTTAGGACGAACGATATGCGGCCAAAGTTATGGTTGCTAGACGAAAACTCGAAAAAGTCGTGGACGATATTGAAGGCAAAAAGAAACGCCGAGCGGACGCCCAAAATGTAACACTCGCCGCAGGTCGCAGTAAAAGACACGTATTTACGGACGCGGATACGGGTTTACCCGCTCCTCAACCGGCTGCTCAACCCTTGCCTTTCATCGGAGGAGGAGGAGGTTTAGGTTTTTCAGGGGATGGTAGTGAAGACGGCGAAGGTGTTGGTCGTCGTCGTATAGGTTCTGGCAGTCGAGGGGGAATCTTGACTAGCGGTTTTGGACCCTTACAGCAAAGACGTCAACGGCTGGGTGTCGTCAGGGGAGCCATTGCAGGAGCCTTTGCGGCTAGAAGGGAAGAAGCCGGGCGAGACGATCCCCGATACCGTGAATTGGTCCTTGAGCTTCGGAGAACAGGGGGTGTAACGGAAGTCGGTAAGTACTATTATAATGGTATATTCCTTTCCTTAAAATGCGCTTCGAGGAGTTGCTGAAATATAAATCGGCTGATGAGAAGCCATTTTTTGTTTCCCATATATAAATAGGTATGTATCAATCTTGTGATACTCCTGCCCGATCCCCAACAAATTTTACGTGCCGTGACCCCTTAATAAAAATTATTTGTGGTCCAGCTCGAATTTATATAATTACAGAAAATATTCTAATAGGCCCGACCCAGCTTAAACCGAAATTATTTTTTAAAATAGACCCAGCCCGTCCCAAAACCCGTTTGGGCCGGGTAAGAGCCGGGCCATGATACGCCGATCATATGAGCAAAATCTCCATCATTGCTAAAATCCTAATGGGGCCATTTTATAAAATCGAACAACCACACTAGGGAATAGGATGTTACACGGTCATCAAAGAATTTTTCAGTTGTATCTAAATATCATTAATGATACATTCTTTATAATAAATGTATCGGGATATGTTTTTTTTTGGCATACAATCTTAATTATTACTAAAAAAAAGAAAACATGAAAAAGTGAGCAAAATATAATGTTAAAAAAAGTGGATATCTATTGTTAGAGCTCAAATTTTGTAGTCGATTTAAATTTAAAAAAAAAGAAGTCTGATTTAAAATATAAAAGGTATTATGAAATTTTTTTTTAATTAAATGAAATCAAAATTGTTTGTATCAGCGACTATGGTGATACATATAATAATTACAAACGATGCAAAAAATATCTTATTTTGACGACAATAACCAATAAATACACATTTGATTTCTTTACGATTTAGATTGCGGGTGTCCGGACGGCAAAGATGGGTTACCAGGATTTCAGGGTGCGCCAGGTGCCAAGGGAAGACCGGCATCTTCAGGAACCGATGGTAGACCGGGTGACAAAGCCAGTGACGGTGCTCTGGGAGAGCAAGGTCCAGAGGGTCCAGAGGTATTATTAAAATATAATTGTTCTAATATTAACTATAATGCCAAACTATTTATAGGGACCACCCGGTTCACCAGGTAAGCCAGGAAAAGACGGTAAACCTGGAAAAAGGGGTAGCGCAGGAAAACCAGGTCCTCCAGCCGCGTCTGGCAAGGATGGTCAGCCAGGAACTGATGGACTGCCAGTAAATTGATTTAAAAGATTTTGTTATTCTCAATATTTGAAGAATCGATATATGTATAGTAATTTATATAAAAACAATTCGCATACATTATATTACAAACCTCAATATTATTTCTTTTACAATTTTAGGGTTTACCTGGCAACGATGGTATTCCAGCTGATGAAGGTTCACACGGTACTGAGGGTACACACGGTAACGATCTATTAGATGGAGCCCCGGGTAAACCGGGTAATGCCGGAGCCCCAGGAGCCAAAGGAACTCCGGGGCCGAAAGGAGCCGCTGGTCAAGCTGGTCCAGCGGGTAACGATGGTTTGCCAGGATCCGATGGCGCACCAGGTCAACCCGGAGCCGATGGAAACCCCGGAACCAGCTTCTCAGCACCTGGTCCTCCAGGCGATGCCGGAGCACCTGGAAGAGATGCCCAACCTGGTCGACCAGGCTCGGATGGTAATAAAGGTAGGGATGCTTTCCCGGGACGAGACGGAAACCCCGGACCCGACGGGAATTCGGGACCTCCCGGACCCCCAGGTTTAGATGGTAAAGCTGGAAGCCCTGGCAAGGACGGTTTCAGAGGGAAAGATGGTGGTGCCGCTAAACCTGGACCTGATGGAAAACCCGGAAACCCAGGACAAAAGGTTTGATATCATTTTATTGCTTCAATTTATAAAAATTGTCGATAAATACATTATTTAAATTGTTACATTTTTCATATTAACAAGCATAATATATCTTTTTAAATATTAGTTTGTTTGTTTTTCTTTCTTTCTTTCTTTCTTTCTTTCTTTCTTTCTTTCTTTCTTTCTTTCTTTCTTTCTTTCTTTCTTTCTTTCTTTCTTTCTTTCTTTCTTTCTTTCTTTCTTTCTTTCTTTCTTTCTTTCTTTCTTTCTTTCTTTCTTTCTTTCTTTCTTTCTTTCGTTCTTTTCTTTCTTTCTTTCTTTCTTTCTTTCTTTCTTTCTTTCTTTCTTTCTTTCTTTCTTTCTTTCTTTCTCTTCTCTTTCTTTCTTTCTTTAAAAAAGCTTTAAAGAAAGCTAGTAAATTAATATATATATTTTTTATAAGCTTTCCCACTTGTTGGATAGAAATTTTATTAATTATATGGTCATCTTGTAGGTGTCATATCGCGGGGCATGAAGGAATTTAGAAAGGATTATAAATGATTTATATAGCACATTTTTTAGAATTTTAAAGATTTGATGAATTCTTTATCTCCTTAGCAACATATTACAATATATAACCAATCAAAAAAGACACGTGATCGCATTTTATTTCATTAAATTTTGAAATTTTTTTAAAAAATCTTATAATTCAATCCCGAAGAGTGGTTAAAGTTTCAAAATGTATCGATATTGATATAAATACATTTTAAACGTAACATTTATTAATGGCCTCCAATTCTAACGTAGCAATAAATTATAATAATTATTTTTAAAAAAGGGATTTCCTGGATTACCCGGTCTTGATGGATCAAATGGAAATTCTGGTAATCCCGGTCAAGACGGACAACCTGGCCGAGATGGTTTCCCGGGGCAAGATGGAAGACCTGGCGAGGACGGACAACGAGTAATTTTTTTTTTATAAGATTTGGGAAAATGTCACCAATCACCACATCTTTTAAAACGCTGTGCTCAAATTAAAGAAGTTTGAAAAACTCAGTGATGCTATTAACTCTATAATTTAGTCATTATTAATTAGCAAGTATGAAATGAAAAATGTTACATTCATATTTAAATTTATTGATGATTATGATTATCATTTCTAAATTATACCTTAAAAAGAATGTATGAATTTATAATATTTTTAGTACAAAAAAAAATCTATAATTTCCCTCAATTTATTTTATATTAAACGATAGAAATAAAAAACAGCTGTTCTAAATAATGGAGGCGAAAATAATGCTTTACTAATTAAAACGCAGCGTAAAAGATGTGTTCTTAGGGCGACATAATCTTCGAACCAGAAATTTTAAAACCATAAAAAATATCGTCCAAAATTAAGAATGCCATTTATTTTTTTAACTGACAAAAAGGGCAAGGACGGTGAAGCTGGTCGCAATGGCAAAGACGGTGCCCCAGGAGGAAAGGGAAACGATGCAAAACCCGGTGCTGCGGGTAAACCGGGATTCGATGGAAAACCTGGTGAAGCAGGAAGGCAAGGATCTTCCGGTTTAGCTGGGGAGCCAGGCAGCCCTGGGGCGGACGGCAGACCCGGATCAAAGGGACCAGATGGACCCCAAGGAGGCAAGGGCGAGATAGGAGCTTCAGGTGAGCCTGGCCGAGATGGTAGGTCAGGAAACGAAGGGAGATCAGGTGCCGACGGGCAGATAGGAGGGCCTGGATCAAGGGGTCAACCTGGAACTCCTGGGAATCCCGGAAACGATGGAGAAAAAGGACCAACCGGTGAGGCAGGAAGAGATGGCGAATCCGGTTCACCTGGAAGCAGCGGAAGAGACGGTCCTACTGGGTTACCCGGTTCCCCTGGATCTTGCAAGACCCAGTGCCAAGCAGATGCTCGAATCATGTGTAAGTTTGTTGTTTTGTTTAATATTATTTTTTTATATTTAAGGGAAGCTTACTTGATCCCACTTTCTAATGAAAGTGGTATTAATTAATTTCCTCATTTTTAAAATCGAATATCGTCAAATATCAATAATGCAAAAAAAAAAGCTCTATGTGGCGGTTCTTATTATATTCATTGGGGCAGTAAAACCTGCTCGGACTCTAATACGCGTGCGCAAATTCTTTACACTGGATATATTGCCGGTGGACATTACTCCGACGAATTCCCTGGAGGCGGTCACAATTATTTGTGCATGCCAGAAAATCCTGAACTTAGAGGGTAAAATGAATAATATTTTGCATAGTGATAAAAAATGAAAATGAAACTTAAACCATTTAAACAGATTTATACCCGGATTTTCGGGGCCCGACAACCTACCGCTAGCTGGAATATACGGAGCGGAATATAGAGTGCACAGCAAGTCCAGCCCCTTCTCTACACCCCCCGGAGCTTTGCAGGGACAGCAAGCGGTATGCGCCATATGTTACACTTTCCATATGTGCTCCCATGTCATGATCCCCGGACAAAAGGATTGTCCTAAAAGTACGTAATATATTTATTTTTTTTACCCCCCAAAAAAATTATCAATTAACAATAGAACACTTTTCGATAACTTATAAAATAAACTTGGACGAAAAGGAATTCTATTTCCGGTTCCAACGACTTCTAAAATTATTTAAAAGATTTTGGTTATTTGTCCCCTTGTTTGCGAGGATTCCTAAATTTTTATTTCCGGTTTTGAATTCTAAACAAAAAAATTATTGCAACTATTCATTTTTACCACAGCCATGGTTAAGGAGTACTCCGGGTATCTGATGTCCCTGAGCAATAGATACTCTCGATCGCAGTACATATGCGTAGATCGAACTCCCGAATCTAGCTACGACGGAAGAAAACGAGAGGGTGATCTCAACGGAAGTGCCCTGCACGTCGTTGAAGTCAAATGCGGAGCCCTCCCATGTTCGGCCTATCCGGATGGTCGAGAAATCGCTTGCGTTGTCTGCGGAAAATAAACCGGAAATATACCCAACCATCATTTACAAATTTAAAAAAATATATATATATGTGTAACGATGTATTTGCGATATCTATTATTTTATACTTAATTAATCGAGTATGCTTTTGTTGCTTAATTATTTTCCTGACTCAATCGAAAATAAAATATAATCTTATTATTTTTTCGCGATATTAACAATTATAATAAATAGAAATTACTTAAATATGGATTATGATTTTAAATTATAAAATTGTATTTTTAAAAAAAGAATATAATAAAAGAACCACTCGCATAGCAAACTTGTAGTTTATTTTATTTAAAAGTCGTTCCCGTAAAAAAAAAATGTTTTCAAAATATTATTTTTATCTCTATCGCCTTCCGTGGTTGTCTAAAAAAATAAGAAAAAATTGACCCTTGAATTTGATAAAATATTATATATCAAAAAGGTTTAATAAATGAGACGACAACGAGTTGAGTTAAAATAGTTCGCGCAAAATTGAGCGTTTACGTTTTGCCGTTCCTACGCGCTAGCGTTCCTTACGAAGAAAAATGCTTCTAAATTTTAGATTTTTTGGCCCTGAAACCCTTTACCAAAATCTTAATGTTTAAATTAACTTTCGGAGGAGTGATGTAGTATACTCTTCAAATTATTATAGTGAGAAGTAGTGCTGTTAAGCGGCTCGTTTTGAGCCGATTTCGAAAAACGGCTAACTCAGTATTTCATATAGAATAACATTACGCAAGCCTGAAGATTCTGTTTGTAGAAGGAACATAGGTTTGGACATCTATAAGCGAAATCTCGAGGCTTAGGCAATATTTTTCTGGCTAAAATATCTAGTTAGCCGTTTTTAAAAATAGGCTCAAAACGAGCTGTTTAACAACACTTGTGAGAAGTGATACGCTCCCATCTATTAATTTTGATATTTAAATAAATCATTTAAAGTGTTACATTTACATGGATAAATGATTTGCTCAAAAATTTTGAAGCCAAATTGATCATAAAATGCGTGGAAAAAAATATGAAGGGAATAAAAATATGTAAAATGATTTCCCACTCATAGTGTGTCACCTCCGCTACATTCAGAAAATTAATGAAATCAACTGTCAACTGTCTTGAGTTTATTTTTATAGAGCATGCCACACATCACCAGGTCTGTACTCGCTTCGGGAAATGTTTATGGACGCGGATTTTGAATTAAGGAATGATTTCATAATATTTATGTAAACACCAATAATTTGGAAGCCATGGTTTTGATTTCCCAATTTCTTCTGAAATGGGAGGGGGGGGGGGAGATAAGAATGGGAAAAGGATAAAAATTTTGGAGATTATATTGAATATAATTACCAAAAAAATAGATTCGAACCAATGTCCTAGTTCAAACTCTTCAGCTTGACAGACATCATAAAATATTGTCGGAAATCGGTATATTTGGTTCAATCTAGAATAACCCATTTATTACTAAAAAGAAAAAGGATCCTTGCATTTGCATGATACAGTACAGCGCTTACCACCTAAATGATATTATAGCATAATTTACCGGATGTTGTGCAGATTCAAGTTCCGTGCAAGTTTCTGCCTGCAATTCTACATAGTTGGAAATATGATACCCGCTGTAGCTAGCGAATTTGTCACAATTAAAACTATCGGAAAATGATAAATGTGTTATTAATTCTAAGGTGAATTTTTCTGGGAGCCAAATTTAAGTGCAAGATATTGCCTTTTACACATCTTATTCGTGCGAAATTACCGTAAATGATGGATCACATGTTAACCTTGAAATGGAAGTAGTGATAACATTATCTTGGTGAAAAACTTTAAGAAACTCTCAAATCTATATCGTCTGATTATAAATAAATATTAAAAATATTTTTTTTCCAATGTTCAATAAACTTATTTTTGGAATTATTTCAAAAAATTAATGGTTCCGGGGGCATTATATAATTCCTGATTTTATTTTCTATCTGATGCCCGAAGTTTTCCGAAGAGAAAAATATACCCCACCACTCTCCCTAAGGTAAAAACGTTGAGAAATTCACAATCAATAAAATATAAAATCAACAGATCATGTATTTCCTGTTTATATAATGGCAATGAGTCTACCCCCCCCCCCTCAAATTTTAATGACGTGTTTGTATCCGTACATCTCTCCAGCCTATTAGAGGCTCGCGGGTGAGTTTTTAATACGCGCGTTTACGCTGGCATATTTATTGGGCGGATATCTAATCATCTATCGAGTTAAATCGTTAAATAAGCAGAACATGGTATTATATATTAATTAAAGAATCAATTTATTTATTAAGAACATAATCAAACTAATTTTTTTAAACATTGGGAAGGCAAGTGTGTTAATACAAAATTTTTAGGTTAATGAGTGGGAGGATAAATTTTAGAACAAAGGTATATGCGAGTTGGTTAAAAAAAAACTAAAACAATGGACTGGTTTTCGAGTAAAAAAAAACTCGCTCATTACAGACTAGTGTTGTTAAATTGCCTAAAGTTAGTCAACTATAATACAGCGTAGCTACAAGTTGAGACTCCACTTAAAGGCTTAATTTAGTTATTTTAGGCTAAAAGCTTGACTAAAGCACAGAATAGATGGTCAAAGTTAGGTATTTTATTACAGACCTCTACCGCTAGTGTTAGAGAGCTCAGCTTACATATAATTATGCTAGCGCCTTTCATAATTAAACCAATAATACATTTTAATTTAGTTAGACGGATTGTTAATTTGCTTTCGTCGTAAAATTTACGATCGAATTCCGGAGTACAGACCCCGGGGTTCAGACCACTGGTTTAGGTGAATACTGTCATTTCAAATAGTTCGAATAAAAATTATCTACCAAATGTAATGAAGCAGCAAGCAGCGTTTTCTGGGGTTAGAAAAATTTTTTAATCGGGTATACCTAGGACTTAAAAATACCGAAAAAAAAAGGATTAAAATGAGTTATTTATGTTGGTCAACCGAAACGATTATTTTCAGCCATACGACTTTTGCAACGATTCGAAAAATCACTTTTTTTTTCTCTAAATAAACGATAAATTAAATTTTTCCTGGGATCAGGGTAAGGACAATTAGTATTAAATTTAACTATATACAAAAAATTAAAATAACTTTTTATTTATAAAGGAGGCATGGGGGAGGAATGAAGCACTCCATAAATTATATATTTATATTTAAAATAAATAAGGCACCCTTAAACACCCCCTTTTGGTAAAGAAGCGATCTATATTTAACTTACAATCTTCTATTTTATGATTGCCTTAGTTAATTTTAAAACTATATTTTTAATATAAGAAATAAAATTTTTTTATAAATAATTATATTTTTTTTAACCAAAAACACCCGTTACCTCTTTTTAATATTTTAACCCACCTCCGAAAAACTTCTACGGGTAGTTAAATTAAAAAATAAAAATTTAATACATTACGCTATCTAGCGAATAGATTTATTGTATTCTTTTTAATACAAATTCTATTATAAAAAAAAGTAGCATAATTGTGCTTATTAAAATGGAATTTTGTATTTTTTTTTTTATTCTTTAAAATCGTAATAATTAATTATACAAAGTCAGCGAATAAAACAAAATACTATTTATATATTATACGTAAATTTTAATAGCTGAGACTAAACGCGTGTTATGCACTAAAACTGCAATTTATTTTTGTAGGTGTTAATATATAAACTTTGCATATTTTAATAACCTTTGAAATAATAAAAGATTTCAAATAAATTTTTTACTTTTTTCTATACCTGCCTTCCATGAAAATAACATGGTGGTGGCAGATAATTATTACGCTACAAATTGAAATATGTATAAAAAAAATAATAAATTTTAGACATGATTTTAGATAATGGAACATGGTGTGAAACTAGAAGAAAGAGGATTATGGAAAATGATGTTAATTTAATTCGAAAAACACGTAAGAGATGATTAAAATGTAAAATTAAAAATAAATATAATAAAATATTTAAAATATGAAAAATATGAAAAAACCTGGGATAATAATAATAAAACAAAATCCATAGATGAATTAGAAAATTATTTAACATACCATGAGAGTAAAGATGCTTTGAGTTTAACAGTTAATTTACCAGATGACTTATATTTGCTTATGGACACTATGTTACCGATATATGGAGCTTCAAGTTATGAAGAAGCTATATCTGTATTAAAATATTTTTGTGATTATAAAGAGGTAAAAGAGATAAATGGAAAAACTGGATCATATAATATATGTTATCCTGATAAATATTCTCTTCTCTTCTCTTCTCTTCTCTTCTCTTCTCTTCTCTTCTCTTCTCTTCTCTTCTCTTCTCTTCTCTTCTCTTCTCTTCTCTTCTCTTCTCTTCTCTTCTCTTCTCTTCTCTTCTCTTCTCTTCTCTTCTCTTCTCTTCTCGTTAAAAGTCAAAATAAAAACTTGAATAAAATTGAATTATGTAAATTAATACCAAATGTTAAAGAAGAAATAAATTCTTATAAATTAAAAGAAATAAATCATATGATAATAATTGATGAAATAATAGTGATTAAAAACAATAATGAAATAAAAATTAGAGAAAATAATAAAATAAAAAATTTTATAATTAATAAAAAATTTTAAAAAAATTTGGAAATAAAGAAAATTAAAACTAATTTTAAGGTGATTAAATATCGTGATGTTGAAAAAGAGATTAAGAGTACGATATGGAGATCGTATGTTGAAAATGGAAGGAGAAAGAGAAATTTTTTTATAAAGAACAAGTTGAAGAGAAATTATGATATAAAAAAATTGTTTAAATTGAAAAATAAAGGAGTAAAATTTTAAAAAAATAATAATTAAACAATAAAAAAAAAAAATTTACTATATAAAAAGAGACAATTCCAAATATTCTATTATTCTATATTCCAAATTATGATTCTTATTCTTATTAATGATTCTGATAAATTATTTATTCCATTATCATTTCAATTATTCCAAAATGATTTTATTTGAGATATATTGATCATAATATATATTTACAAACATTGATATATAAATAAAAATAATAATAAATAACGAGATGAACAAGCTAATGTGAGGATGATGTTCAAGCGAATAATTGCAAGATACGAACAAACCAATGAAAAAGATATGACTGAGGCTAAACAACAAAATATCAAATGAAAATTCTACTACAAAAAATGAAAAAATTTTTAGAGGCGGAAGAAGTGAACAAGTTTAAGTTCAATATTCAAAAATTCAAAGTCAAGTTCAAAAGCGTGAATATGACCTACGACATAGAAAATGATTGTTATAAATAAATAAAAATTTTGTAAAAAAAATATATATATAATTATAAAATTTTGAAAGAGAAATGGGATGGTCAATACAAACAGCAAATCAACAAGCAAAGTTCAACCAACGACGTGCAACCAACGATGTTTCATGATGTTCGATAATCGATTCAACAAACGATAATCAGATGATCAAAGAAACAATCTAAAGATATACGAACAAATGACTAATGGAGCAATTGAGATACGAATGACTGGAAGTGAAGATAGGAAACTGAGGAAAGAAGACACATAAAAATAAAAAAAAGAGGGAAATGTTAATATATAAATTTTGCATTTTTAATAACCTTTAAAATTTATATTTTCTTAATTTCTTTCTTTTAAATTTATTGACCCTTTTTTTCTTTTTGTGAAATATATTTTGTGCGACCTTTAAAAAAAGATATCGTATTTGTATATGTAAAACGTTAAAATAACTTAACCTTAATACAAATTATAAATTGTAACTTTTCTTAAAGTAACCTTAAAACAAATTGTAAATTGTATACATGTAAATAGTATTAAAATAATAATATATATAGTTGTAAAATTTTCAATATCTTCAGTTAGTAGTAATAGTAATAAAAATAAAGATAAATTAAATAAAAGATTTCAAATAAATTTTTTACTTTTTCTCTCCTGCCTTCTATGAAAATAAGAGTAGGGTTGCCTTAGAGCAACCTAAAATAATTTAAAATGTCAATTAAGATTTTTAATTTGTCACTTTGAAACTTGACATAATTTCTAGATCATGTTTCTTATATGTATATATGTTCATAACGTCGATGCCCTCGCCCTCGCGGAATCTCGAAAAACCATAAAGTAGAGTTCCTTAGACCCTTCTTTCTTATTCATACCCATCGCCTGCTCCATTCACACCACCTTCGGTAGCAAAGCTCAACGTTTTTTTTCAAAGAATTAGGGATTCGCGAAAAAACCGATCAGCCTAAGGAATCCCTCTTCTTACGCCAAAGACTTGCTACCACCATTATTCGCTCTAACTATCTAAGCTTCATCCCTTTCATTGAATAACCTTCCATATTCCTAGCTTCCTTTTTTTTATCCCCTATCCTTTCCCGTAAATTCTATTTTATACATTTTTCACCTTTATTTATTTTACCATTTAAAAAAATTAATTATTTGCTACTACATTTTGACAATATATCATGTCAGTAAATATTCAAATAAAGTAACCCATGACCGGAAAAAAATAAAAAATATTTAGAAAAATAAAATCGTTGAGAACATGTTGATAACAATATTTCATATATTAAATAGATAAATATGTAAAGATGTCACTAGATTCAGAAATTATACTTTTATTCAAAAATATGCCATTAAAAAGGAATCCAAAACACTAGTAATATCAAGAAAAGACCAATTTATAATTTCTCTAGAAAGTGTCATGCAGTCCCGTCTAATGGATAGCTTTTAAAGAAAGGGGTAAAATGACAAACTCTGATTAATATTATTTATATCATTTCCTAAAAGATATTTTTATTTCACAAAAAAAAAAATTGGCCTTATAAATTTAAAGTAATCGAGGGAGTTTTAAACAGTAAATATTATATCAAATTTAATGTTTAGAAATTTAACGGATTTTCGATATCAGAGGAATTTCAAGATTAATATATCAAAGTATGGAAAAGGAACGGGGTGTGTTCTCGGACCAGGTCTTGGCCAGGGCCTGACAGTTGCTGAAAAAAATATGTATTAAAAATATCATGTAAACTATTTGTAAATTAAGATCTATATAAAAAACTGTATAATAAAATAAAATTAGTATAATAAATTGTGTGTTGGATGGGAGGAGGTCAAGAAAGGGAACATGGATGGCGATGCAGTTAGATCTGCATATATCAATAGATATACGCTGTCTGAGATAGAAGCCTTCCTGTGGGTCACCAGTGATGGCACGAATTTTTTTACCAAGGGATTTGAAGAAGGTTAGGGCATGATTGCCAAAAAAACCGGTTGTGTCGGATACGATTGGTATGAGATTGCAATTGGTTAGGGAAGTGTATTTATTAATTTTAGAGTTTTCAGCTCGCACGAATGAGTTGTTATTAAAAGAGGGAGCAAATCGGTCGATGCAGGTATAGTCCCATGCTAATGGAATTCCATTACTCCATGGTATTAATGTCAGCCCATCTGGACGTATATTATTCTCGGTTGAGAGGCCACAGGGTTCGAGGGTTGCTGGAATTTGAGCTGAGCGTAGAGCACGGAGAATGGTGCCATTAACTGCACTGTGCCGAGAATGTCTACCTTTAGAGAATCGACAATGAAGAGGATGGTGTCCAAAACAATCAACTGGTTGGGAACATAATGTACATGTGGAGTTGGCCAGTATATTACAACCAAGACGGAGACCTATTGCTATGCGTAATTCTTCGTTTGTTAAGAGAAGTCCTAAGTTTGAGCTGGGCAAAGCTTCTAACCATTCATAGCCCGATAAGGAAGGCAAAAGTTGTGGAACTTGCAGTTGTGGGAGAGAGAGATGATCAACTGTTAAGGATTCATCAACTGTAATGGGAGATAATAAATGTAAAAGGATTGATGGGGATCCCTTAGAAGCAGCACTCGATATTAAATATTCAACGGAGTGGCGTATTAAGGGAAGATCCCAGTCATGTTGCTTTCGTGATGTGGGGATTGGAGCGGAGAAGGAATTCTCTTTCCAGATTGCTAGGGCGTGGAGAAAGTGGGGGTCTGTGCGATTATTGTTAAGTGATAGCATAATTAAGCGGGAGCTTGATTCTGAGGCTAAAAAAGCAGCAAGGCTGAGTGACACGGGTGATCTTAAGCCAAGACCCCCAAATTTCGAGGGTAAGGAGGCCTGCATCCAAGAATTAGGGCTGAATTTTATATTAAGGATGCCTTCTAAAGAGTCTTTGATTGTTGATTCAATTTGGGTGAGAATTTCCGGGTATAAGAAAAGTGGGGCAGAGCGGAAGGCGTGTTGGATTTTTGGGATAAAGAAAAAGTTTTTGAGAAGGAAGAAAGCTTGATGGGAGGGAAGGACTTGAAGGATTTTATGTAAAAGGTAGAAATTACGGAGAAATTTTGTTTTGAAATATTCGATTGCTTTATTGCCGCCTATTGGAGATCCAAGATATGTGAACCCGGATAGATTAATGGGTGTGAAGTTATGAGGAACGATGAAGGTTTCATCTGGTGAATAAAATTCACATTTGTTGTTATTGAGAGACAACCCTGTAATATTGGTTAGATTATTTATTATAGGAGCTATTTTTAGGAGTTCAACATATGGACCAGCAAGGGTTCCATCATCCAAATACCAAACATTGAGGGTCAAATTTGTCTCACGATTTATCGATTAAATGATCGGCTGGATACCTAAGCAAAAAAGGGCGGGTCCAAGGGGATCACCCTGTTGAATGCCTTGCCTTGATTCAATTATTGTATTGTTGAATTTAAGGTAGGATGAATTGTTATAAGAGGCAAAAAGATATGGAGAATATTCTGGAAAAGCGTCACAGAAAATAGGGAGAAAGTGTTCTCGTTTTAAAGAGTTAAAGGCGTTTTTAAAATCCACTTTTAGTATGCAGTTTTTAGTGGAGTGAAGTTGGATACGTGTGGCGTGGGAGGCTGCCTCACAACCGGAAGGTATGTTGAAGCCAAGCTGATGGGGAATTAATCGCTCGGTGAGATTGCTTTTAATGCGGGTACAAATAATTTTAGATATAATTCGGCGGAAAATAGAGCCAACAGCGATTGGGCGAATGCCGCCATTTTTTTTGTTTAAAGCTATTAAGCGTGCACCGTGAATAAGAGGTTGTACTGTAGAAGGTATGTTGTCGTTTAAAATATGATTAAGTAGAGTTGTTATGTTGTTTATAAGTTCAATGCTGGTGGTTGTTGATTTGGTAAGTTCCTGAAGGTAAATAGCTCTAAAACCGTCAAGTCCTCCTAAGGAGTCTTTTCTGAAAGAGACTATTGCCTTAGTAACTTCTATGACAGTTAAAGGAGGAGTAGGAATGGATAGAGGTGGTGGTGGTAATTTATTAAAATCTTGGGGATGTATAGATTGTAATAAGAGTATTGTGTCCAAATTGTCAGGGGATATGGTGTCTTCGGACACTGCTAAATTTAAAGCTGCTTTAATATTACATGCGTTAATTTTACGGCTGATAAGTTTAGCCTTTAAATTTGGGGTGTTATGATTATAGTTAGGTCTTGAAGAGCAAAAGGCATTGCTGTTAGGGATTGGGTTGTTTAATTGATACTTAATTTGTTTTGTTAAGTTCATTTTTGTTGATGGAGCCGTCAAGTGGGTAAAACAAAAGTCAAAGAGTTTTTTCCAGTTGTCAGTATTGGTGATATTATTATTGAGTGATTGAATAGTCATATTTAGTTTATTTGCTGTGAGTGTTCTAACTCCTCGAGGAATCCTTGATATCGTCAAGGGTAGTGTGTTATATAAATAATAATTTATCCATACTGGGATTGGAGAATTATTGGTAGAGCATTCCAGAGGTTGGGAGGGTGCATCATAAACAGGTTGAATATCATTATTTAAAGCAAGGTAGCTGTATGAAGGGAGGTCTATTTGGGCTATTGGTAGTGAGACACCTGAGAGAGGACATCTATTTTTTCGGGGGCCATGGGTAGCTATTTTCCCATTTTTGGTAACAGAAATGTTTTTAGAACAGACAGAACATGTTGTGTATTTAACCATATTTTGTATTTATCTGAAATGCCTTTATATTAAAATTAATATAAGGATGAAATTGTGGTATTATTAAATATTAGAAATTATTGTTGATTAAGTATTTTCTTGACAGCATCTTATTTTATTTCATATTCATTTATAGGTTTTTCCAAGAAACTGATTTCTTAATGAAACATAGATAATATTCAATGTGGGATATGAGTACGATGTGAATATTTTCTGTATTTATAAAATAGTATTGTTGTTGATTATTAAGAGTTTTCTTGGCAGCATTATATTTATATTAACTGTTTTCTTGGCAGTAATTGTTGATTTTATTATTGACACAGTTCAGCCATTGTCTTTGGTTGATAATCCATCATTTACTATGATGATTAAAACTTTATCTCCTGGCACAACAGTTTTATGTCGCCAGACACTTATGAATAAAATAGCCGACAACTTTAAAGTTATGAAAGATGCACTAATAGTAGAGTTATCAGATATATCTTATGTATGTACCACGGCAGATAATTGGACACATAACATAAGGTAAAAACTTATTTATATTTATAAATTGATCTGATTAAATAATTTTAGAGCTTATTTGGGAATCACAGGCAATTGGTTAGACCCTAGGACTTTAAAAAGAAGATCTGTAGCCTTAGCCCTTAAAAGGATTATAGGATGCCAGACATATGACGTACTTGCAAATAAAATTATTGACATCCACAAGTCTTTTAGGATTCATAATAAAGTTTGCAAGATGGTTACTGATAATGGGTCTAACTACCTGAAGGCATTTAGGTTATATCACAAATTTATTTATAATATTTATTTTAAGTTATGATTTTTTGGGCAGTAAATTAATCAGAATGGAATGGTTATTATTTAATCTATAAAATATTTAGCATTTTAATATTTCACATTATTTATAAAATTTTTATTAACTAAATACACACATATTTTAGTAATATTATGATTATCATAATTTATATCAAATTATAAATAAAATTAGTGAAATTAACTAATAAAATATAAAACAGAGGTGGATTATTTCATTAATTTTTATTGTACAGTGTCATTGAGCAATCTAACATTTAATAAGATATGGTTATTGAATATTTCATGGATGATTAGATTTTTACTATATTTATTTCTTATTTATTAATTGCCATCAATTTATATACAGTACAGGGAATTCATTCAATGTATTCATTTGATAAAATATTTTTGCTTAGTTACATTATAATTCCTGAGGTTCAAAATTTAGAATACTAAGAAATGATTTTTCCACTCCATTTTTGATAAATATTACTAGACATTTCTATTAAAACTGGATGATTAATTTAATTTGTTCTATTTAATATGAATATAGAATATTTTGTGAGGATAATGCTGAAGATGAGATACAGAATGATAGTCAACATGTATTGGAAGAGGAGGAAATAGGTGTTGATGCCAATGATATTAATGAGATCGAGATCTTAAAAGAAGGTTTAAATTATTTTATAATACATGTTAATCTAATCAATATTCTATAGGATCTTCAACTAACTCCACAATGTTACCCAGCCATCAGAGATGCTCCTGACATAATTTAAATTTGATAGCAACAGTAGATGCTGAAGGAGCTTTAAATGATGAAGATTTTAAAAGGGTGTCAAGATCGACATTTTATAAATGTCAAACTTTATGGAATAAGCAGAACAAATCTCCTAAAAGTTCTGACATGTTTAAAAAAAAATTAGGGAGGTATTTATTAACCCCTAATCGTACAAGATGGAATTCTGTATACCAAGCAATTTGATATGTGTGTAGATAAAACTATTTCATTTTCTAGCATTTATATTAATCAATTGATTTTGAAATCTAATTTTTGATAATTTTTCTAAATTTATATTATCATTATTAAATTATTTATATTTATAAATAATATTTAAAATTTGTTCGCGCGAAATAATATTTTACCTGTTGAAATAATATTTTACCTGTTAAAATAAATAATCAAATCAAAAAAATATTTATAACTTAATTTTATGAATATTAATCCGCATGCTGGCGCTTTATTATTGAAATTTTTAAAATTTATTTATTCATATTTTATAAATAGTAATATTTAAATTAATTCAAAATAGGATATATCTTTCTATATCAAAAGAAATTTTGCAGGGAATATTTTAATTTTATATGGGTTTTAAGACATGAGCTCAAAATTGTATCAGGGTTAAGGAATATGAGTAGTGGATCTATCCATCCTTCCACCTAATTTTTGAAGAGATTTGTGGTAGACAGACCTGCATTTGGCTAATATTAACATTTATTTTTCCATTTTTATTGCTAATAATGGCGATTTAAAATATTCGGTTTTATAAAATATATAAGTGCGGGTATTATTATTTTTTTAAAAAAATATATTTTTTAGGCCCTGTCAGGGTATAAGTTTAAAAAATTAAAATTTAACCCAGTTATATTCAAAAAAAAAATTAAAATATAGCTAGGCCCGCTCCAATCTAGTGTATTTAAATTACCCAACTTTGACCATCTCTATTGTGGTTTAGTCAATTTAGCCCTAAAAAAACTAAATTAAATCTCTAAGTCGAGTCTCAACTTGAAGATTGTTTCTAACATTTTTGGATAAATACGTAGCTACGCTGTTTTATAGTTGACTAACGTGGATAATTTAACAACACTACTTCAATCAGAAGAAAGTCGATTGAAATTTAATCGACTTATATGGGTGCTAATCGTTATCAATTCGCTTGTAGTTTCTATGGCTGGTATTTAGGTGTAAGCGCTTCACTTAGATTTATCACAAAAAAATTATTTTCATTTTATATTCAACTATAAAAATTTAGATTTCTCTTCATTTTAACAATTTTTTATGGATATTGTAAATAGTGGTTGGATAATAAATTGCGTTCAATCAATAGTGATGACAGGGGTTTTTTTTGACTTTATTTCGGTGGCGTTGACTACACGAAGGTGGTTTCTCGACAACTATTATATAAAATAGATATTATTGACGCTTAAAATATTTTTAAAAATTTTGGGAAAATTTTTTAACTTCAATAGGAATTTTTATATTTAAAGTAAAGTAAGGTTCCCACCAGCAAGCAATGGTGATTAATAGCTATATTTTATAGCAAGCTTTGAGCCTACTCTAAAAAGACTAAACCGATTTAAATGAAAACTATCATTTGAGCATGGATGGAGATTAAAACTTAAAATATCTTGATGATAAAAAAAGATGTATTCTTGCCTTCTGGTTTAGCGAATTTTTTCAACTGTTAGTTAGCAGATTTAAAAAAAAAATTTTTAAGTTTAAATTGGAGTTTAAAATATTCAAATAGGTAGGTTGTTAGGTTGATTAAGATAATTCAATCCACTTTGAATGAAATAATAAATTAAGATATTTAATTATCAGGTTTCTCAGTGTCCATTTGCAAATGAACTATTTTTTTTACTATTAATTAACTGATATTTAGAAAAATAAAATCATTTAGAACATATAATATTTCAAATATTTTTTACTATTAATTAACTGATATTTAGAAAAATAAAATCATTAAGAACATGATTATAAAAATATTTCAAATATTATGGTGATGAATATGTAAAGATGTCACTCGATTCAAAAATTATACTTTTATTTAAAGATAGTCCATTAAAAAGGAATCCAAAATTAGTAAGATCAAGAAAAGACCAATTTATAATTTCTATATAAAGCATCATACAGTTCCGTCTAATGGATATATTTTGAAGACAGGGGTACAATGACAAATTCTGATTAATATTATTTATATCATTTCCTAATAAATATTTTATATTCAAAATAAAAAAATTGGCCTTATAAATTTAAGGTATTCGAGAGAGTTTTAAACCGTAAATATTATATCAAGTTTATTGTTTAGAAATTTTAACGGACTATTGATATCAGAGGGATTTCTAGATTAATATATCAAAGTATGGAAAAGGAACGGGGTGTGTACTCGGACTGGGTCTTGGCCAGGGCTTGACATTTGCTGAGAAAAATATGTATTTATTAAGAAAATGTTATATCAATAGATTAATTCAGGGTTGTTAAGGAAGAAAACATCTGGCGCGCCCCTCCTTTTAAAAATTCAGGAGCGGGAGCTAGCTCCTTTTAGGGTTGGAGTGGAGGAGCTCCGCTCCACCGATATTAAATTTAAGGTATAAATTAAATTATTTTTGCAAATATAAATAAATCTAATTATATTTGTTAATTTAAAATTCAATAAAAATGAAATTTTATTTTATTTAAATTGATGCAATATTAGATGTTAGGCCGAGTTTTTATATTGATTTTTTTTCCATCTAATAAAATTAAAAAATTAAACAGTTTTTACTTTTTATTTATATCGAAAATTTCTTGAAGAATCTTGTAAAAGTAATAATCAATATTCATTTTATCGGTATATGATAAAAAAAATTAGTTTTTGATATTATAGACTCAGACATCATAGAATAAGAAATTCATATTTCAATTGGGTAGAAAAATTTTTATAAGGATGGGTGTTATAAACGTGTCCCTATCTTTCAAATAGAAAATTTAATTTGAAATCCTAAAAGGGAACTACAAGTGTTTCTTCGAAACATTTCCTTTTCCCTCTTAGTTCAACGCATATGGCATTCTTCATTTTTTAAATATATTTTTATTATTTTTGCCCCTTTACTATTGTTACAAATAGCTATTTACATAATAGATAAATATATATAATAATTTCCATCATATAAAATTTCTTTTCTCCTCTGAAAGAAGTTAGATCATATAGTGCGCACAAATTGAACGATTCTACGCTGCGTTTCAAAACGCAAATAATGCATTTTAAATGCATTCTTTCAAATTGAGCACATTTCCGTTATTCATTTTAAATTTATTTTTTTTAAATTACAAAATAGCTTGCATTTTTTGAAACATTTATAAATTTTGAAGCGAGAATGGATAAAATTACACTATTTAAAATATAATAATATATTTTGTGGGACATGGAACGTTGAAATCACCAAACAGTTTGCAGAAATGCTGGTATCTGTTATTGGTTCCAGGTATAAATATATAAGAATTTTAAATAGTATCATTTAATTAGCTTATAACTTTAGAATTTCATGCTGTTGATACCAGCGCTCAATATCTAAAGAAGAGATTGGGAAATTTTTTGAACAAGGAGAATATAGGAAAACCTTCAGGCTCTAAAGGATGAATTCATGATTATAAATAAAAAAAATTAATAAATTTCATACAAAAGAATTTAGCTGATAGAACAACAACTAGCAATTTTGATATGTGAGTAGATAAAAATATTTCATTTTTCTAGCATTTATATTAATCAATTGATTCCTAAATTATGGTGTGTTAACAAAATCGAATTTTTGATAATTATTCTAAATTTATATTATCATTATTTATTAATTTATTTTTAATAAATAATATTTAAAAATTTATTCGCACGAAAACAATTGTTTATCTGTTAAAATAAATAAAAACTTCAAGTCTAAATATTTAAAACTTATTATCATGAATATTAATCCGCATGCTGGCGCTTTATTACTAAAAATTTTATATATTTATATTTTTTTTATATTTTACAAATAGTAAAATTTTAAGCCTTTATAGATTTCATTGACTACAAACTTATTTTGTCAATCGGGCAAAAAGTGTGCGGAACATATGTTATTTTATAAAAATAATCAATTACTTTTACGCTTCCGTATGACGAGGTTGATCTTATTTTTGTCTAATTTTTTTAAATTTGCCTGGTATGAGTTTATGTACGAAAAAAATACATGACTTTTTTGAATGTCAGATGTGGTTACCTTTGGCGTGTTAAAAGGTTAGAATCGTGTTATTTGTTTTAATATTTTAATTTGTAGATCAGCTGAGTATTGTGGTTGGTTTTCTATCAATTTTTCAAATTTTTTTTAGAGAAAGGGTTCCTAAAACAAAAGTTTCTTGCCATTTTCAATAGGAGATAAATACTATTTAAAAATAATTTTTATTTTGGAAGAATACGCTATTGATTGATTTATAGAGAGAAAAAAATGACTTTTGAAAAAAATGGTGAATATAGAATATTAATAATATGAAGCAGACGATAATCCGGATTATTTAATATTTCTATCAGTGACCATATATTATAAAATCGAATATTTTAAATTGCCATTTATTCGCCCTAAAAATTGAAAAATAAATGCTAATAAAAAATCCGGGCCGTGTCTGGCCTGAAAATATAAAATCCGGGCAGAAAATTTACTTTTTACCCGGGCGTACAAATGATATCTCTGCAAGATCTCTGATTCATATTAACCCAATCCAATCTGTTGCAATCGGGGGAAAATGGCAATGTATGTATGAAGTATTTGAATTTAAGATGTGGATAAATTTTTATTTAAGAAGTTTCCTCTATATCTCGGTACAAAATGTAATATATATGTCGTATGGAGGATTCGGAATCTCTTGATATATCCTTTACCGAGGGTGATTTAAAAAAATTTAAAATCCGATTTAACCGGAAATGTATTCTAGCATGTGTAGAGTATTTACCCTATAAATTTCAGCCAATTTTTCCATGAACTTTAGAACTACTTCTAATTTATATTAATTTTTATATGGATTTTTCATATAAATTAAAAATTATTAAAATATCTGGCTGAAATTTATAGGGTAAATACTCTACACATGCTAAAATACATTTCCGGTTAAATCGGATTTTTAAATATTTTAAATGGCCCTCGCTAAAGGATTTAAAATTAAGTGATTCCGAAACCCCATACGACGTATATATATGTATAAACCAATTAACTTTTAAAATCAAAATTAATATAATGTCCAATATCAAGTCACAATTGAACAAATATCATTATAAAAATAAGGCCTTAAATAGTGATACATAAACATTAAAATATATATTAAAAATCACAAAATATAACACAATATAATTGTCCAATTAACACAATATTAATATCAAATAAAAATTTTAAGAAATATTAATAGTTTTTCTTATTATTTTTATTTAAAATAAATTCATAAAAATACAAATATCAAAAAATAAAAACGTATTTATTTATAAATTATTTATTTATAATAAAAACGTATTTATTTATAAATTATTTATTTATAATAAATAATTATGATTTGAAAGTATTTCGAAGCTTTTACTACAATGTTGAGACCATTGATATATCATTTATAACTATCATTAAGAATAACATGAGTGAACCCAGCACACAAATTTGAGTTCCTATTCAAATGAATCACTTCACACCCAGGGACACAATATCATTTTCCGTCAATTTAATCCCGGTAAATCCAATAGTTTTAACGAAATAATAAGAAATTTTCCTAATTTTTTCTTTTTTAGAAAAATGAAGCCTAATAATGTTGCTTGTTTTGGGGAAAATTTGTTATCCTTATCCTGATTCTGTAATGTATAAAGAATTCCTTAATGTACAAAAAAAATATATTAATTTAAAAAAGGATATTCTTGAGACATTTAATATTTATTCCTATAAACATTAGTAGGTTATGGAAAATTTTTATTTTTTATAATTTTTCCCTGGGGGACTCTCAAAAGAGAACTAATTCAAGCAACAATATTGAGAAAATGTGCTACATTATGATAAAAATATTAGTATATCAATAGATTATTTCAGAGTGGTTAAGGACGGCCACTATACTTTTTCAGAGAGATGTAGCTGGAGCTAGCTCCTTAGGGCTGGAGTAGAGGATCGCCGCTCCACCGCTCTTTTATATTTAGTGCAAATCTATTTAATTGTTTATTTAAAATTCAATAAAAAATGAAATTTTATTTAAATTTAATGCAATATTAAATGTTAAACCGAGTTTTATATTGATTTTTTTATCTAATCAGTTAAAATATTAAATATCCAGTTTTTTTCTCTTTTTTTATATTCAAAATTTCTAGGAAAATCTTGTAAAAGTCATAATTAATTTTCATTTTATAAGATAATGATAAAATAAATTAGTTTATGATATTATAGATCCAGACATCATAGAAAAAGAAATCGATTTTCAATTAAGTTGAAAAATTTTAATAGGGGGGTTAAAAACGAGTCCATATCCCTCAAACAATAAATTTAATTTGAAATCCTAAAAGTGAACTTACAAGTGTTTCGAAGAAACACTCCCTTTTCCCTCTTAGTTCATCATATATTTCAATTATTTTTTCCCCTTTTATTGTTACAAATGACCATTTTTTTTAGATAATAGAAAAATCTATATTATAATTTTTCGATATATTCACTACGTCATGTCATCGCAACGTCATGTCATCGATACGTATTTATTTATTTTTGTATATCAACAGTCAAAAAAGCACGCATCAAATGAATACGAAAAATGTAGTAATCTGTTTGACAGTGGTAATATTGGAAAAAATTATCGTTTGGTAAACCAGATCATTAATGATTAAAAAAATATTCTTATTGACTTCAGAAAAGATTAATTTAAAATCAAGAATTAGGCAAATTTTTTTATTTAGATTCCTTATTAACCTTACAACTCTATCCATTATTACTTCATTCTCACATCTTCCAACGACGAAAATATTAATAATTTAATAATTGGATGTCTCACGATTATTAATCCAGAAGATCCGAATATAAATTTATTGATCATTATAGGAACATTTTCAACTATTAAATCTTTAACTTCTTAACTAAACACACATGCTCCTTTTCCCTTAGAACAAGATGCTATCTGTTGTAAAATATTCAATTACAAAAGGTTCTGTTATGCAAATTGTGTATTATTTAAGTTTTAGACTAGGCAAATGAGATTAAAACGCGTGATAATTGTAGATTTTTCATATTTTAAGAGTTTAACGATTGGAATTCACTTTTTATTTTTTGCTTTTAAAAATTTTACTTTTTAAAAAAAAAAATTTCTTTTATAATTTTTTTACTTTTATTGATAATTAATATTTATTGTTAATGGTTATGAATAAAACTTTAAAATCTTAAAATGTTTTATTAATTTTGTTTTTAATTATACTAATTTGTTTCTTACTTTTATTTTTAGATTTTCTCTACTATTACACTATCATAAAAGCTTATAAACAGCCTCAAAACAAATCCATGTTAGACAATCTTTCAAACGAACTTTTAAAAAAAATTCCCAATTACAACATCAAAAATTGTATTTCCAGTAACTTAAATCAAAAATAATTAAGACTTAATTTCATGAATATTAATTCGCAGGTTGGCGCTTTATTTTTATAAAATTTTTAATTTTAATTTATTCATATATACAAATAATATGAATAGAAATTAATTATTTTGTTGCAAAATAGGATATCTCTTTCTATATCAAAAGAGGTTTTGCAGGGAATATTTTAATTTTATTTTGATTTCAAGACCTGAATGAGCCAAAATTATATCAGCGTTGAGGAATATGATTAGTAGATCCATCCATTTTACCACCCAATTTTGAAGAGTTTTGAATATTACATTTGTTTTTAAAATCTTTATAGCTAATAATGGCGATTTAAAATTTTGAAAGACGCATGAGTACAAAAATAAAATTAGTATACCATCTGACGAATTATCCTAACCTAAATTAAATTCAAAGTCCAAAAAATCAAATAAGATGGTGAAATAGAATAGGGTCTCCCCCACCTACAGGATCAAAAAAAGAAGTTTTAATGTAATCATTTTGAGGCCCAGCCCAAGTATATTTAAAAAAATTAAAATATAGCTCGCCCCTCCCCTACCAGCTCATACAAATAAAACGAGTTGTAGAATAAATTTAATATTTTCCAAATGATAACTTAGTCTTAAACCCTGACATCATAGCAGAAGAAATACGATTTTCAATTGAGTAAAAAATTTCAATAAGGAGGGGGTTTAAAAACGAGTTCTATCCCTCAAATAATAAATTAAATTTGTAATCTTAAAAGTGAACTTACATGTGTTTCAAATCTTAGTTCAACACACATAGAATTCTTCTTTTTTTTTAATATACATTTTAATTATTTTCCCCCTTTTCTATTCTTACAAATAGCCATTTTTTTAAAATCTATATTATTATTTTCAGATGCCCTAACTACCTCATCACACGTCATGTCATCGCTATTTTGAGAATAACATATACCATCAACATCCAAGAATGCACTATGTAAATGAAAAATTTAGTAATCTGTTTGAGAGTTGTAATAATGGAAGAAATTATCGTTTAGTAAACCAGATCATTAATGATTATAAAATATTCATATGATGGACTTCGGAAAGATCAAATTCAAAATGATGAATCAGACAAATTTTTTTTATTTAACTATTTTTACATTTACAAAAAAAAATTAATAATCTTATAATTGGTTGTCTCACGATTAACAATCCAGAAGATCAACTAAATATTTTTATCGATCATTATAGAAACATTTTCAATCGTAAAATACATCTCATTAAATCTTGAACTTCTCAAACACCTGCTCCTTTTCCCTTAAAATAAGATGCTATCATAAAAATTATAAACAACCTCAAAGCACAAAACTATGTCAGACAATCTTTCAATTGAACTTTTAAAAAAATTCCCAATTATAACATCAATCCCTGTAACATGAATCAAAAATATTTAAAACTTAATTTCATGAATATTAATCCTCAAGTTGGCGCTTTAATATTATAAAATTTTTAATTTTTATTTATTCATATTTACAAATAATATGAATAGAAAATAATTATTTTGTTACAAAATAGATATATCTTTCTATATCAAAAGAAGTTTTGCGGGGAATTTTTTAATTTTATTTTGATTTCAAGACCTGAATGAGTCAAGATTGTATCAGGGTTAAGAAACCTGAGTAGTGAATATATCCATCTTTCCGCCTAATTTTGAAGAGTTGTGTGGTAGACCTACATTTGACAAATAAATATTACATTTAGTTAAGCATTTCACTGTTTCCAATATATAGTACTTACTATCTGATTTCGAAACCTCATATGTACATAATTGAAAAACAAGGCTCATATTGCTTGAGTTATCCATTGAAAAATCTCCTTTTCTTTTTTTAAAGCTATAATTTAAAAACATTAGCCCAAGTGTGACCATTTGCCGACTCTTAACCGACCGCTTCCAATTGAGCCCCCATATCTGGCTTAGAAGGCAATTTATAGCAAAATAATTATATTACAATAAAAGCGAATAAATATATATAATTAAATAAGAGTCAGATTTTCTTCATTTGATATCATTTTCTTATTATGTATTTCAAAAAAAACGTTAAAACCAATAGAGAAATTATGAAAAGATATATTAAATATAATATGGTATATGTGTGTGATATGAATACAGGAAAAATAAATAAATTATATTGGATATTACATATTAAAAATAAGAAAAAGGGATTTATAGAAGTTGATTATATGATGGATCATTTAATGGTTAGAATGAAGAAGTGTATCTTATACAAAAATCTATTGAGTTAAAATTATAAATTGCATGGATATTATGTATATGAAAAAGAATATTCACGGAGGTTCTTATTATTTTTAAAAATTAATTTTTTTTATTGATACTGATAGTCCTTTTGTTCTATTTTTTTGACAAGATTTTTTAGAATTTTAAGGATTCAAAAAATCAGTTCCTCCCATTATGACAACCTTTTATCTGTTCCCTCTTTTTACTCCGTTATATTAAATTTTCTACCCCATTTCTTAAAATTTTACTCGTTAAATCTTTTATAAAGATTTTCATCTAATGAAACATACTCCTCAGCCAAATAATATTCTCCTTTTCCAATCAGAGCTCAAGATGCTTTTCTTGTTCTTGTACTTCCCTATGTAATATAAATTAAATTAAATAGCGCGATTGTCACTCGATACACAAAAATCATTGATTCGTGGACTCTAAATTGTTAGTTCTATAAATCAGTTCATTATTATTATTTAATAGGAAGATATGATAAATAATTGTATATTATTCTATTCTTTTTGTTTAAAATATTATCAAACAAACGTCATAGGGTGATTAAACTTTGCAAAAATCTGAAAAAGATTATTAAACAACGCAAAATGACAAAATCAAGCAAAATCATAGCTAACTAAAAGCATAAAATAGACGTAAAAGGCATGAAAAAATGTTGTAACAATCGAAATAGGCTTATAAATGTTAAAAATAAGAATCATTATTTATTTTTGTTAAAGATTTTTTTAAAATTTTAATGATAATGAATTACTTAACCAATTTATTTAAGTTTAGTACAGGCATTGATAGAGGACATCCTAGCATGGATAGAGACAATTGTGGTAATATTAATCATAAATTAAATTCAAATATATTTTTAAAATATTGAGTAGTTAATCATTTTTTTGAGATTGTGGTTTATAGCGACAGGTAAAATTCGAGTTTAATATTTGTTTAAGCCATTTATTAAGTAAAGATGACAATATATTGGAATAAAATGGTATAAATTCCTCACAAGAAAAAATATGAAATAATAGTTTTAACGTCGTTTAAATGGACGAGGTAAGCCTAGGGACTATTTTTTGAACCAGTAAATAAATATATTAAAAAGACATACATCTGATAATATATATAAAGTATTTATATTAATTCAATTTTATTTAATAAATTCCAAAAGATCCGATCAGAAAAAGTGTTCCTAACACTATCCAACCAACTTCAAAAACAAATTTGAAGGTAATATATTTGTTTTTTTTTCATGTATAATATTATTATATATGAAAAAAAATATAATAATATTATACATACATAAGTACATAGAATATTTAAATGTTTAGAAAAATGGATGGTGAGGAAGTGTGATCTATTTATATTTGTTTAATTTTGACTTTACACTGGTCTTCTATGTAAATTATTTGCAATTTAATATTGTATTATAAATTTTATTAAAGCAACCGTCTCATTTGGTTCAATACCAACTTATTGGGAATCAATTATTCCCAATATATCCTTACACATACTATATTCAGATGGATCAAAAATCCATCAAGGGTAATTCATTATTATTTTTATCAAATGTATATTTAAATATAACCTAGTGGATAGTTATGTTGATGATAATATAGTGAGGAAGAATTAATTAATATTGTTATAGGCAATTGTTCATATTTATTATTATAAATTGTTTAATTTATAAAAAGTCTATTATAATAGTTATTTATAATTGTAATCAAAATAAATAGGTCGCTATAATATAAATAATTATAAATGTGTGATTAGGGTACATGTATTTCTTAATTTGAAAGAATTAAAAAGATAATTAATAATGAAGGGAAGGAAGGAAAGATCTAGATTTCGGGCTGGGATGATGCATATGAAATTAGATATTATAATTGTAATTTCTATGCTTTGATATAAGTATACCTCTTTTTTTAAGCCACCTGATTTAATTCCTATGGCTCTACCAAGCCTTTTAATTAGGTTGTGAGCCTCGCTTCCAATGTTAAGATTGTAGAGACAACTAGGACGATTTTTCTTAAATTTATAATTATTAATTTGTATCATTATCTAATCTAATCACTCATTTATAAGTAAACAACATATTTTGGTTACAATTTTAAATAATTATTGTAATAAATTTTATATAAATAAAAGAGTAAATTATTTTATAATAATAAATATTAATAATTGCCTTGAAATAAATATGTGTTTTGAAATGTATTTTCAACGTTGTTTTATATTTATTTCGATATGTTATAATATTCCCAAAATTGGTAGTTAAATATTTAAATTTAATTTTTATCGATTTTTCCTTTGCAATTTTGCAAGTCAATCAAAATTAAACAAATTATTCAAGTCAAAAGTGTGGGAATCGTAGTCATAGGGTTATATAAACAATGATGAAATACATTTCAAGTAAAATATGATTTTTCAAATTACAGATTAGTCAAAAAATAAAGTCATGTTTATATATATGGTATGTATAATATACAGTATAACTTGCCTAATTAAGCTTTTGTTAATTCGGTCGACTTTTAATTGACAAAATCTTTAATGCCAATTAAATTCCTAGACTTGATTATTAGAGCCACTGTCTTGGCTTACTAAAAATCTTAATTCTAATTGGGCCTAAATTAGACAAGTTTTACCGTTAAATAAATGGTAATGATGGATCAATTAAATTGGCAAATGATATATATAAAGTTTTATGTTAATAATTATCTCAACTCAGATGCTGACATACGTATTCAGGAAATGAGAAAACTGAGAGAATACCAGATGGCAATGGGGTCCTCTGTGGTTATTGGAAGAAAGCTGCCCCAAGCTAAATACACATACCAAAAACGGTCCGTGGTTATTGCCATGCCCGTTTGCTAAAGCTGGGTATGGCCTTTCTATATGAAATGTCTTTGAGGAAAAACCCGATCAATTTTATCACCATGTCGGATAAGGGATTGGCTAAGAAGACTGATATGATGCTAATTTTGCAGGCGATCTCAGCCTTCTCCAGATTTTCGGACATCATTGGGATTGATGTTAACCGCATTTAATATTTAAAGAAATCGTTGGAAGCTTGGGAGATACCACTAATTACTCCGGTGGATCATATCTGCTTTGGGAAAGACGTGGTAGCGGAGCAAATATTACCTAGCTGGACTTGCTCGATTATGCTGGCTTGTAACAGTTGCGACTAACGAATTTGTTGGCCAGTCATATGGTGACTGCGGGTTGTTGCAACGATTCATATATACGTGGACTAGAGAGATCCTATTTGTTTTTAGCTCTTGGCTGCTATATTTAGTAAAGGGATTATCCAAATGTGACATATAAAAGCGATGCCGTCTCTATTAGGGCTTGGAGGCAGAGTCTGTCGGACACACATTTCTTTAATTAGACAAGACATTGAGTGGAGGATAGAGGGAGTACTTATAGTGTATGAATGCCTCGAAGATGTCACTAATGGTCTTCTATGACGGCACCTTACTCCCTTTCTGGCGTAGAGTAGTGCTGCCTTTGAACCTAGCGCCATAGCAATGAGTTTCTTGACTAATCGCTGACAAAGTTGCGAGATAGAATTTTATAGATTAAATATAGATTTTTATCGAATCAAAAGCCCAACCCGAAATTATCATTTGAAATATAAAGAAATTGTTTATTATAGTTAAAAATTTAAGCCAATCCCGAATTTTATTTAGAAAATTGATTTTCAAAAAAATAGGCTATTATATTTCGAGTATTTGCAATGTAGCGAATGGTGTCCTTTTAAATATTTTATTAAATAAATAATGTTTATTTTGTGAAAATTATTAAAATACTTGGTCAGATATGTTAAATCTACCAGAGACATCTATACTACATACCTCATCTAGCAAATCCTTGTCACTTAAAGGTGACACCATTATTTTAAAAAAAGGTTAAGCATTTAACTGTCATTCGTGACTCTAGTTTATATTTTTTCTTAATTTGAGAAACTTAAATATAGAAATTAATAAAAATTTTTATGAACTAATTTTTTTTACGAAACAATTTAAATTTCAAAAAAATATATTTTTAGTTTGATTTTCAAATCCCAAGGTATATTTAGTTTTTGCAAATTTAAAATATATGAATGTATATTAATTAACATAAATTATCCATTTTTGAAATTATATAAGTCAAACATAAGTTTTTTTTTTGGAAAAAAATAAATCATTAGATCCTCGTCACCGATTAGCCCAGTAACTCGTTGTTGTGGTGCTGTGTTCAAAGGCAGCACTGCTCAACGCCAGAAAGGGAGTGAGGTACCGTCATAGAAGACCATTATGACATCTTCAAGGCATTCACCACTATAAATACTCCCTTTATCCTCCACTTAATGTCTTGTATAATTAAAGAAATGATGTGTCCGACTAGACTCTTCCTCTAAGCTCTAATAGAGACGGCATCGCTTTTATATGTCACATTTGGATAATCCCTTCACTAAATATAGCAGCCACCGAGCTAAAAATAGGATCTCTCTAGTCCACGTATATATGAACCGTTGCAACAATCCGCAGTCACCATATGACTGGCCAACAAATTCGTTAGTCGCAACTGTTACAAGCCAGCCTAATCGAGCAAGTCCAGCTAGGTAATATTTGCTCCGCTATTACGCCTTTCCCAAAGCAGATTGATCCACCGGAGTCATTTGTGGTATCTCCCAAGCTTCCAACGATTTACTTAAATGTTAAATGCGGTTAACATCAATCCCCCTGATGTCCGAAAATCTGGAGAAGGCTGAGATCGCCTGCAAAATTAGCATCATATCAGTCTTCTGAGCTAATCCTTTATCCGACATGGTGATAAAATTGATCGGGGTTTTCCTCAAAGACATTTCTTACAGAAACACAGTCATCCTACCATAGGATCATCCTTCAACCCTTGCTCCCTACGGAGCATTCAATTTAATTTTACAATTAAATCATCAAATATTTTTATAAAATATGATTATTTAATGTATAATTTTTAAAATTTTATGAATAGTTTTTACATTTATGTAATGTTTTGATCACTGAATATATGGGTTCTGATAAATGTATAGTTTCTATCGTTTAAATAATTTTTTATATTTATGAATGCTTTTTAATATTTAATGAATGATTTTTCATATTTAATGTATGATTTTATATTTTGTATGAGCATAGATAGAACCCCAATAAAAATATTGTAATATCAAATAATAGCTTATCTAATATTGTTAATATATACTATTGGTATATAAACCTGTATGTGAATCAAAAATTTAAGATTAAACATTATATGATAATTTAAGTTAATCAAAGTATATCTTATAAATGAAATACTGATTAATTATTTAATGATTTACTCAGTATTCGAGATTAAATGTATTTGTAAGCTAAGTAGATATAATTGAATTATTTTCTGACGTTCCACTTCTGAGATAGGGTTTTATTCTCTGTAATGAAGAAAAGGTTTTCACAATTTGTGCACGTATTAATTAGTACTGTTGCCAAAATACAAAATAATTCTAATATATTTGGAAGAAACTGAAAAATATATTTTATATAGTATCCTATGTTTTCACTAGGTATCTAAAAGATTTTACATGAAAATTAATCTTTCATATTAAGATATAAATTTTTAAATTGATTAGTCTTCGGATACATTTATATCCTCTTAATAATATTTAAACAATTATTAATTTAAAATCAGAATTTAATATATCCAGAATGGGATTTCTATAAAATGGATGCTTGAAAGATGTTAGCTAAAATGATATTGTCATCGATATTTGGAAAATAGATGTCCAAGCATTTCTGCCAGCTGTTAGCGAAATCTTTAAGCTCGCATAATGTTATTTTAGTTATAATCTTAATCGGGTCGTTTTTTAAAATCCAACCTAATCGAGCTTTTTGACAAAACTAGTTTTAACGAACCAATTTTTCCCTTTTTAGAAAAATGAAGGCTAATAATGTAGCTTGTTTTAGGGAAAGTTTGTTATCCTTATCCCAATTCTGTAATAAATTCCAGTTTTTAATATATAAAAAAAATATATTAATTTAAAAAAGGATATTTTTAAGACATTTAATATTTATACCTATAAACATTAGTAGGCTGTGTAAAATTTTTAATTTTTATATTTTTTCCCTGGTTGATTTGGGACGCTCAAAAGTGAACTAATTCAAACAACAATATTGAGAAAATGTGCTACATTATGATATAAATTTTAGTATATCAATATATTATTTTAGAGTGGTTAAGGATGGCCACTATACTTTTTCAGAGAGATGTAGCTGGAGCTAGTTCCTTTCAGGGCTGGAGTAGAAGAGCGCCGCTCCACCGCTCTTTTAAATTTAGTGTATAAATTAAATTATTTTTTTAAATATTAATAAATCTATTTAATTGATAATTTAAAATTCAATATAAAATATAATTTTATTTAACCCTTCACTACAAAGGTGGGGTAAATAGGACCCCACAACTTTTATAATCTTTGTAATACAAAAGCTAGAAGATATTCCGACCTGATTTTTTCAGTAGTTTAATATTTTGTAACAAGGAATACAACTTCCAAATTTCATGATTATTGATTTTATAGTTTTTGAGATATATGCTATTTGTTGAGCTTGGGGTAAAATATACCCCACCTATGTAATGATGTAATTTTTTTTTAAAATTCAATTTTTTTTTTGTTACTAATTATATTTATGTATGTCAGGTTAATAAATATAATTGAAAAAAATATAATTATATCTATTTTTTGATTGATATATATGACTTTAAATTTGAAAATTTTATATTATTTATTTTTTCGGTATAGTTAAAAATCATAAATTTAACATATGATTTTTAATTTCAATTATTCTAGTGACATTTTATACTTTGAAAATAGAATTATATGCTGGCAATCAGCCTGAAGGACCTTATAAATTGAGAAATAAGCCTTTTGATGTGGTTGAAAGGTTAATTCAGCCCATTTCTAAGAGTAATAGGAATGTCACCACAGATAACTGGTTTACCAGTTATGAACTTGCTATTCATTTATTAAATTCCCATTCATTAACAATAGTAGGAACTTTAAGAAAAAATAAATAGCAGTTTCCAACATCATTTAATTTTAAAAAGAGAGATATTTGTTCAAGTTTATTTGCCTGCTAAGATAATATGACATTAGTATCATATGTACCAAAAAAGTATAAGCATGATGCTTTCTACCCTTCACTATGATAACAATATTGATACATCAACTGGGGATTTGAAAAAACCAGAAATTATCACATTTTACAATCTTACCAAAGCTGGTGTTGATGTTGTGGATCAGCTATGTTCAAATTATTCAATATCCAGAATAACAAATAGATGGCCTATGACAATTTTTTATAATTTGTTGAATATATCTTGCATAAATTCTTTAATAATTTATAAATCCAATAATTTAAAGGAGATTAATAGATCAAAGTTTATAAAATTATTAGCAATGGAGCTAATAACTCTATTAATGAGTAATAGATATGAAAACCCACATGTTAATAAACTACTAAGGGATAATATTGGGAACATGCTAAATATAGCGGAATTAAAACCTATTTCAACCAAACAAAAAGGAAGGTGCTCCTCTTGTCCAAGGGTTAGGGACAAGAAATCCTCATTTATTTGTTCAAATTGTTCAAAATTTATATGCAAAGATCATATGTATGAAACATGTCGTGAATGTTTTTTAAAAAAAAATGCATGAACTTTAATATCAAATATTTTTTTTAATATCTGATGTTTTATTATAAAATTTATTTAATTATTACTATAAAATATTGAATTAATAAAATATATAATCAAATTTGCTTCCATTCTTTTATTTTTGGTCATATCATATGATTAAGGAAAGTTCCAAAAAAAAGATTTTTTTTTGAGCAGCTTTAGTAAATATATCATAACTTTATTTAGAAATAAATGTAAATCTAGAAATTTTGTATTTATTATCTCTAATATTTTTACAATAAGTATATAAAATTTTAGTTCTTAAATTTTATTATTTTCTGAGATATAGCTATTTAAAATTTGGGGTAAAATAGACCCCACCTATGTAACCGCGGGAGTTTTTTTCACCTATGTAGTGAAGGGTTAAATTTAATGCTATATTAAATGTTGAGCCGAGTTTTATATTGATTTTTTTATCTAATCAGTTAAAATATTAAATATCCAGTTTTTTTCTCTTTTTTCATATTCAAAATTTCTAGGAAAATCTTGTAAAAGTCATAATTAATTTTCATTTTATAAGATATATGATAAAAAAAAATTAGTTTATGATATTATAGATCCAGACATCATAGAAAAAGAAATCGATTTTCAATTAAGTTGAAAAATTTTAATAGGGAGGTTAAAAACGCATATCCTTCAAACAATAAATTCAATTTGAAATACTAAAAGTGAAACTTAGTGTTTCGAAGAAACACTCCTCTTTCCCTCTTAGTTCAACATACATAGTACATTTCCTTTTTTTTAAAATATAATTTAATTATTTTTCCCCCTTTTATTGTTACAAATAGCCATTTTTTTTACATAATAGATAATGTCAAGGGTGTCAAGAGGGTAAGGTATCACGACCAACACCTCCAAAGGATATTAATATAATGGCAAATTATACTAATGATAAGGAAAGATAATAATAAAAGATTGAATAAATAAATAAAGAAAATTGATTGATTGGAAATAAATAAATAAAATAAATAAATAGCAATGATATTGTAAATAGAAAAATAGCGCGAAAAAACAATGTTAAAAATAATAATTGATTTTTCTTGTGTTTTGTTTTTCTTATGTTATTTTTATATTTTGCTGTTTATTTTGTGTGAAATAAAAAGGAAATAAATTTTGTGTTTCTGTTGAAAATATAAAAAAAGGCAACCTAAAAAAAGAAGGTAATAAAAATATATGTATTTATCTGAGTAAAAGAGTAAATAAAATAGATATATCTATACTATAATTTTCCGATGTCCTCACTAAGTCTCGCTACATAATATCATGGCTATGTCATGTCATCGGTACGTATTTATTTATTATTTTTTGTAGTAATAAAATATTTTGAGAAAAATATGTACCATCAACGGCCAGCACGAGGCAAATGAACATGAAAAATGTAGTAATCTGTTTGACAGTGGTAATATTGGAAAAAATTATCGTTTGGTAGACCAGATCATCAATGATCATAAAATATTCTTACGGACTTCAGAAAGATTAATTTGAAATCAAGAATTAGGCAAAAATTTTTATTTACAGATTCCCTAATAACCTTACAACTCTATCCATTATTACTTCATTCTCACATTTTCCAACGACAAAAATATTAATAATTTAATAATTGGTTGTCTCACGATTATTAATCCAGAAGATCCGAATATAAATTTATTGATCATTATAGGAACATTTTCAACTGTAAAGTACCTCTCATTAAATCTTTAACTTCTTAACTAAACACACATGCTCCTTTTCTCTTAGAACAAGATGCTATTTGTTGTATAATATTCAATTACAAAAGGTTCTATTTGATAATATTCAAACAAAGAAAATGTTTCATTATATTACAGGGTTTCCCATCCAAAAAAGGAAAAGTCCCAATCAAAAAAGGAAAAGGTTCAATCAAAAAAGGAAAAGTGTCAAACAAAAAAGGAAAATGTTCAATCAAAAAAGGAAAAGGTCCGATCAAAAATGGAAAAATGTCAATCAAAAAAGGAAAAGTCCTAAAGGTTAAGGAAAAAGTCCAATCAAAAAAGGAAAAGTGTCAAACAAAAAAGGAAAAGGTCCAATCAAAAAAGGAAAAGTGTCAATCGAAAAAGGAAAATTCCCAAAAGAAAAGGAAAAGGGTCAATCAAAAAAGGAAAATTCCCATTCAAAAAAGGAAAATCGTAATTTTTTTAAAAAAATATATAAACATTTCAATTTTTCTTAAATTTATTTATTTTTGTCATTCCTTCTTATTTTATTTCTAACTTTTTGCGATTTCTTTATTTTATTTGAATCTTTTCTCACTTTTTTTTCTTCGAATTTATGATAATTCTTTAAGTATATTTAATTTTCACTAAATTTTTGGCAGACAACTTTTTTATTATAATTTTTTACATATGAAATTATTTAATTACAATTACGATATATATTTAATATAGTATGAAACAAAAATTTATAATAATCATTAATAATTTCTCCCCTTCTACATTTTGGGATATATGTCTCCATATTTCTAAAATAATTTTTTGCATTTTCTTCAGATATTCCTCTTTCTCCATGTTCTATATAACGAATTAATTCTTCCTCGTTACTAGGATTTTTATTTCTGACAAAATCCTTCCATTGAAAAAACACATTCTCAATAGGATTAAGATACGGACTGTAAGGTGGTAAATATTTCAATGTATGACCTTTTCTTTCGATCGATTCCCTAATTGAATGATTGTGATGAAATGGAACATTATGCATCACAAAAACCATATTAATCATGTTAGATTCTTCAAAATGATTTAATATTTCATTTATAAAGTTGCTAAAATATATAGCATTGCAAGGGCCATCAAGAACTTCAAATCGAAATATTCCTGCAATTGTGAGAGCCGCAATGATAGTGTAATTTATTGTCTTTATTCCTTGAACATTTTTTAATTGCCTTTTTATTTATTTGGTAATAACCATATAATCGCCTCATTGATATTGAAAACCCGCTCTCATCGATAAATATAAATTTTTCCTTCATATATGCTACATCTACAAACCAATTCGCGTATTCTTTGCGAATCTCTATATTTGATTCATTTTCTCTAACTGAACGTAATGATACTCTTTTAAAAAATCCTGAGAGTAACCTTGATACTGTATTTTTTGATATTTCCACATCATATCTTTCTTTAATGATTTCACATAACCTTTTTAAGGATAAAGTACAATCCAAATTTATACAATTTAATATATATTCTTCCTGCTCTTTATTTAATTTCTTTCATGCGCGTGAACCTCCTTTGGGTAAGCTATATTTTATTCCATTTTTGAGATGAGAGTATTTAATATTTGTCACTGTCTTATAGCTTACTTTAAAACATGATGCTATATTTTTGATACTATCTTTTTTTAACGCGTCAATTATTAGAGCTTTTTTTTCACTGTTAATATTTTTTCCCCTTTTTACCATATCTTCATAATTTTATTTTTTAAAACAAAAAAATTTATTTTTAAAGTATATACTCAACAAATGGAAGTGAAAATGATTATAAAATTTACCTCATTTGCGTTTAATTTTTCATAAATCAAAATAGTTTAAAAGATAATTAAATTACAAAATAATTATTTACTTGCTAAAAAGAATAAATGCGTTTTGAATATATTAAAATTTTAAAAATATAAGAATTTTAAAATGATTATATTTTATTAATTTACATATCGTTTGGTATTACAGTTCAAACTTATTTATTATAACCAAACGATTAATTTAATATTGTAATTATAAATATGTATGTAAAAAATAGTCTGCCAAAAAAATAATATAATTTTAAAAATGAATTATCAAAAATGAGAAGAAAAGAAATAGAGAAAAGATATAGTAAGAAAAATAAATTAAGAAAAGATACAAATAAAGTAAAGAAATAGCAAAAAGTTAGGAATAAAATAAGAATGAATGACAAAAAATAAATAAAATTTATAAAAAAATTGAAAAATTATAAAAAAATTGAAAAATTTTAAAAAAATTACGATTTTGCTTTTTGAATGGAAATTTTCCTTTTAAGATTGAAACTTTCCCTTTTTTGATTGGACCTTTTCCTTTTTTGAATGGGAAACCCTGTATGTTGAAGGCATGACAGTCATACCCATCAAGACAAAAAATGAATAATTTAAATCTAAAGATATTTAAATTAGATTTTATTTGATACCCATATCGATATTTTGTAGTGATAAAAATATTCCTGTCCCCCAAAGATCTAGACCCGCCCTCTAAGGGTGATTATTATTATTACAATAAAAAAATATTATTACAATAAAAAAATATTATTATTACAATAAAAAAATATTATTATTACAATAAAAAAATATTATTATTACAATAAAAAAATATTTTTATTAGCTTTTATTTGATACCCATATCAAAAAATTTTATTTTTTACCCCCCCCCCCCCATCACCCTCAGACCAAGTCATACCCATCCAGACCAAAAATGAAGACTTTCAGTCAAACCACAAAAATGAGAAGAAAAAAAATTGAGAAAAGATACAAAAATTTTTAATAATTAATCCTATTTTTATTTGAAACCTCTCATATTGAGCATCTTTCTCGCTCGTTGCTCGATTTTTCTGACATACATATTCATCATTCCTTTGCTATTTTTGCACATCAATCAACAGACCTCTCACAGGTGCTTTTGCTTTATTATTGGCAGCATTTTTTTTATTTTTTATACCTATGGCCATTCCCCACGAACGCAGAATCTGCCCATCCTGCATGAAACCAATACATTTAACAAATGATGGAGAATTTTTTGTTCATGGACCAATCTCTAACAGGTGTCCGCATTCAAAACACACGCCTCTTTCTCAGATCACTTACTCGCTCCCCCCCCCCTCTCATAGATTCTCCCTTAAACCAAGTAATTGGTGCCTCATTCTCAGATATTTTTCTTAACTCCACAAAACCAATCATAACGAGAATACCCAAAGGAGCGAGAATACAAGTAGCTAAATCTCTCAGCAACTGCATATCTTCTCTTTTGCAAAATTTTAACAAAGAAGAAGAATGGTTAAAATTTTTAAACTTTGGGTACAATACTTTCAAAATACCTGACATATCACTCCAAAAATCATTAACTCAACAAATAAAAGATGCCTGTTTAAACATCAACACTCATCTTCATGAGTCCCAAATCTTCAGACATCCCATAAACAAAAAAAAAATAACCCCACTTCAACAAAAAGCCTCATTGATTTCGAAGAAAATTGACAGTCTTAATATCAATGGGGCCCTCAAACTCATTTCAACAATGACACTCTGGCGTAATCCAATTTAGAAACCTTAATTAAGCTTCGATCAAAGCATCCCACAACAACATTTATGCCAATATTGCCCCAACCCTTCTCCCATTGTGCAGCAGATTTCACACAGGAAGAAGTAAGGAAAGCAATCCTATCTTTTCATCGGGATTCGGCTCATGGTCTAGATGGGATTAGACCAATTTTTTTACAGGACATTACCTCTCCTGTGATCTGTACACAGGTTTCAATTCTCACTAAAATCACAAACTTAGTCAACAAAATCCTAAATGGAGACGTACCCAGCTTTATTACCCCCTTACTATTCGGTGCCAGACTCATCGCACTCCAAAAACCAAACAAGGACATTCGGCCCATCGCCATTGGTTCAACTTACCGTAGATTGGTCGCTAAATTAATCGCATCTAGAATCAAACACGATGCCGCACACATTCTAAGCCCCTATCAACTTGGTGTAGGGATACCTGGTGGGTGTGAAGCTGCTGTGCACTTAACAAGAATTCACCTTGAAAATAACCCAAAAAACGAATCCCTAGTAAAAATTGACTTCTCTAACGCCTACAACACTCTTTCGCGCAACACGTTCCTACATTCAACTTGCTTCCATTTCCCAGCTTATACCAAATTTCTTTTCTCTTGCTACCAATCACCAACAATCTTACAATTCAACAAAGAAAAGATACTTTCTGTCGAGGGTATCCAACAAGGTGACCCTCTCGGATCCCTTCTCTTTAGTCTTGGAATCAATGACATGATAAAATCAATAAACTCTTCATGTACTCTATCGCTCCACGCTTGGTATATTGATGATGGAATCTTGAGTGGTCCCAGTAGTGAATTGCCAAAGCAGTCACCATAATTAAAGAAATGGGCACAGCCATTGGACTTTCGCTTAACCAGAGTAAATCTGAATTCTCACTTTTAAATTCTAATGCTCCCAACACTCACGATTTCAAATTCACATCAAGCGTTGAATTAACACATCTAGGATCGCCTGTTGGAGGACACGAGGCAATAAGCACCTTTCTTCATTCCTCACTTGACATACTCCTTAAACTGGAGGACATCTTTACACTTCTTCCATCACACAAGTCCTTTTTTTTGCTAAAAAATTTCTTTTTTATACCAAGGATTCTTTACGCACTTCGGTCAACTCCAATTTTTAAATATCCTATTCCTCTCCAAACTTACGAAAAAGGAATAAAGGACTTAACCGAAAAAATAGTAAATATCAGATTCAACGAAACTGCTTGGGCCCAAGCAACTCTTCCAACCAAATTTGGTGGTCTCGGCATCAGATCTCCACTTGACTTAGCAACAACTACTTTCATATCGAGTAGTCTCTTGACAAAGCCAATAACCTCCGCCCATAATTCTAAAGAAGACCTTTCCTTAATCGTTGCTATGGATATTTGGAAAACAAGGATCAATGCTGATTCTCATCCCCCCACAACCCATAAACAGAAAGACTGGGATGCACCAGTGGTTGCTCGCTGCGTTGAAACTCTCTTATCTAGCATGCAATCTACCGACCGCACCCTATTCTCTTCCTTGCTCAATGGTACGGGACATGAGTTTCTTGAGGCCATCCCATCTACCAATCTTCAGCTTCAACTATCCAACAATGAATTTACCCATGCCATCGGCATTCGTCTAAATTGTTCCATCACTCACCCCCACATCTGCTCAGGGTTCAACTCGCCAGTTGACTCGAAGGGTAGACATAGTTTACATTGTCGCTCCTGCAATGGACGATTCATCAGACACAAGCAATGTAATACAATCATCCAACATGCTCTGAAATCCGCCCAAATTCCTTCCACGTTAGAACCACAGGGTCTTTTTAGATCTGACGGTAAACGTCCTGATGGGATCTCTCAAATCCCATGGAGGAGAGGCCAACTTTTGGTATGGGACTATTCCTGTATTGACCCCTTGGCCCCATCCAACCACGCCATCAACATCTTTGACCAGAAGGAACAACTTAAAATTTCTAAATACACAGAAATAATAAACGACTATTGCTTCATCCCAATCATATCAACCACTCTTGGCACTTTCGGCAAACTCGCCTTAGCATTTTTCAAAAAATTAGGATCACAAATCAGCAAACTCTCAGAAGAACCCCGAGAAGGTTTTTTTCTTCGTCAACGATTATCCATAGCGATTCACAAAGCTAATTATATCAGTTTCTATGGTAGCCTTCTAGCCAAAGAGCCATCATAGACAACGCTTACGTCCCTTTTTCATTTTTGTTTCCCTGCGTCACACCATCTCCGTTCTTTTTTTAATAGTATTATTATATATTTTTCAAACATTTTTAAATATATTAAATTTATTATAACGATAAAAAATAATATAAATGCAAAATTAAAAAAAAAAAAAAATAAAATAAAGAAATCGCAAAAAGTTAGAAATAAAATAAGAAGGAATGCCAAAAATAAATAAATATAAGAAAAATTAAAAAGTTTATATATTTTTTTTAAAAAATTACGAATTTCCTTTTTTGAAAAGGAATATTCCTTTTTTGATTCACCCTTTTCCTTTTTCGATTGACACTTTTCCTTTTTTGATTGGACCTTTTCCTTTTTTGTTTGACACTTTTCCTTTTTTGATTGGACTTTTTCCTTAATCTTTGGGACATTTCCTTTTTTGATTGACAATTTTCCTTTTTTGATCGGACCTTTTCCTTTTTTGATTGAACTTTTTCCTTTTTTGTTTGACAATTTTCCTTTTTTGATTGGGACTTTTCCTTTTTTGGATGGGAAACCCTGTATTACTTTATTATTTAAGTTTTAGACTATGCAAATGAGATGGAAACGCGTGATAATTGTAGATTTTTCATATTTTAAGAGTTTAAATTCACTTTTTATTTTTCGCTCATATTATTTTACTTTTTTAAAAAAAAAATTCTTTTATAATTTTTTTACTTTTATTGATAATTAATATTTATAGTTAAAGGTTATGAATAATGTCGTAGCTAAGGATTTCGTTTATATTATCTATATGTAGTATTAGTTATTTCTATTTTAACATGTATCGTTTTACCGTCATTTAGTTAAATAGTAATAGTTATTATTATTTTTTAAATAGGATTTCGTTTATATTATCTATATGTAGTATTAGTTATTTCTATTTTAACATGTATCGTTTTACCGTCATTTAGTTAAATAGTAATAGTTATTATTTTTTTTAAATATTATTTTAAAATATTATTTTTTTTAGAAAAAGATAATATTTATTTATTAATATGTATATAAATAGCGTAGAAAAAAATAATAAATTATTAATTGTGGGTTTTAAATTTTTGTTTTTGTTTTTGATTGATTTTTTTTAGTAAAAAAAGGTTTGTTTAAAAGAAAAATAAAATAAAAAGAGCTTATCGTAAAGAAAAATAAAAAGAGCTTATCGTAAAGAAAAATAAAAAGAGCTTATCGTAAAGAAAAATAAAAAGGAATATAAGTCCTGTAATATATTTAGTATTACCCGTGCGATAGTATCCAGCTTAATCAAATTTCCCTGTCAGCATTGAGGGGCATAATGGAGAGGAAGATATGATGGGCAGAGTAATATGATTACCGGTTCAAGAGTTAATTAGGGTGTGTACGGATAGTGATATAAGTAGAAGTTTATATGTAGCTGGCAAGCAGGATTTTAATGATAATCAGGCATTGAAACCGTATAGAAAACCAAAAGAGAACTCTAGGGGAAAGAGAATGGAAATAAGACAGAGTTTCGAGCCGCAAAGGAAAGGGGGAATGAATTGTAATAATTGTGGTAAACCAGGTCATATGCTTAGAGATTGTCGTGATACAAAATGTTTTGGTTGTGGGAAATTTGGTCATATAGCCCCTTACTGTCCTGGCAAACAAGAAAGATTAAGATGTGCGGGTTGTGGTCGCTTTTGGCATAATAAAGAGGATTGTAATGTAAGCGGTTACAGTAATAAGAATGGTTTTCCGGAGGGAGGGGTGGGTCCAAATGCTTCAAATGTGAGGACTATTGAGCGGGAGAAAATGAAAGGGGTTCGTACAGTCCATGTCATGGAAACGGGGGAGAAAGATATGGAATGTTTTAGATGTCGAGGGAAGGACATATGGCGAGGGACTGTGAGAACGTGTGACTATATGATGCCGAAAAAGACAATATGGGTCGAGGCGTGGGGGGGGGGGGTTAGGAAGGACAGAGAAGGGACTTTTTCAGAGAATAACTAGCAGGGAAGGGGTTGTAAATATGTTACAAGATGGGATAATTAATGATCCTTGTCCGAGAGTGATGATTAATTTAGAGGGGAAAATTATTCCCATGTTGTTTGATACGGGGGCAGCTATTTCAGTAATTGCATATAATAGATATCAAAGTATTTGGCCAGGGGATATGATGGAGAATGAGTGGTTAAGGATAAGACAGTTTGATGGGACCCTGATGGCTGCAATGGGTAAGGTATAGGTAATAGCAAAATTGGGGGAGAATTGAAGTATTAGATTTATGGATTATCAATCATAATATAGAAGCTGTGTTGGGATGGGACTGGATCACTAGGATTGGTCCGTGGTTCAAAGGTTGATTTCTCTAATGCGTACCTACAGTTGCGGGTTAAACCGGAGATGAGAAAGTTATTAACGATTACGACCCCAAAAGGGTTATTTGCGTTTTGTAGATTGCCCTTTGGACTTAGTGTATTACTATCAGCTCTGATTTTTCAGCAAACCATGCCAGCGGTTTTTCAAGGATTGGAAGGAGTTTACTACTATATGGATAATCTGCAAGTGATAGGAAGAACTCCCGAACAACATGAACAGAGATTGGAAGAAGTATTTCGGAGGATAAAAGAAAAAGGATTGCGGGCCAGTGCGGAGAAAGCTTGTTGGGGGTCATGAAAGTGACATATCTAGGACACAAAATTACAAGAAAGGACGTGAGACCTTTGGATAAGAACATGAAGGGAATAAGCAATATGACGAGACAAAATAATAAAGAAGTGCAGGCCTTTTTGGGAATGGTCAATTATTACCATCGTTTCGTGGAAGGATTTGCTCAGATAGCCACGCCGTTGTATCAATTGCTGATGAAAGGAGAAAAGTTTGAATGGACAGAACAACAGGAAGTGGCCTTTAAAGAGCTGAAATGCAGAATTGGAAAGGAACCTATATTAGTGTGCTTCAACAACGAATTGGAGGTATTTGTGGCGGTAGACGTGTCGAATAAAGGGGTAGGAGGGACTTGCATTACATTGTATTGATGGTGGAAAGACCGGTGTTATTTTTCTCAAGGATATTTAGAGAAGCAGAGACTAGGTATTCCGTGATTGAGCAAGAAGCGCTCGCCGTTATTTTTGGATTGAAGAAATGCCTGGAGTATTTAATTGGGCACAGGTTTGTTATTTACACAGATCATAAGCCGCTTGTGCATCTATTCAAGAAAGATAACAAGGAGCTGATGCTGTCGCCCAGGTTGCAGATGTGGCTATTTCTCGTGGGTAGCTTTGACCTACAAGTGAGGTATAGCAGAGGAAAAGAGAACTACCTACCGGACATTTTATCTCGATGTGGAGCTGTAGAGGATTGTGAGGGAAAAGAACAGGAGGGACAAGATGAGAAGGAAGAACGAATACTAATCAGAACGATGGCTGGGATATCCAGGGGTGGGCCAGTGACATGGGAGGCAATTAAAAGGGAAGCGTTAAAGGATCGGGAATTGAGACGAGTCAAAGCATGCCTCAAAGGACGGAAAACGTGGCAAGATGGGGATAAAACGTTCAAATAGATAGAGAAGGAATTAGCAATTATAGATGAATGTCTAGTGCGAGGGAGTCGGAGTGTTATACCGTTCAAATTAAGGGAGGCCGTGATGGCAATGATTCATGCGGGACATCAAGGAATGGAGAGAATGAAACAGTGGGGACGGGAGTATGTATGGTGGCCGGGAATGAACAAAGACATTGAAAATATCAGTCGAGCTTATGTCAGATGTAATTCTTGGGCTCCGATGCCTAGAAAAGATAGGAAAAGTGTATGGCCAAGAGCAACTCAGCCATGGGAGCGTATTCACTTAGACTTCTTCGATTTCGATAACAAGATGTACATGTTGGTAGTAGATGCATTTTCCAAGTGGGTTGAATATGAGGAAGTCAAAGGATTAACGACTCAAGTGGTGATAAAAATATTGAAAAATCTCTGGGCTAAGTTTGGAGAGGCCACCACAATAGTATCGGATGGAGGGCCAGCTTTTATCAGTAAGCAGTTCAAAATCTTTTGTGGGGAAACGGGAGCCAAACACATTTTAGCACCGCCGTACCATCCGAGTTCGAATGGACAGGCGGAGAGGATGGTGGCGATAGTCAAGAATTGGCTAAGAAAATCGAAGGATGGGGAAATGTGGGTAGCAGTGGCGTATTATATTAATAGCAGAAAAGGGGAGGAGCCGTCGCCGGCGGAAAAGTTTTTAGGGAGGAGGACCGGGATTTGGTGGGATTCGCTAAGACTGATAGAGCAGGGGCAGGAGCTAGCCGAAGCTGCGAATGTCTCGGAGTTCATAGTAGGACAGGCAGTGTGGGCAAGGATATTCAACAGTAATAGAAAATGGGAGGCTGGAGTAATTTTGGAAAACATGGGAAACAAAGTGAGTAGAGTGGGATTTGCGGAGGGGAGAGAGGGGGTGCGTCATCGGGATCAGTTGCGTAAAAGAATAGAACCTGAGAGGTTGAGAGGGGTGCTGCGAGAGGCAAGAGAACGATGAGAGTATTAAGTGAATCTGGCTTAACCAGAATCAAGGGTACGGAAATATATATAAAAAAAAAATAAAAATATATATAATTAGTTGGGTAGGTATTGTCTTTCCGAATCTAGAGATTATCCCGAAGTGTATGCAATAAGGGAAAGATGGGACCGAAAGTCAGGGATTATCCATTCGATGTATTGGGGTTTTAGTCATGTATGCGAAATGTGATAATTAAATTGATGGGGTCTGGTATTAAATAATTGTACTGGGGTATTTTGGGCACTTTATTGACCCCCAATACCTAGGGTAATATTCTTAATAAAAAGCAATTATTGAAATTGATGCAGAGGCGATTTCGAAGGAGTTTAGTTTAGTTGCCCAAATACGTGCTTAATAAGGTTAATACCTAAATTATAATTGTTGCCCCTCTTATTTATTAATAATACGGGTTTGTAGATCAGTTTAAAAGAAAGTATTTTATTAATTAATTTTAGAACAAAATTACGTTTAGCTAAATAAGTTGGGAGGTATGTGCGACAAGTGCAGGGAGATTTAATTAAAGTAAAAATGTTTGAAAAAAGTAAGAATGTTGACAAGCTAACATTTAGATTTAAAAAAAAATATCAAAATAAAAATTAGAGTCAAAAAAAATATGAAAGGAGCAATAAATCATTTAGATTAAAATATAAAAGTGAAGAATTAAATTAGGGTAACGAGTAAAATGAGATAAAATTACAAATTTAAAAAAAAATTTTTAAGGATGATATTGCGGAAATTTGGGGTTTTGGGAAAGGAAAAGTTTGGGAGATAATAAATCAAAATTAGGAATGGGGAGAGTATTATGTCAAGATTTTATTTGGCAAGAAAGATTCTTTAAAAAAAAATCCAGTCAAGAGCGTGACAATATAGTTTTAAGAAAAAGGAAAACTAATTTATTTCAAAATTCTTAATTGGTAAAAATTCTGTTTGAAATTGTTTGTGGTTATATCCGTCGTTCATTGTAAAGGTAAAAAGAAAATTTTTATTATTAAGTTTAAATTAAAAGAGCGAAGAGAAAGAAAGGGTAAAGTTTTTTTGTTGGGAGTTTTCATGGATTCGTAGGGGAAATTGAGGTTTAGGTTTAAAAATAAAAAATGAGGGAGGAAGGGTTATAAAAAAAAGAGAAGGAAGAAATTATGGGTTAATTAGTTAAAATAAATAAGTTTGGGGAAGTTAGCAGAGGAGCTAATTGTTTCTGTGAGTGAATAAGTAAAAAAGGGGATTTTTTTTTTGCTGAATTTGTTTTCACAGATTGTTCAATTAATAAATAAAAAGAAATTATTCTTTTTAAATTTGTTTTCATAGTTCCTGGGAGATCAGAGTATTCTTTTTGATTTATAAAAAATAAAGAGGGTTAAAATTTGGGAAGGGAGAATATGTATATAAGTATAAAATATATATTGAGTATATATATTTTGAGTACCTTCAAAGCACTAATCAAAGATGAGTGTTAGTAGATGCTGGATATTTGAATATTTTGAAATGTATTGGATAATGAGACAACAGTTGAGGAGTCCGAATCTAGCAAGGAGGCCAATTTTTGGGGAGTGGAGACGCTGTTTCAGATGTAACCAGGTTGGGCACCTTCGCAGTCGGTGTCCACAAAGAAGAGTGAGGAGAGAAAGCAGGAGAGGGACTCCGTCATCGATGATTCCGCAGCGTAAGGTTGGGATAGCCCCGTGGTCGCGAGAGGAACCAGGGAACAATGGAAGCCGCTGGAATGACAGCCCGGAGGGTGGAGTGTTGTCCAAAGAGGTAGAATGAAGGTTGGGATGGCCCCGTGGCCGCGAGAGGAACCAGGGAACAATGGAAGCCGTTGGAATGGCAGTGCGGAGGATGTGGGGCAAGCGCCGGAATTGGAAGGTGCAATAGAAGAACTGACAGCCACGTATTTGACCCCAGAATTTATTGACTGGTTGGAATGCTCAGTTTCGGACTCCGAACACGACTGGGTTCTGGGGGATGCGTAAGGTTCTTGAAGGGGGTAGCTGACGTAGCTAGGGATTTCGTTTATATTATCTATATGTAGTATTCGTTATTTCTATTTTAACATGTATCCTTTTACCGTCATTTTAGTTAAATAGTAATAGTTATTATTTTTTTTAAAATAGGATTTCGTTTATATTATCTATATGTAGTATTAGTTATTTCAATTTTAACATGTATCGTTTTACCGTCATTTAGTTAAATAGTAATAGTAATTATTTTTTTTTAATATTATTTTAAAATATTATTTTTTTTTTAGAAAAAGATAATATTTATTTATTAATATGTATATAAATAGCGTAGAAAAAAATATTAAATTATTAATTGTGGGTTTTAAATTTTTGTTTGATTTTTTTTAGTAAAAAAGGTTTGTTTAAAAGAAAAATAAAATAAAAAGAGCTTATCGTAAAGAAAAATAAAAGCTTAATCAAATTTCCCTGTCAGCTTTTTTGACAAATAATACTTTAAAATCTTAAAATGTTTTATTAATTTTGTTTTTAATTATACTAATTTGTTTCTTTCTTTTATTTTTAGATTTTCTCTACTATTACACTATCATAAAAGCTTATAAACAGCCTCAAAACAAATCCATGTTAGACAATCTTTCAAACGAACTTTTAAAAAAAATTCCCAATTACAACATCAAAAAATGTATTTCCAATAACTTAAATCAAAAATAATTAAGACTTAATTTCATGAATATTAATTCGCAGGTTGGCGCTTTATTTTTATAAAATTTTTAATTTTAATTTATTCATATATACAAATAATATGAATAGAAATTAATTATTTTGTTGCAAAATAGGATATCTCTTTCTATATCAAAAGAGGTTTTACAGGGAATATTTTAATTTTATTTTAATTTCAAGACCTGAATGAGCCAAAATTATATCAGCGTTGAGGAATATGATTAGTAGATCCATCCATTTTACCACCCAATTTTGAAGAGTTTTGAATATTACATTTGTTTTTAAAATTTTTATAGCTAATAATGGCGATTTAAAATTTTGAAAGACGCATGAGTACAAAAATAAAATTAGTATACCATCTGACGAATTATGCTAACCTAAATTAAATTTAAAGTCCAAAAAATCAAATAAGATGGTGAAATAGAATAGGGTCTCCCCCACTTACAGGATCAAAAAAAGAAGTTTTAATGTAATCATTTTGAGGCCCAGCCCAAGTATATTTAAAAAAAATTAAAATGCAGTCCAGGTATATTTAAAAAAATTAAAATATAGCTCGCCCCGCCCTACCAGCTCATATAAATAAAACGAGTTGTAGAATAAATTTAATATTTTCCAAATGATAACTTAGTCTTAAACCCTGACATCATAGCAGAAGAAATACGATTTTCAATTGAGTAAAAAATTTCAATAAGGAGGGGGTTTAAAAACGAGTTCTATCCTTCAAATAATAAATTAAATTTGTAATCTTAAAAGTGAACTTACATGTGTTTCAAATCTTAGTTCAACACACATAGAATTCTTCTTTTTTTTTAATATACATTTTAATTATTTTCCCTCTTTTCTATTCTTACAAATAGCCATTTTTTTTAAATCTATATTATTATTTTCAGATGCCCTAACTACCTCATCACACGTCATATCATCGCTATTTTGAGAATAACATATACCATCAACATCAACATCCAAGAATGCACTATGCAAATGAAAAATTTAGTAATCTCTTTGAGAGTTGTAATGATGAAAGAAATTATCGTTTAGTAAACCAGATCATTAATGATTATAAAATATTCATATGATGGACTTCGGAAAGATCAAATTCAAAGTTAAGAATCAGACAAATTTTTTTTATTTAACTATTTTTATATTTACAAAAAAAAATTAATAATCTAATAATTGGTTGTCTCACGATTAACAATCCAGAAGATCAACTAAATATTTTTATCGATCATTATAGAAACATTTTCAATCGTAAAATACATCTCATTAAATCTTTAACTTCTCAACAACTAAAGACACATGCTCCTTTTCCCTTAAAACAAGATGCTATCATAAAATCCATGAACAACCTCAAAAATCACAAAACTATATCAGACAATCTTTCAAATGAACTTTAAAAAATTTCCAATTATAACATCAATTCCTGTAACATGAATCAAAAATATTTAATCCACAAGTTAGAGCTTTATTGTTATAAAATTTTTAATTTTTATTTATTCATATTTACAATAATAAGAATAGAAAATAATTATTTTGTTACAAAATAGATATATCTTTCTATATCAAAAGAAGTTTTGCGGGGAATTTTTTAATTTTATTTAGATTTCAAGACCTGAATGAGTCAAGATTGTATCAGGGTTAAGAAACCTGAGTAGTGGATCTATCCATCTTTCGGCCTAATTTTGAAGATGTGGTCGACCTACATTTGACAAATAAATATTACATTTAGTCAAGCATTTCACAGTTTCCAATATATAGTACTATCTGATTTCGAAATCTCATATGTACATAACTGAAAAACAAGGCTCACATTGCTTGAGTTATCCATTGAAAATACTCCTTTTCTTTTTTTAAAGCTATAACTTACTTGTAAAACATTAGCCCAAGTGTGACCATTCGCTTACTCTTAACCGATCGCTTCCAATTGAGCCCCCATATCTGGCGTTAGAAGGCAATTTATGGCAAAATAATTATATTACAATAAAAGCTAATAAATATATATAATAAAATGAGAGTCAGATTTCTTCATTTGATATCATTTTCTTATTATGTATTTCAAAAAAAAAACGTTAAAACCAAAATAGAAATTATGGAAAGATATATTAAATATAATATGGTATTGTGTGTGATGTGAATACAGGAACAATAAACAAATTATATTGAATATTACATATTAAAAATAAGAAAAAGGGATTTATAAAAGTTGATTATATGATGGATCATTTAATGGTTAGAATGAAGAAGTGTATCTTATACAAAAATCAATTGAGTTAAAATTATAAATTTTATGGATATATATATGAAAAAGAATATTCACGGAGGTTATTATTTTTCAAAATTAAATGTTTTTTTATTGATACTGATAGTCCTTTTGTTCTATTTTTTTGACAATATTTTTAAGAATTTTTAGGATTCAAAAGAATCAGTTCCCCCCATTATGACAACCTTTTCTCTGTTACCTCTTTTTACACCGTTATATTAACTTTTCTACCCCATTCTTAAAATTTTTCTAACTAAATCTTTTATAAAGATTTTAATCTAATGAAACTACATACTCCTCAACCAAATAATATTCTCCTTTTCTAATAAGAGTTAATTCAAGTTTCTTGTTCTTGTACTTCCCTATGTAATATCAATTAAATTAAATGGTGCCACTCGATACACAAAAATCATTGATTCGTGGACTCTAAATTGTTGTTAGTTCTATAAATCAGTTCATTATTATTATTCAATAGGAAGATATGATAAATAATTGTACATTATTCTATTCTTTTTATTTAAAATATTATCAAACAAACGTCATAGGGTGATTTAACTTTGTAAAAATCTGAAAAAGATTATTAAACAACGCAAAATGACAAAATCAAGCAAAATCATAGCAAACTAAAAGCATAAAATCGACGTAAAAGGCATGAAAAAATGATGTAACAATCGAAATAGGCTTATAAATGTTAAAAATAAGAATCATTATTTATTTTTGTTAAAGATTTTTTAAAAATTTTAATGACAATGAATTACTTAACCAATTTATTTAAGTTTAGTACAGGCATTGATAGAGGACATCCTAACATGGATAGAGACAATTGTGGTAATATTAATCATAAATTATCAAATATATTTTTAAAATATTATTGAGTAGTTAATCATTTTTTTGAGATTGTGGTTTATAGCGACAGGTAAAATTCGAGTTTAATATTTGTTTAGGCCATTTATTAAGTAAAGATAGATGTCAATATATTGGAATAAAATGGTGTAAATTCCTCATTTCATGGTCAAACAAGAAAAAATATGAAATAATAGTTTTAACGTCGTTTAAATGGTCGAGGTAAGCCTAGGGACTCTTTTTTGAACCAGGAAATAAATATATTAAAAAGACATACATCTGAATGTATATATAAAGTATTTATATTAATTCAATTTTATTTAATAAATTCCAAAAGATCCGATCAGAAAGGGTGTTCATAACACATTCCAACCAACTTCAAATGCGAATTTGAAGGTAGTATATTTGTTTTTCTTTCATAAATAATAATATTATACATACATAAGTAAATAGAATATTTAAATGTTTAGAAAAATGGATGGCGAGGAAGTGTGATCTATTTATATTTGTTTAATTTTGACTTTACATGCAATTTAATATTGTATTATAAATTTTATTAAAGCAACCTTCTCATTTGGTTCAATACCAACTTATTGGGAATAAACTATTCCCAATATATCCTTACACATATTATATTCAGATGGATCCAAAAACCATCAAGGGTAATTTATTATTTTATATCAAATGTATATTTAAATATAACCTAGTGGATAGTTATGTTGATGATAATATAGTGAGGAAGAATTAATTAATATTGTTAAGGCAATTATTCATATTTATTATTATAAATTGTTTAATTTATAAAAAGTCTATTATAATAGTTATTTATAATTGTAATCAAAATAAATAGGTCGCTATAATATAAATACATTATAAATGTGTGATTAGGGTACATATATTTCTTAATTTGAAAGAATTAAAAAGATTATTAATAATGAAGGGAAGGAAGGAAAGATCTAGATCTCGGGCTGCTCGGGATGAAGTATATGAAATTAGATATTATAATTGGAATTTCTATGCTTAGACCTAAGTATACCTCTTTTTTTAAGCCACCTGATTTAATTCTTATGGCTCTACCAAGCCTTTTAATTAGGTTGTGAGCCTCGCTTCCAATGTTAAGATGGTAGAGACAACTAGGACCCGTAAATTTATAATAATTAATTTGTATCATTATCTAATCTATTCACTCATTTATAAGTAAACAACATATTTTGGTTACAATTTTAAATAATTATTATAATAAATTTTATATAAATAAAAGAGTAAATTATTTTATATTAATAAATATTAATAATTGCCTTGAAAAAATGTGTTTTGAAATGTATTTTCAACATTGTTTTTAATTTATTTCGTTAAGTTATTATATTCCCAAAATTGGTAGTTAAATATATGAATTGAATTTTTATCAATTTTTCCATTGCAATTTTGCAAGTCAATCAAAATTAAACAAATTTTTCAAGTCAAAAGTGTCAGAATCGTAGTCATAGGGTTATATAAACAAGGATGAAATACATTTCAAGTAAAATTTGATTTTTCAAATTACAAATTAGTCAAAAATCATGTTTATATATATAGTATGTATAATATACAGTGTAACTTGTCTAATTGGGCTATTGTTCATTCGGTCAACTTTTAATCGACAAAATCAAGTCTAGCAATTAAATTCCTAGACTTAATTAATGGAGCCACTGTCTAAGCTTAGTAAAAATCTTAATTATAATTGCGCCTAAATTTGACAAGTTTTACCGTTAAATAAATGGTAATGATGGATCAATTAAATTGACAAATGATATATATAAAGTTTTGTGTTAATAATTATCTCAACTCAGATGCTGACATACGTATTCAGGAAATGAGAAAACTGAGAGAATACCAGATGGCAATGGGGTCTTCTGTGGGTATCGGAAGAAAACTGCCCCAAGCTAAGTACACATACCAAAAACGGTCCGTGGTTATTGCCATGCCCGTTTGCTAAATCTGGGTATGGCCTATCTATATGAAATGTCTTTGAGGAAAAACCCGATCAATTTTGTCACCATGTCGGGTAAAGGATTGGCTCAGAAGACTGATATGATGCTAATTTTGCAGGCGATCTCAGCCTTCTCCAGATTTTCGGACATCAGGGGGATTGATGTAAACCGCATTTAATATTTAAGGAAATCGTTGGAAGCTTGGGAGATACCACTAATGACTCCGGTGGATCAATCTGCTTTGGGAAAGACGTGGTAGCGGAGCAAATATTACCTAGCTGGACTTGCTCGATTATGCTGGCTTGTAACAGTTGCGACTAACGAATTTGTTGGCCAGTCATATGGTGACTGCGGGTTGTTGCAACGGTTCATATATACGTGGACTAGAGAGATCCTATCTATTTTTGGCTCGGTGGCTGCTATATTTAGTGAAAGGATTATCTAGATGTGACATATAAAAGCGATGCCGTCTCTATTAGGGCTTAGAGGAAGAGTCTGTCGGACACACCATTTCTTTAATTAGACAAGATATTGAGTCTAGGATAGAGGGACTATTTATATTGGGTCAATGCCTCGAAGATGTCATAATGGTCTCTATAAGGGCACCTTACTCCCTCTCTGGCGTAGAGCAATGCTGCCTTTGAATCTAGCGCCATAACAATGAGTTACTTGACTAATCGTTGACAAAGTTGTGAGATTGAATTTTATAAATTTTAAATAGATGGCCCAACCCGAAATTATCAAATATTTGAAATATAAACAAATTGTTTATTATAGTTAAAAATTTAAGCCAATCCCGAATTTTATTTAGAAAATTGATTTTCAAAAAATAGGCTATTACCTTTTGAGTATTTGTAACGAATGGTGTCCTTTTAAATATTTTATTAAATAAATAATGTTTATTTTGTGAAAATTAATTAAAATACTTGGTCAGATATGTTAAATCTACCAGAGATCTATACTACATACCTCATCTAGCAAGTACTTGCCATTTAAAGCTGACCCCATTATTTAAAAAAAGATTAAGCATTTAACTGTCATTCGTTACTCTAGTTAATATTTTTTTCTTAATTTGAGAAACTTAAATGAATTAATAAAAATTTTCATGAACTAATTTTTTTATGAAAATCAATTTAAATTTCAAGAAAATATATTTTTAGTTTGATTTTCAAATCCCAAGATATATTTAGTTTTTTCAAATTTAAAATATATGAAATAATTAATGTGTATATTAATTACCCTAAATTATCCTTGTTTGAAATATAAGTTCAAACATAAGTTTTTTTTATGGAAAAAAATAAATAATTTAGACCTCGTCAGCGATTAGCCCAGTGACTCCTTGTTGTGGGGCTGAGTTCAAAAGCAGCCCTGCTTTACGCGAGAAAGGGAGTGAGGTGCCGTCATAGAAGACTATTATGACAACTTCGAGAGATTCACCCACAATAAATACTCCCTCTATCTTCCGCTCAATGTCTTGTCTAATTAAAGAAATGGTGTGTCCGACTAACTCAGCCTCCAGGCCCTATTAGAGACGGCATCGCTTTTATATGTCACATCTGGATAATCCCTTCACTAAATATAGCGGCCACCGAGCTTAAAATAAATAGGATCTCTCTAGTCCACGTATATATGAACCGTTGCAACAACCCGCAGTCACCATATGACTGGCCAACAAATTCGTTAGTCGCAACTGTTACAAGCCAGCATAATCGAGCAATCCAGCTATGTAAAATCTGCTCCGCTACCACGTCTTTCCCAAAGCAGATTGATTTACCGGAGTCATTAGTGATATCTCCCAAGCTTCCAACGATTTCCTTAAATATTAAATGCGGTTCAATCCCCCTGATGTCCGAAAATCTGGAGAAGGCTGAGATCGCCTGCAAAATTAGCATCATATCAGTCTTCTGAGCTAATCCTTTATCCGACATGGTGATAAAATTGGTCGGGTTTTTCCTTAAAGACATTTCTTACAGAAACACAGTCATCCTACCATAGGATCATCCTTCAATCCTTGCTCCCTACGGAGCATTCAATTTAATTTTACAATTAAATGTTTTAAAAAAATTATTATTTAATGTATAATTTTTAAGATTTTATGAATAGTTTTTACATTTATGTAATGTTTTAATCACTGAATATATGGGGTTTGATATTTAATGTATAGTTTCTAGCGTTTAATAATAATTTTTTATTTTTAATGAATGATTTATAATATTTAATGTATGATTTTATATTTTGTATGAGCATAGTTTGAACCCCAATAAAAATATTGTAATATCAAATAATAGCTTATCTGTTAATATATACTATTTGTATATAAACCTGTATGTGAATCAAAAATATAAGATTAAACATTATATGATAATTAAGGTTAATCAAAGTATATCTTATAAATGAAATACTGATTAATTATTTAATGATTTACTCAGCATTCGAGATTTAATGTAATTGTAAGCTAAGTAGATATAATTGAATTATTTTCTGACGTTCCACTTCTGAGATAGGGTTTTATTCTCTGTAATGAATAAAAGGTTTTCACAATTTGTGCACGTATTAATTAGTACTGTTGCCAAAATAAAAAGTAATTCTAAAATATTTGGAAGAAACTGAAAAATATATTTTATATAGTATCCAATGCATTCATTAGGTATCTAAAAGATTTTACATGAAAATTAATCTTTCATATTAAGATTTAAATTTTTAAATTGATTAGTCTTCGGATACATTTATATCCTCTTAACAAAATTTAAACAATTATTAATTTAAAATCAGAATTTAATATATCCAGAATGGGATTTCTATAAAATGGTATATGTAAAATCAGGGATTCGATCCGAACCTGAATTCTGTTTATAAAATTTCCATAACTTCTAACCGAACCCGGAAATTTTTGTGAACCAAGGTTCAAACGGGTTTGAATGGATTGTTTAAAATCATATATTAAGATATTTGTTGTAAATACAAATATTAGATTTTAGAATATTTTCAAATTTCTAATTAAATGAAGTGCTAATAAATTATAATCAACTTATTTCATACTGTAATTACTGGATTTAGCAATTAATAAAAGATTAGATAAGAACAAAAATATATTGCATATTTGGAAAGTTTGCTAAGCTCGAATATCCAAATTTTTATATTTTATCCAAAATCTTATTCGCTGTTCCCACAACAAAACTTAATTTATCATATTTTCACATAAATGTATTTAATATAGGCTAGCGTTGAAATATCTTTTTTACATTAGAAATTCATTCTTTCACCACATAGATGAGTGAAAAACTCTTGGAAGATATTATGCTAATACGTCTAAATAATATTTTTGAAATTGATAGGTTAATGATGCTTACTACCTTAAGGTACTACCTATCAAATTTGAATTTTGTTCATTTTTCATTTGGATAGGCACTACCAAATATATTTATAATATATATTTGAAAAATCGTGATTTTTGGAAAGCCTCTATGGCCTAGTAGGCAAGAGATTGGCTTACTTATCCCATGGTCCTGGGTTCAAATCCCAAAAATGGTCATGTTTATTTTCTTATTCTAACTTGGTGGTTCCATCCTTGGGGAGATAATATATAAGAGGCCGGACTCGTCCACGTGATTCCGTTTAATATATTAAATAATAAGAGTTTTATTACATTTTAATAAATTTTGGTCGGTATTTAGCAAATTAGGTTGGTATTTAGAATATTTCCATACATTCTCTTGGTAGTAAGCATCATTAACCAAATTGATACATGACTATGCTTTGAATTTTTAACTATATTTTGCCTATAAATTGAATAATAACTTATTTTTATTCCCATTTTATACCTAGTTTTTTTACATAAGATTTAAATATATAATTTTTTTTGCCAATTCTAAAGTTCTTAAACCCGAGCTGAACCCGGAACTGAACCCGGATTCATACCTGAACTCAACCCGGATCAAACTGAACTCGAACTGAATCCGGGCAAAAATCGCATCTTTGTTAAAATTAAGTAGAGCCATTTGAAAAATCACAGATGGTTCATTAATTTGAGTCAAAAAAATAAATCGATTAAATGTAAATCTCAATCTAGTATAACCGGTTTCATAGATAGAATGAATCCTAAAGAAAAAAACGATCAATTGTTCGCAAAGGCTGTATATGCGACCAATTTACCTTTCCCCATCACTGAAAATCACTACATCAGAATTTTTAAAAAAGGAAGTCCTATTTACACTTTACCCAGACAAAGGCAGCTGACTGGATATCTTTTAGACAAAGCCTCAGGAGATGTGAAGGCAAGAGTTTCAGATATAATTGATAAAGCTTCTCACTTATCAATTGTGGCAGATGGCTGTAGCAATATCAGAAACTAGAGTATTATTAATTTTATATGACGCACGTTCCAGTATTCTACAAATTTTTTAAAGCTCAGGAGAATCGCCATAAGACAGATTATATTGCCCTGGGAAGCATCAGTTGTTGAATAAGCTGTATGTGAAATCTGTCCCATAAACTACCATTGCATATAAAGATATATCTGGAATCTCATTTTTGTAAATTCAAATTACTATATATTTTTAAAAATTTGTCAACGGATTTTTGAAATAAAAAAAAATCAAAGAAACAAGAATGGAAAGAAAGGAAAAGAAATGCAAGTGAAGTCCTAAATTAGAGAATAGTCCCTTGATCAAGTACAAGTTGGCATTTTCACTATACGTTTCACGTCAGTTCTAATGAGTCAATTTCTCGAATCTAGAAAGTATACTAGCCAATTAATGGGCTTGCAAAATATGGTCGCTGCATTTGGTGTGTCATGAGAATCGGCCTCGGCAAAATAGCCAGTAAAGACAATTTCTGCGGTTGCTGTCATATATGATTTCGCGGTGTTTTAAATTTTATGGCCGAACAATTTGGCTTTTAAGCCTTAGAGCCATATACCAATAACGAATCTCAGCTTCCCTGCGATAAGGAGCATATCTATTTTATATGCTAAGATTAGCATAGAAACATTTAAAATGTTAAGAAAAGATTATTTCTGAGAACTGCATGGGTATAAAAGTTATTTTTAAAATTACAGAGTTAATTTTAAAAATTAAAATTTTCTTATTTTTTGAATTATTACTTGAATTATCTTTATAATGTTAAATATTGCATTTATTTTGCTTGTTTTTAAAATTCAAAAATAATTTGTTTCCCAGCCTTATTGGTACTTATCAAGTTCGTTTTTTTTACCATACTAGGATATATATAGTATTACAAAATATTTTTAAAATAATTCTGTGTTTATCCTGCTAAATTCTCAAAGATCTTATAACGATATTTTTATGCAATGTTTTTAAGGAAATATTTATACTATAATTCCACTAGTAACAAATCAACGCATTTTATAAAATGTGTTAGATATGCTTGGTTATTATGAATATAAACACTGTAGCTTCATTGAATGCTAAGTGTCCTATATTATTATTTTTTTAATAATATAAATTTATTTTAAAAAATTAACTTAAATTCTTATAAGAAATTTTATTCTAATGATTATTGATTGATTACTTATATCTTTATATAGATACGAGATTCTAACCCAAAAAAGTTATATAAAATACAAAAAAATGTGTCAATTTATAGTTTAAGAAAATTTACAATCTCCTTTGGGAAATTTAATACCGACAAAATCTATAATTTAATAGATTGCCAAATTCTTAATTCCCAATTCTTAGCTCAAATATTACTTTTATAGGATGTATGAATTTATAGATGACATAGATGTTGATAAAAATTTCACAAAAACAGGAGTATATCGAAATCTAGCACCATCAAGTTGTTGTTTTTTAAAATCAAATTTACTTAATTTTTTTTCAAATAAAATAGAAACTTCAGATATTCAATCTAAATCTAATTAATGACAAAAAAATATTTCATGAAATTTTTTATCATGCACTGTGATTTTATATATAATAAATGGCTGAATCCCTCTTTTTAATACTCAGTTCCAGCAGAGATCCGTTACCCCAGCTCTTTAAAGAAGGCCAGGGCATAAGAGCCGAACGATGGTAGAGTTGTCGCGGCTATTGGTGGTAGGAATGTATAGTTGACCGATGGCAAATATTTAGTGAGTTTATTTGTCTCTGCGTTTAATAGAGCATCCCAATTTATTTTGGAAAAGACAAGGAGATGCATTAGAAATCCCAGGTTAAGAATTTCTCCCTTTTCCAATGGATCGTGGTAGAACCATCAAGTGGTTTATCATTAATGGTAAAGGCCAATAGGTTCGAGGGTTGATGGGACAGCATTATTTCCAGGTTATTAATCTTAATGTTTCAAACTAATAATTAGAACATTACATTTACAATTCTGACATTTAATCAAATATATTGTGCTAGTTGAGTTAAGTTTGATAGATTTCAACTCTTAAAAAAATATTGTTAATCAACTAGTATTTGTGATAGACCTAACAACCCTGTGTATAAGAGAAAGTGGAAAGTAAGTGGTTCCATTATTTTCTTGTCTATTCCTAAATGTTTTGTGCAATCTTGAGATTCTCCTAAACTTATGTCAAACTTAAAAGTTAACCAAGCCCCCCCCCCACTCTTGTATTTTTAATCTGGAAGTCGAAACCCCCATTTTTAACCCGGAGATTAAAATATCTCATTTTAGGCTTAGATTTTAGAACACCCACCTTTTTTTAACTCATCCTCAAATTTATTGGTTTAACACTACCTCCCATCCTCTTTTTTGTTTAACCTCGAGGTTAAATTAACACCCCCCTCCCCCACTTACCTTTTTAATAAATATTTTAATCTCTACTTTTTCCTCAAGTTTGAAACACATATTTTTTGCTTAACTTCCAGATTTGAAAACAAACCTTTTTGTTATCTAGAGTTTGAAATTTTTATTATTTAACATTAATTATTAAACTACCCTTATATCAGATGTGCAACCCTTATTTATGATTAACCATGAGATTAACATTTTACACCTGCCGATCCATTCCCCCCCCTTTATTTCACCCTCTAGGTTAATCCATAATTTTTCAACCTTGAGGTTAAATCTTCCTTTCTAATCTCGAGGTTGAACTTTCTCCTCGAATTTGGCACTCTTGTATACCCTTGAATTTCCTTATTAAACCTCAAAATTAAAAACCCTTTTTTACTTATTTAACTCTGAGAAATAAAACCGCATATTTCGTTTAACCTCGACTATATCTCCATTGTCCTTTGTTTAAATTTTTTGCCTCTGGGTTGAAATCTCCCACCAAAGTTATATTTTAGCCACCTCGAGATTAAAACCCTACCTCTTTAACTATTATTTGAAGACCCCTCTTCCAGGCTTAAAATTGAAATTCTTATTTTTGGTATAATCTCAGATCACCCCCTCCTCCCTTTCAATCAATCTCGAGTTTGAACCCTCATCTTTAATCTGGAGGGGGAAGTCCCCTTCTTAAACTTTAACTTCTAGGTAGTAAGCCTTACTCCCTTATTATAAACCTTTACCATAAGGTTGGCCCCTTATTAACCTCCCCATTTTTGTTTAACCTCACAAATTACCCCCCCCCCCCTCCCATCTTATTTTGTATTCTTGAAGTTGAAATATCTCTTTTTTAAATCTAGTGATCACGCCCATTTATACAAGTTCTTCCATTTTTATAGCCACCATTTTAAATTTCAGAGCTAAAAACTCTATTTTGTGTTTTATTTGTCATATTTTTTTTTAACACTATGATTATTTCGTTTCATCTCGTTATCTAGGTCCACATTATTTTAACCCCCCCGCTCGAATGATGATATTTATTAATCTCGATTCGAGGCTGCACCCACTCTTTTATTTCTTTTAACATAGAGGGCTGAAGTTTCATTTTTTTCCTCTAACTTATTTAAACCCAAGGCTAAAGCCTATATTTTTATTTCACATTTTACCTCGAGGGTTAATGCCATATTTTAACTTCATATTTCATCTCTAGATCAACGTCTTCATGACAGGATTTTCACTGGATGCAAGCCCCCTTCAAAAACCTATGCTTACTCCTTTAGAAAATTTTCGCCCATTTCGGCAGATATTCCCACATTATTTATTACACATTATAATGGGTACTCCCTTCATAAATTTCTAAAAAGAATACTAACCAAATATGTGAATATAAAAAAAGAGTTATTTTTTAGATTGTGAATTTAATTAAAACTCACCCCATTTCAATGAATTGCAATATTATAGAACATTGTTTGGCATGAATATAAGTTTGCTAAGAATGTTTAACCTTTTTAAATTACATACAAAAAAATAGCTGAAAGTTTTATTTGGAAAATAATGTCTATGATTGTTTGCAATATATAGATTTGGTCGATGATCTGCAATATATTAGTAATATAAATAGGTCTATAATAAAAGTAATAAAATGCAATATATTTTGCCCTATTTCAATAAAAAGATTTAATAGATTATCCCTCCAAAAATATTTTTTCACCTCCCCCCCCCTCTCTCAAAGGCGCCTAACTCTAATCCTCTTTTCAAAAAATTTGGATTCAAACTATTCTTACCACCACCCCTCTTCTCATATTAGACGTTTCTATAGATTAAAGCTCATATTTACATTCTATTTACTATGGAAGTTAAACAGCAAATTTTTATTTCATATTTAATTTAGAGGTTGAAGTCCATATTATATTTATTTAACCGTCAATAATATATGCAGGTATATTATCGTGATTCTCATGTCTTTTATAGTTTCCCTTTGGATCCCACCACATTCTTTCTACTTTTTTATTGTGGTTGAATCTGTTATTCATTAGGATCAAACAAAATTTCCTCGAGTTATTGACCCGATAGTTGAAAAGAATTTGTGCATTATTAGTCGAATATAAATATGTTTACAAAAAAATTTGTAAATAAAAATATATCTAAAACTCTGGACTGATTAATATTTTAATTTAATAACTACCCAGCCAATCAAATGACATCTTTCACAAACTTTTGTTTATTATATATAAAAAAAAGCTTTATATTTATATAAAAATAAAATTATAAAAATAAAATTAATTAATCAATTATAAAAAACAACCAATCCCTTAAATATTAAAAAGATAAACATAAATAATAATATAACAAAAGAGCATTTTTGGCAACTATTTCTCATTTCTATAAAAATCGTTGGATTGATGGTGAAAAAGAAGAAAAATACCTTCAGGATTTGTTAATACATTTATTCCCCAAATAATACCGATTTTCATTAGAAGATTTATATTTCTATTGAAAGAAAAACTATAAAATTCAAGCTTCTCGATCTAAGCGTAAGTTAATTTGCCCCTCCGACATGTTTAATTATAGTAAAATTAATAATCAAACTAAAAATATAAGAGGCCGCCAGAAAAATAGGAAAAAAATATATTCATTTAGCCATAAATAAAATAAATAAATATTTATTTTGGCAAACGAATAAAAATAAATGGCTCAAAAATAAGTATTTTTAAATTATATTTTAATTTTTCCATACAAATTAAAAGAAAAATACCAAATCATAGAATAAATAATAATATTGAAAATAAAATATCATGCCAAAAGAGCCTAGTAAAAAAACTTAAAAATAGCTGAAAATATGATTTCTTCATATATTCATAGAAGAGAGTAATATAAATTCATTATTTTTAGCAAAAAAAATCATAGATATTGTTTAAAATATAATTTTTTCATAAATTCATATTTGATTATAGTATTTGTATATTTATAACATTTGTATCGACTTATCCGCTCGACCGACCTAGCCCGGTTCGATTTTGAAATAGGTTTTTTAAGTTGAAATTTGAATTCAGAAAAAAAAAAAAATTCTTAGCACCCAGAAGATTTCAACTTGAGTGACATCCCACCAGAGGCAAAGTTTGTGCCTATCCACCCTACCCTGAGGAATATATAAAAATAAATAATAGCAATATATTTCTTATATATGAAACATATGTGGCACTTTATTATTAGCTTATTTTTCTTTCATTTTCAATTTTATTGGATTATCTTCTCTTTTTTTTAACCAATGATACATCTTCTTACGTTCCCCGAAAACAAATTTTTAAATTAGGTTAATTAATTTTTTTTTTCATTTTTTTATTTGTACCATTTTTCGAATTTATAATATTAAAATTCATTTATTTCTATTTAAAAAGATTATAATTTACGGTAAAAGATATAAGCTATATAAAAATAAAATAATGTAATATATATTTAAAAAATAAAAATTGAATATGAGGAGGTGCATCTAGATTATGGTACCGTGGATTGATATGCTATGAGACCTAAAAAATTTCCATTGAAATTCTTTGGGGTAGGTAAAAACCTTCCTAAGAATCAGTCGAAATTAAGCGTATTTTTTGGCCGGCCTTAAAAAAAATTCTTTATTCTGAGTCCAAAAGCACAGATTGTATGAGAAACAATGAGGTGTTATGGTAATATTAGGAATCCTAATGTATTTAATAATTTTTAATAATTTCAACTAAAGGATGGTGCAAAACGATCAACACTATAATCTCAAGGAAGCAGGATTCCTCGGATCCATGGAATAAATGTCATTCCCTCAGGGATGATATTGTCCCCGAAAATAAGATGGACAGGTTATAAAGTTGATAAAATATTAGCTGAAAGGAGAATTCTAGAAATAATTAAATTTATTGTTTGGTGATGTGGATGGCGGCCTTGGGTGAAGAACTAGACTGTCGACAGGGAGCTGAAATCAAGATGAGGGTGTAACAATATCACATCCTAAGATATAAAAAGGAATTTAAATATGAAAGTATACAGCAGAATTTACTGTTTACGGATGATGAGGTGTTGCTTCTTTCTGGGGGTGGTGGTATATTATTATTTATGTTTATCTTTTTAATATAGATAAGGGATTGTTTGTTTTTTATGATTGGTTAATTTTTTTTTCTAATTTTTTTTTAAATATAATAAATAAAAAGTGTGTGAAAGGTGTCATTTGATTGGCTGGGTAGTTATTAAATTAAAATATTAATCACTTCAGAGTTTTAGAAATATTTTTATTTACAAATTTTTTTTTAAACATATTTATATTCGACTAATAATGCACAAATTCTTTTCAACTATCGGGTCAATAACTCGAGGAAATTTTGTTTAATACTAATGAATGACAGATTCAATCACAATAAAAAAGTAGAAAGAATGTGGTGGGATCCAAAGGGAAACTATAAAAGACATGAGAATCACGATAATATACCTGCATATATTCTTGACGGTTAAATAAAAATAATATGGACTTCAACCTCTAAATTAAATATGAAATAAAAATATGCTGATTAACTTCCATATTAAATAGAATATAAATATGAGCTTTAATCTATAGAAACGTCTAATATGAGAAGAGGGGTGGTGGTAAGAATAGTTTGAATCCAAATTTTTTGAAAAGAGGGTTAGAGTTAGGCGCCTTTGAGATGGGGGGGGGGGGTGAAAAAATATTTTTGGGGGGATAATCTATTAAATCTTTTTATTGAAATAGGGCAAAATATATTGCATTTTATTACTTTTATTATAGACCTATTTATATTACTAATATATTGCAGATCATCGACCAAATCTATATATTGCAAACAATCATAGACATTATTTTCCAAATAAAACTTTCAGCTATTTTTTTGTATGTAATTTAAAAAGGTTAAACATTCTCAGCAAACTTATATTCATGCCAAACAATGTTCTATAATATTACAATTCATTGAAATGGGGTGAGTTTTAATTAAATTCACAATCTAAAAAATAACTCTTTTTTTATATTCACATATTTGGTTAGTATTCTTTTTAGAAATTTATGAAGGGAGTACCCATTATAATGTGTAATAAATAATGTGGGAATATCTGCCGAAATGGACGAAAATTTTCTAAAGGAGTAAGCATAGGTTTTTGAAGGGGGCTTGCATCCAGTGAAAATCCTGTCATGAAGACGTTGATCTAGAGATGAAATATGAAGTTAAAATATGGCATTAACCCTCGAGGTAAAATGTGAAATAAAAATATAGGCTTTAGCCTTGGGTTTAAATAAGTTAGAGAAAAAAAAATGAAACTTCAGCCCTCTATGTTAAACAAAATAAATGAGTGGGTGCAGCCTCGAATCGAGATTAATCAATATCATCCTTCGAGCGGGGGGTTAAAATAATGTGGACCTAGATAACGAGGTGAAACGAAATAATCATAGGGTTAAAAAAAATATGACAAATAAAAAAACAAAATAGAGGTTATAGCTTTGAAATTTAAAATGGTGGCTATAAAAATGGAAGAACTTGTATAAATGGGCATAATCACTAGATTTGAATGAGAGATATTTCAACTTAAAGAATAAAAGATGTGAGGGGGGGGGGGGTGTGGTATTTATGATTTCAAACAAAAATGGGGGGGGGGGAGTCTTTATCTCGAGGTTAATAAGGGACCAACTTTAAGGTAAAAATTATAATAAAGGGGTGGTGTTTACTACCTTGAACTTAAAGTTACAAGGGTTCCGCATCCAGTTTAAAGATGAGGGTTCAAACTCGAGATTGATTGAAAGGAGGTGAGAGGGTGATTTGAGCCAGAAATAAGAATTTCAATTTTGAGCCTGGAAAAATGGTCTTCAAATAATAGTTAAGGAGGTAGGATTTTAACCTCAAGGTAGCTAACTTTGGTGGGAGATTTCAACTCAGAGGCAAAAAATAAAAACAGAGGACAATGGAGATATAGTCGAGGTTAAACGAAAAATGCGGATTTATTTCTCAGAGTTAAATAAGTAAAAAAAAAATTTAACTTTGAGGTTTAATAAAGGAATTCAAGGGTATACAAGAGTTTCAAATTCGAGGAGTCAACCTCGAGATTAGAAAGGAAGATTTAACCTCAAGGTTGAAAAATTATGGATTAACCTAGAGGGTGAAATAAAAGGGGGGGGGAATGGATAGGCAGGTGTGAAATGTTAATCTCATGGTTAATAATAAATAAGGGTTGCACATCTGATATAAGAATAGTTTATTAATTAATGTTAAATAATAAAAATTTCAAACTCTAGATAACAAAAAAGTTTGTTTTCAAATCTGGAAGTTAAGCAAAAAATATGTGTCAAACTTGAGGAAAAAGTAGAGATTAAAATATTTATAAAAAAGGTAAGTAGGATTTTATATTTTATATGAGCATAGTTTGAACCCCAATAAAAATATTGTAATATCAAATAATAGCTTATCTGTTAATATATACTATTGGTATATAAACCTGTATGTGAATCAAAAATATAAGATTAAACATTATATGATAATGTAAGTTAATCAAAGTATATCTTATAAATGAAATACTGATTAATTTTTTAATGATTTACTCAGCATTTGAGATTAAATGTAATTGTAAGCTAAGTAGATATAATTGAATTATTATCTTACGTTCCACTTCTGATATAGGGTTTTATTCTCTGTAATGAAGAAAAGGTTTTCACAATTTGTGCATGTATTAATTAGTACTGTTGCCAAAATAAAAAATAATTCTAATATATTTCAAAGAAACTGTAAAATATATTTTATATAGTATTAAATGCTTTTATTAGGTATCTAAAAGATTTTACATGAAAATTAATCTTTCATATTAAGATTTAAATTTTTAAATTGATTAGTCTTCGGATACATTTATATCCTCTTCGGGGTGGCCTAATCGCCGGGGTGGCCTAATGGGTAAGATGTACGATTGGAAACACGAGTATGAACAAAGACGCAGGTTCAATCCTGGTAAGGAACAAAAACTTTCAAGTTTTTCTTCGATGACTGATATGTAAAGACATATGGTATGATGAATTTCGGAGCTTAGAGATGACACCCCGGTCACCGACAGGCCTGGACAGCCGGGTGCTAAGGATATCTGTCCAATTAACAAAATGAAGGAAACATAGTAATATGAATATGAAAGCTAGGGCGTTCCCTCCAAGCGACGCGCAGGGTGTAGACCTCCATCCTGTGGAAAGTAAAGTAAAGGTCAAAGCAAAGAAGACAAGATTAGCAAGTTTAAATATTGGGACGCCCAAAGGTGAGACGAGAGAATTGGCATCAATGTTGAACAAGAAAAAAGTTGATAGAGCGTGCATACAAGAGACGAAATGGAAGGGACAGAAAACTTTGATGATTGGAGATGGGTATAAATTGTACTATAATGGAATTGTTAGCAATAAGAACGGTGTCGGCATCATCCTCAGTCAAGATCTAACCTCCTCAGTTGTAGAAGTCAACAGGATCTCTGATAGACTAATGAAGATAAAACTCTGCATTGGTCAATCAATACCACACATCCTTTCAGTATACGCTCCTCAAACTGGTTGCAAGGAAGAAGAGAAAGATGACTTTAGAGCTATCCTTGATGAAGCTGTAATCGAAATCCCTAAGGATGACCTAGTCATAATTGGTGGTGACTTAAATACGCATGTGGGGAAGCAAGAGATAGCTACAAAAGGCATCATGGTGGTTTTGGATACGGAGAAAGAAATGATGAAGGAGAGCACGTACTGAAATTTGCGCAAGCCTTCGACCTTGCCTTAACCAACACCTACTATAGGAAAAAAGACATTTAATAACATACGAAAGTGGTCTAAAGAAAACACAGATAGATTACATGATAATCTCTCGCAGAAGATTAAAAGATGTAATAGACTGCAGTGTCATCCCAGGAGAAGATATCGCCGCGCAACACAAACTACTAATCATGGATTTACAAATCACGAAGATCTACATACCAAAGAAGGGCAAAATAAAATATACAGATTAGCCAAACAGCGAGAAAAGAACTCTAGGGATATAAACGGAGCTCCGAAAGTAATCAAAAATAAAGATGGGAAATTGATAATAAAGGAAAAAGAAATAATGAATAGATGGAAAGAATATTTTCAGGAGCTTCTCAACTTTAATCCCCACATATTGCATCTCGTCGAACACTCCCCTTATCAAAACCTTGTACATATAACAGAACAAGAAATAATCACATGCCTCAAGCATATGAAAAACAACAAAGCTAGGGGTCCAGACGATATTCCAATAGAAAGCCTTAAAGAACTAGGAGATGATGGAATACATCTCCTCACAAATCTGTACAATAAAATACTTGGAAATGAAGAGGTTCCCCAAAAATGGAGGCAGAGCTATCTAGTTCCTATCTTCAAAAATAAAGGGGATCCACACAATTGTCAAAATTACAGGGGCATAAAACTAATGTCACATTGTCTAAAACTATACGAAAAAATAATAGAAAAAAGATTAAGAGATATAATCGAAATAGGAGAGACACAGTTTGGCTTTATGCCTAGAAGATCAACAACCGATGCTATCCACGCAATTAGGCAAATGAGTGAAAAATACAGGGAAAAGAACTAAAAGCTACACATGGTCTTTCTCGATCTAAAAAAGGTCCTCGATAAAATCCCAAGAAAACTTATCTGGTGCGCACTACGCCAGAAAAAGGTTCCCGAAAAATATATAAGAATAATACAGGGTATGTATATGGGCCATACAACAATGGTCCGTAGCACAACAGGTACTTCAGCAGGCTTCACAATAGCCGAACGAGTTCATCAAGGCTCGGCTCTCAGCCCACTTCTCTTCATTACAGTAATAGATGTATTAGCACAGTCTATACCTCAAACAGTCCCGTGGAATATGATATTTGCAGATGATATTGTGATACTTGCCGAATCCAAGGATGAAATGAAAGAAAGGTTAGTGAGTTGGATAAATATCCTAGAAACGCACGGATTAAAAGTAAATAGGGAAAAGACGGAGTATATGGTGATAGGAGGAGATGAAACAGAGAGTATTGATATAAATGAATGGCAGATATCCGCAATTGAAAGCTGCAAATATTTGGGCTCCACTATACAAACAAACGGCACAATAGAAAAAGAGATAAAGAGTAAGATTAATCAAGGGTGGTTAAAAGTGGATATCTTTATCTGGAGTCCTATTTGACAAAAGAATCCCACACAAATTAAAGGGAAAAATTTACAGTTCCATAGTACAACCAACTATCTATATAGTTCCGAAACATGGCCAACCAAAGAATCAGACTAGAGAAGTCTACAAACTATGGAGATGAGAATGCTGAAGATGATTGATGGGGTAACAAGAAAGAATAAAGTGCGCAGTACAAGAATACTAAGTAGTTTAAAGGTAGTGTCCTTAAGACTAAGTTAATGGTAAACAGACTTAGGTGGTATGGGCACTCAATGAGAAGGCCTATGAACTACATAGGAAATAAAGTTGAGAGTTTGGAAGTGATGGGTAAACGTAAAAGAGGAAGGCCAAAATTTCAATGGGGCCATAAAGTTAGAGCCAATATAAAGAAGTATAAATTAGATAAAAGAGATCGTATGAATAACATAAAGTGGAGAGAGATGTTGAAGGAGCTTACCACCAGAAAAGGTGAAAGCTAAAGAGAAAAAAAAATGAAAGCCTATATAAATTCAAAAGGAGCATTCTTGAACACTGAAGCGAGTACAGACCTGGTAATTATTAGCATGCACTAAAAGTAATAAATCAGTAATAAATATTTTTTTTAATCAAAATATTTACCTCCTGGCAGTTCATTTTGTTAATTTCTGGATGTACAATGTTGGCAAATATAAGATGTTTAAAATTTTTCCCGTATTGAGAATTTATTATTTCTGCCCATTTATTCACTAATTTCTTTTTCGTAATTTTTTAGTCCCAATTGGTAAAATTTATTAAAATATTAAATGTAATATATTCTATAACTGTCAAATATGTCTGTAAAAGTGGCATTTGACCTAATATTTTGTGTTGTAATGATACAACTTAATTGTTTCAATTAATTTCATATTATGTATTTTAAGTTGTTTTGATTTAATTACATTTTTTTTTAATATTAATTTTTGACAAATGTTTCACTGAAGGCGAAAAGTGTTATATAGTTTTTTATGTAATTGATTTAATTTACATATAAAAAGTAATCCTTGAGGATAAAAAAGGATGTACTCTTGCCTTCTGGTTTAGCGAATTTTTTCAAGTGTTAGTTAGTAGATTTAAAAAAAAAAATTTTAAGTTTAAATTGGAATTTAAAATATTTAAATAGGTAGGTTGTTAGGTTGATTACTTTTATTCAATCCACTTTGAATGAAATAATAAATTAAGATATTTAATTATCAGGTTTCTCAGTGTCCATTTGCAAATGAACTATTTTTTTTACTATTAATTAACTGATATTTAGAAATATAAAATCATTAAGAACATGATGATAATATTAAGGTGATGAATATTTAAAGATGTCACTCGATTCAAAAATTATACCTTTATTTAAAGATAGTCCATTAAAAATAAATCCAAAATTAGTAAGATCAAGAAAAGACCAATTTATAATTTCTGTATAAAGCATCATACAATTCCGTCTAATGGATATATTTTGAAGACAGGGGTACAATGACAAATTCTGATTAATATTATTTATATCATTTCCTAATAGATATTTTATACAAAATTAAAATTGGCCTTATAAATTTAAGGTAATCGAGGGAGTTTTAAACAGTAAATATTATATCCATTTTAATGTTTTCGATATCAGAGAGAATTTCTAGATTAATATATCAAAGTATGGAAAAGGAACGGGGTGTGTACTCAGACCGGGCTTTATCCAGGGCCTGCCGGCCGCTGAGAAAAATATGTATTTATTAAGAAAATGTTATATCAATAAATTAATTCAGAGTTGTTAAGGAAGAAAACATCTGGCTTACCCCTCATTTTAAAAATTTAGGAGCGGGAGCTAGCTCCTTTTAGGGCTGGAGTGGAGGAGCTCCGCTCCACCGCTATTTTAAATTTAAGGTATAAATTTTTTAAATATTAATAAATCTATTTATATTTGTTAATTTAAAATTTAATAAAAATGAAATTTTATTTTATTTAAATTGATGCTATATTAGATGTTAGGCCGAGTTTTCATATTGATTTTTTTCCCATCTAATCAAATTAAAAAATTAAACAGTTTTTACTTTTTATTTATATCGAAAATTTCTTGAAGAATCTTGTAAAAGTAATAATTAATATTCATTTTATCATATATGAAAAAAAATTTTAGTTTTTGATATTATAGACTCAGACATCATAGAAAAAGAATCGAATTTCAATTGGGTAGAAAAATTTTAATAAGGATGGGTGTTATAAACGTGTCCCTATCTTTCAAATAGAAAATTTAATTTGAAATCCTAAAAGGGAACTACAAGTGTTTCTTCGAAACACTTCCTTTTCCCTCTTAGTTCAACGCATATGGCATTCTTCATTTTTAAATATATTTTTATTATTTTTGCCCCTTTACTATTGTTACAAATAGCCATTTTTTTTACATAGATAAATATATAATAATTTCCATCATGGAAAATTTCTTTTCTTCTCTAAAAGATATTAATCCTATAGTGCGCACAAATTGAACGTTTCAACGCTGCGTTTCAAAACGCAAATAATGCATTTTAAATGCATTATTTCAATTGAGCACATTTCCGTTATTCATTTTAAATTTATTTTTTAAAATTACAAAATAGCTTAAGTTTTTTGAAACATTTATAAATTTTGAAGTGTAAATAAAATTACACTATTTAAAATATAATAATATTTTTTGTGGGACATGGAACGTTGAAATTACCAAACAGTTTGCAGAAATGCTGGTATCCATTATTGGTTCCAGGTATAAATATATAAGAATTTTAAATAGTATCATTTTATTAGCTTATAACTTTAGAATTTCCTGCTTTTGATACTAGTGCTCAATATCTAAAGAAGAGATTGAGAAATTTTAAGCACTAGTTGAACAAGGATAATATAGGAAAACCTTCAGGCTCTAAAGGATGAATTCATGATTATAAATAAAAAAAAATTATATAAATTCCATACAAAAGAATTTAGCAGATAGAACAACAACTAGCAATTTTGATATGTGCGTAGATAAAACTATTTGTTAACAAAATCAAATTTTTGATAATTATTCTAAATTTATATCATCATTATTTATTAATTTATTTTTAATAAATAATATTTAAAAATTTGTTCGTAAAACAATTTTTTATCTGTTAAAATAAATAAAAACTTCAAGCCAAAATATTTAATACTTAATTTTATGAATATTAATCCGCATGCTGGCGCTTTATTACTAAAAATTTTATTTATTTATATTTTTTTTATATTTTACAAATAGTAAAATTTTAAGCCTTTATTCCTAGATTTCATTGACTACAAATTTATTTTGTCAATCGGGCAAAAAAGTGTTGCTGGACAAATATTGTTTTATAAAAATAATAAATTACTTTTACGCTTCCGTATGACGAAGTTGATCTTATTTTTGTCTAATTTTTTTAAACTTGCCTGGTCTGAGTTTATGTACGAAAAAAATACATATCTTTTTTGAATGTCAGATGTGGTTAACTTTGGCGTGTTAAAAGGTTAGAATCGTGTTATTTGTTTTAATATTTTAATTTGTAGATCAGCTGAGTATTGTGGTTGGTTTTCTATCAATTTTTCAAATTTTTTTTTAGAGAAAGGGTTCCTAAAACAAAAGTTTCTTGCCATTTTCAATAGGAGATAAATACTATTTAAAAATAATTTTTATTTTGGAAGAATACGCTATTGATTGATTTATAGAGAGAAAAAAATGACTTTTGAAAAAAATGGTGAATATAGAATATTAATAATATGAAGCAGACGATAATCCGGATTATTTAATATTTCTATCAGTGACCATATATTATAAAATTGAATATATTAAATTGCCATTTATTAGCCCTAAAAATTGAAAAATAAATGCATTTTTTAATAAAAAATCCGGGCCGTGTCTGGCCTGAAAATATAAAATCCGGGCCGAAAATTTTCTTTTTATCCGGGCGTACAAATGATATCTCTGCAAGATCTCTGATTCATATTAACCCAATCCAATCTGTTGCAATAGGGGGAAAATTAAGTATATAAATTTTTATTTAAGAAGTTTCATTCTCTATATCTCGGTACAAAATGTAATATATATATGTCGTATGGGGATTCGGAATCTCTTGAAAAATCCTTTACCGAGGGCGATTTAAAAAATTTAAAATCCGGTTTAACCGGAAATGTATTCTAGCATGTGTAGAGTATTTACCCTATAAATTTCAGCCAATTTTTCCATGAACTTTAGAACTACTTCTAATTTATATTAATTTTTATATGGATTTTTCATATAAATTAAAAATTATTAAAATATCTGGCTGAAATTTATAGGGTAAATACTTTACACATGCTAAAATACATTTCAGGTTAAATCGGATTTTTAAATATTTTAAATGGCCCTCGCTAAAGGATTTAAAATTAAGTGATTCCGAAACCCCATACGACGTATATATATGTATAAACCAATTAACTTTTAAAATCAAAATTAATATAATGTCCAATATCAAGTCACAATTGAACAAATATCATTATAAAAATAAGGCCTTAAATAGTGATACATAAACATTAAAATATATATTAAAAATCACAAAATATAACACAATATAATTGTCCAATTAACACAATATTAATATCAAATAAAAATTTTAAGAAATATTAATAGTTTTTCTTATTATTTTTATTTAAAATAAATTCATAAAAATACAAATATCAAAAAATAAAAACGTATTTATTTATAAATTATTTATTTATAATAAAAACGTATTTATTTATAAATTATTTATTTATAATAAATAATTATGATTTGAAAGTATTTCGAAGCTTTTACTACAATGTTGAGACCATTGATATATCATTTATAACTATCATTAAGAATAACATGAGTGAACCCAGCACACAAATTTGAGTTCCTATTCAAATGAATCACTTCACACCCAGGGACACAATATCATTTTCCGTCAATTTAATCCCGGTAAATCCAATAGTTTTAACGAAATAATAAGAAATTTTCCTAATTTTTTCTTTTTTAGAAAAATGAAGCCTAATAATGTTGCTTGTTTTGGGGAAAATTTGTTATCCTTATCCTGATTCTGTAATGTATAAAGAATTCCTTAATGTACAAAAAAAATATATTAATTTAAAAAAGGATATTCTTGAGACATTTAATATTTATTCCTATAAACATTAGTAGGTTATGGAAAATTTTTATTTTCTTAATTTTTCCCTGGGGGACTCTCAAAAGAGAACTAATTCAAGCAACAATATTGAGAAAATGTGCTACATTATGATAAAAATATTAGTATATCAATAGATTATTTCAGAGTGGTTAAGGACGGCCACTATACTTTTTCAGAGAGATGTAGCTGGAGCTAGCTCCTTAGGGCTGGAGTAGAGGATCGCCGCTCCACCGCTCTTTTATATTTAGTGCAAATCTATTTAATTGTTTATTTAAAATTCAATAAAAAATGAAATTTTATTTAAATTTAATGCAATATTAAATGTTAAACCGAGTTTTATATTGATTTTTTTATCTAATCAGTTAAAATATTAAATATCCAGTTTTTTTCTCTTTTTTTATATTCAAAATTTCTAGGAAAATCTTGTAAAAGTCATAATTAATTTTCATTTTATAAGATAATGATAAAATAAATTAGTTTATGATATTATAGATCCAGACATCATAGAAAAAGAAATCGATTTTCAATTAAGTTGAAAAATTTTAATAGGGGGGTTAAAAACGAGTCCATATCCCTCAAACAATAAATTTAATTTGAAATCCTAAAAGTGAACTTACAAGTGTTTCGAAGAAACATTCCCTTTTCCCTCTTAGTTCATCATATATTTCAATTATTTTTTCCCCTTTTATTGTTACAAATGACCATTTTTTTTAGATAATAGAAAAATCTATATTATAATTTTTCGATATATTCACTACGTCATGTCATCGCAACGTCATGTCATCGATACGTATTTATTTATTTTTGTATATCAACAGTCAAAAAAGCACGCATCAAATGAATACGAAAAATGTTGTAATCTGTTTGACACTGGTAATATTGGAAAAAATTATCGTTTGGTAAACCAGATCATTTATGATTAAAAAAATATTCTTATTGACTTCAGAAAAGATTAATTTAAAATCAAGAATTAGGCAAATTTTTTTATTTAGATTCCTTATTAACCTTACAACTCTATCCATTATTACTTCATTCTCACATCTTCCAACAACGAAAATATTAATAATTTAATAATTGGTTGTCTCACGATTATTAATCCAGAAGATCCGAATATAAATTTATTGATCATTATAGGAACATTTTCAACTATTAAATCTTTAACTTCTTAACTAAACACACATGCTCCTTTTCCCTTAGAACAAGATGCTATCTGTTGTAAAATATTCAATTACAAAAGGTTCTGTTATGCAAATTGTGTATTATTTAAGTTTTAGACTAGGCAAATGAGATAAAAACGCGTGATAATTGTAGATTTTTCTTATTTTAAGAGTTTAACGATTGGAATTCACTTTTTATTTTTCGCTTTTAAAAATTTTACTTTTTTTAAAAAAAAAATTTCTTTTATAATTTTTTTACTTTTATTGATAATTAATATTTATTGTTAATGGTTATGAATAAAACTTTAAAATCTTAAAATGTTTTACTAATTTTGTTTTTAATTATACTAATTTGTTTCTTACTTTTATTTTTAGATTTTCTCTACTATTACACTATCATAAAAGCTTATAAACAGCCTCAAAACAAATCCATGTTAGACAATCTTTCAAACGAACTTTTAAAAAAAATTCCCAATTACAACATCAAAAATTGTATTTCCAGTAACTTAAATCAAAAATAATTAAGACTTAATTTCATGAATATTAATTCGCAGGTTGGCGCTTTATTTTTATAAAATTTTTAATTTTAATTTATTCATATATACAAATAATATAAATAGAAATTAATTATTTTGTTGCAAAATAGGATATCTCTTTCTATATCAAAAGAGGTTTTGCAGGGAATATTTTAATTTTATTTTGATTTCAAGACCTGAATGAGCCAAAATTATATCAACTTTGAGGAACATGATTAGTAGATCCATCCATTTTACCACCCAATTTTGAAGAGTTTTGAATATTACATTTGTTTTTAAAATCTTTATAGCTAATAATGGCGATTTAAAATTTTGAAAGACGCATGAGTACAAAAATAAAATTAGTATTCCATCTGACGAATTATGCTAACCTAAATTAAATTTAAAGTCCAAAAAATCAAATAAGATGGTGAAATAGAATAGGGTCTTCCCCACCTACAGGATCAAAAAAAGAAGTATTAATGTAATCATTTTGAGGCCCAGCCCAAGTATATTTAAAAAAATTAAAATATAGCTCGCCCCGCCCTACCAGCTCATATAAATAAAACGAGTTGTAGAATAAATTTAATATTTTCCAAATGATAACTTAGTCTTAAACCCTGACATCATAGCAGAAGAAATACGATTTTCAATTGAGTAAAAAATTTCAATAAGGAGGGGGTTTAAAAACGAGTTCTATCCCTCAAATAATAAATTAAATTTGTAATCTTAAAAGTGAACTTACATGTGTTTCAAATCTTAGTTCAACACACATAGAATTCTTCTTTTTTTTTAATATACATTTTAATTATTTTCCCTCTTTTCTATTCTTACAAATAGCCATTTTTTTTAAATCTATATTATTATTTTCAGATGCCCTAACTACCTCATCACACGTCATGTCATCGCTATTTTGAGAATAACATATACCATCAACATCCAAGAATGCACTATGTAAATGAAAAATTTAGTAATCTGTTTGAGAGTTGTAATAATGGAAGAAATTATCGTTTAGTAAACCAGATCATTAATGATTATAAAATATTCATATGATGGACTTCGGAAAGATCAAATTCAAAATTAAGAATCAGACAAATTTTTTTTATTTAACTATTTTTATATTTACAAAAAAAAATTAATAATCTAATAATTGGTTGTCTCACGATTAACAATCCAGAAGATCAACTAAATATTTTTATCGATCATTATAGAAACATTTTCAATCGTAAAATACATCTCATTAAATCTTTAACTTCTCAACAACTAAAGACACATGCTCCTTTTCCCTTAAAACAAGATGCTATCATAAAATCCATGAACAACCTCAAAAATCACAAAACTATATCAGACAATCTTTCAAATGAACTTTAAAAAATTTCCAATTATAACATCAATTCCTGTAACATGAATCAAAAATATTTAATCCACAAGTTAGAGCTTTATTGTTATAAAATTTTTAATTTTTATTTATTCATATTTACAATAATAAGAATAGAAAATAATTATTTTGTTACAAAATAGATATATCTTTCTATATCAAAAGAAGTTTTGCGGGGAATTTTTTAATTTTATTTAGATTTCAAGACCTGAATGAGTCAAGATTGTATCAGGGTTAAGAAACCTGAGTAGTGGATCTATCCATCTTTCGGCCTAATTTTGAAGATGTGGTCGACCTACATTTGACAAATAAATATTACATTTAGTCAAGCATTTCACAGTTTCCAATATATAGTACTATCTGATTTCGAAATCTCATATGTACATAACTGAAAAACAAGGCTCACATTGCTTGAGTTATCCATTGAAAATACTCCTTTTCTTTTTTTAAAGCTATAACTTACTTGTAAAACATTAGCCCAAGTGTGACCATTCGCTTACTCTTAACCGATCGCTTCCAATTGAGCCCCCATATCTGGCGTTAGAAGGCAATTTATGGCAAAATAATTATATTACAATAAAAGCTAATAAATATATATAATAAAATGAGAGTCAGATTTCTTCATTTGATATCATTTTCTTATTATGTATTTCAAAAAAAAAACGTTAAAACAAAAATAGAAATTATGGAAAGATATATTAAATATAATATGGTATTGTGTGTGATGTGAATACAGGAACAATAAACAAATTATATTGAATATTACATATTAAAAATAAGAAAAAGGGATTTATAAAAGTTGATTATATGATGGATCATTTAATGGTTAGAATGAAGAAGTGTATCTTATACAAAAATCAATTGAGTTAAAATTATAAATTTTATGGATATATATATGAAAAAGAATATTCACGGAGGTTATTATTTTTCAAAATTAAATGTTTTTTTATTGATACTGATAGTCCTTTTGTTCTATTTTTTTCCCGGATTCATACCTGAACTGAATCCGGATCGAATTGAACCCGAACTGAATCCGGGCAAAAATTTTGCCGGAGTAGAGCCATTTAAAAATCGCAGATGGTTCATTAATTTGAGTCAAAAAATAAATCGATTAAATGTAAATCTCAATCTGGTATAACCGGTTTCATAGATAGAATGAATCCCAAAGAAAAAAAATGAGCTCGATCAATTGTTCGTAAAGGCTGTATATGCGACCAATTTACCTTTCCCCATCACTGAAAATCACTACATCAGAATTTTTTTAAAAAGGAGGTCCTATTTATACTTTATCCAGACGAAGGCAGCTGACTGGACATCTTTTAGACCCTCAGGAGATGTGAAGACGAGAGTTTAACATAAAGCTTCTCACTTATCAATTGTGGCATATGCCTGGAGCAACATCAGAAACTTGAGTATTATTAATTTTATATGACGCTTGTTCCAGTATTATACAAATTTTTAAATGCTCAGGAGAATCACCATAAGACAGATTATATTGCCCTGGGGAAAAAAATGAAAATTCATTATATTATATCCATTAGTTACCGATAATGCCGCTAACATGAAAGCAGCCTGGAGAATTCTTATAATCATATACAATGTTATGATTGTAATAGCACATATATTTCAGTTATTCATCTACGATATTGGACGATTGAACGCCTTTAGGTACCATATATCAATAATTGCTAAATTTTTTAAGAGTAAACACATACCAGCTGCAGTATTTTCATCTACAATAAGTACAATTAGCCAAACAAGATGGGGGAGCAAATACAAATGTGTAGGAAAGCTCTGTAAGCATCATTTGTTGATGAAGCTGTATGTGAAATCTGTATCATAGATAATACCAATTATATATAATATTAAAAAAATATTTTGGACGGAAACTTTAAAATTTTTAGCTATTACTCCAACCTTTAGTTACTTCAATGTTGAAAGTGTAAGGGGATAAAAGAACACTTTAGTCCACGTAGAAAATGAGATGCTTGAAAGATGTTAGCTAAAATGATATTGTCATCAAGATTTGGAAAATAGATGTCCAAGCATTTCTGCCAGCTGTTAGCAAAATCTTTAAGCTTGCCTAATGTTATTTTAGTTATAATATTAATCAGGCCGGTTTTTAAAATCCAACCGAATCGAGCCTTTTGACAAAACTACTTGCCATGATTTTATATTTTTTCCATCTGAAGAAGAAAAAAAATTATGTTTGAAAAAAAGAATAATAAAAATAATCTAAATACATATGCTCACGATACGGTTTATTTATTGGCCTAATATCAAGGGGAGCATTTTATTAATACTGAATTTTATGAAGCTTATAGAATTAAAAGCGGCATATTTAATAGTCAAAATATGTGGAAAGTGGTAACTTCCATAAGAAACAAACAGATTCGAAATTTGTGGAATGCGCTTTGTCCACCTTGCACAGTGGCGAATATTTTAATAACATTTCCTAGTTCGACTTCTACAGAAAGGAATTGGTCGGTTTGGGGAAATATTCATACTTAAAACAGAATACTTTTGAAGACTTCTACAACAGAAAAATTGGTAAGAGTATATTGTACTTAAGAGTGATTAAAAAATATTAAAGAAAATAATAATATTGGTTAGACTCTGCTACGAAGGTCCAAACATTATCTGTGGCATAAATTAAAATATTATGAAATTTATTATTATTTCATTATAATATTATATATATACAACATAAAGTTAATATTGGCGTAAAAAGCAATTATTTGAATTTGACCTATGTAATATAATGATCTTTAACAGGAATTCTACATTTTTTAGAATATAAATCATATATAATTGAGATTCCCACTCCCCACTCAAAGTACATTTTTGAAGAATCTTTTTGCCTGTTTCCAGTATTTTGATATAAATATTTAAAGAAATAACTTATATGAGTATAATGTATGTCAAGTGTTTGTAAGAAAAATTATCTGCAAACTCTTACTTTATCATTCTCCACTTTAAAAAAATATATGTACGAATAGTTTTTATAATTTAAAGAATTTTTTATCCATCTCTTATATGGAATTCTAACAATAAATTTGCTATAGAAAGATCCTTTAGCTTCATCAGCTAAGCTCCAAAAGTCTCATGAATATTTTTACCCTGATCAGCTTTAACTTTTATATGTCATTGAAATGTACAGTTATTAGAACGATCCCATCCTTGCTCTTTTCAAATCACCTTTAATATTGATATAGGCCTCCCCACATTCCCTTAGTATTTATCTTTCATTTGCTTTGCTTCTAGAAGTTGAAGGGTTAGGTAAAATAAAAATAAATCTTTATATTTAATGAGCAAGTAATGCTTAACCCTTCGATACTTCAGTGGGGTTTATGAAACCCCAGCCTTGCTAAAATTGATATTGTTAATATGACTGATTATATTTTATTATTCAAAAAAAATAAAGTTATATAATTTTTTAGATAAATTTTATATTTCTTACCTTGAGTAATATTCAAAGTATCTTAAAAATTAGTTTTTTGTAAAATCTTATTTTTTGTAAGATATTTTAGTATTGAATAGTAACAACATACTAAGTTAATTTTATATAATTTTTTATTTCACTTATTTTGTGAATACTTATAAAACTTATTAAAGAAATTTTATATAAAATGTAAAATATTAATGTAAAATATCATAATAAATATTTTAAAATAAAGTTTATTTTTACCTATACCTTTTATACCGTGCCTTCTATAAATATTATGGTGGCAGTTAATAACTACCTGTTAGTCATAACATTACCTTCGAAATACACTATTAAACGAATTTATGATGAAGCTACCAACAATTACGTTTACTTAAGACACAAAACCAGGACGATTGCTCAAGTATATTACGAAAATTTTGACGACATGCAACACGTTTACAGGAGCATCAACAACAAGGAATATACAGACAGCGATGGAAAAAAATTTATTTTAAAAGCGAGGATGTATCAAAAATATTAAATAATTGTAGTATGATATATATTATGTATTTCATATAAATTATAAATAATTAAATATTAAAATATTATAAGATTATAATAAAATGAAACCATTGAAAAATTCTATACTTGAATGCCCTATATATTGTAATAACGTAGATTATTTCTTAAAAAGATTTGATGCAATACTAAAAGATCCACAGTATACAGGGGCTGAAAAGGCGTATGCTTTCACACAGAGACTTCCAGAAGAGGAATATCTAAAATTCGAAGCTATTTGTACGGTGGCAGAATTCACTAACCCGGCAATCGTTATCAAAAGGTTCAAGCTTTTACATCCGGAAAAATCGGTGGACTCTTACATAAAAGAATTCAATGCAGCTGAACAAGTAATATGTGAAACGTTCGAAAATTGGGTAAGCAAAGTAGGACACCAAGATTTAACAATTATCAAGGGAACAATTATCAAGGGAGCAACCATAATGGAAGAATTATCAGGGGAATAACTACAACCCAAGATATCAAAACAGTTATTACCCAAGACAACCAAATTTTAATCCGCGATACCAAAACAACTATAGATATCGAAACAACTCTAATTCAAGATTCTATAATAGAAATAATTATTATAATAATGATAATCGATACTACAATGATTATAAAAATAGATTTAATAGACATCAAAATGAATCACGGTACACACCTCGTTACAACAATAATCAAAATTACAACCAATCATATAACAATAGAAATCAGAGCAATAACAATCAACTCAGATACTCTAACAACATAAACACTGTCGATATAGAGGAGATAAAAGAAGATAATAATGATAAAATAATAAAAAAAGAACACAATTTATTTAATTTGGGTGCAAAGAACTTGGACGAGGACAATAAAGCAAATGATGCATATAAAGTAACAGTATACATAAACGATGTCCCTACGATGATGCAGATAGACACTGGTTCAAGATACACAATATTGCCGATTAATATTGCAAGAAAGATAGGAATCAAAATCTTAAATAAATCGGACATAAAACTCACGTATGATGGCAAGAGAATAGAAGTATTGGGAACTACACAAGTCAATGCAAGATTTTAAAAGAAAACTCATAAATTAAACGCGTATGTGGTCCAAAGTGACAAAATTGCACTTCTAGGTAGGACCTGGATAAAAGTTTTTGGAAATATATTGGATAAATTTGTAAATCAGATCGAAGAAAATCATAAAGATACGATAGAAAATTTGATAAAAGAATGCAAGTCAAAAATCAACAAAAAACCGATCTGTAGAAGCAACGTCAAGTTATATCTAAAAGAAAACGCCACACCCAAAATAATACCACCAAGAATAATTCCATACAAAAGAATTGATTTAATAACAAAAGAGTTACAGAAATGGCTCGACAACAAGATAATAGAACCAGTAGAGGAGGTACGCTGGGCAAGTCCACTTACTCCTGTTTACAAAAGTGATGGATCGCTCAGGTTATGCGCGGATTTCAAAAGCACGGTAAATCCTGCTTTGGAGGACTTCAAATACCCAATTCCACGGATAAACGATCTAATTGCAAAATTATCAAGGAAAAAAGTTCACCAAAATAGATTTCAAAGAGGCCTTCTTGCAAATTCCCATCGACAAGAATAGCCGAAACATTTTGACCCTTTCAACACACAAAGGGTATTATCAATTCACAAGACTACCTTTTGGTTTAAAAACTTCATCTGCGATATTTCAAAGTACCATGGATCGAATATTTGGGGAGATGAAGGATGTGATATTCTACATAGATGACTTACTGATAACTGGTGATAATGATGAAATACATATTAATAATATAAAAAAAGTCTTCGACAGAATAACTAAATATGGGCTCACACCAAATTTCGAAAAAAGCGTGTTTATGAAAAAAGAGATCAGATTTTTAGGACACGATATAGATGAAACTGGCATTCACCCGAACGAAAACAAAATAGATGCCATTACAAACATGCCAAAACCGACAACAAAAGAAGAACTAGCGACATTTTTAGGCATGGCCAGTTATTAAAGGAAATTTTTGTGCAACTTTGCTGACTTAGCTGATCCTCTTTACAAAATGGTTAACAAGGAAAAATGGATATGGGAAGATGCGCACCAAAAAAGTTTTGATGATTTGAAAACGTTGATTAGTAGTCCGCCAACTTTAAATTTTTACAACCCTGATCTACTAATTGGAATTGCGACGGACGCATCGAAAAAAGGACTAGGAGCAGTCTTATTTCACATATAAGGAGATGGTAAAGAAAAACCTATTGCGTTCGCATCAAGAACTTTGTTAAAAGCTGAAACAAATTATACAAATATCGAAAGGGAAGCGTTGTCTATAATATTTGCGGTAAAAAAATTTCAGGAATATTTAATAGGGACCAAATTCGTAATAATAATTGACCACAAGCCTCTTATATACATTTTTTCAAAGACACTCAAAGAAAACACTACAATATCGATGCGTTTACAAAAATGGAACTTGGCAATGGGAGCGTATGACTATACAATAGTACATAGACCGGGGAAAAGAAATTTAGTGTCAGATTGCTTATCGAGATTACCACAGGAAAATAAAGAAAACATGATAAAGAATGTTGTAGTTGAAAAGGTTGATGATAAATTATGGGATATACCAATAAACTTCAATCAAGTAGTTAAAGAAACAAAGAATGATAAAGAATTAATGGAGATAATTGATAATATTAGAAATAATGAAACAATAAAAAACAAAATATACAGAAATATGGAAATGGAATTGAGTTTGATAAAACATTGTTTATTTAAAGAAAACAGAGTAATAATACCACTGAATGAGAAAAGAGATTTTACACGAACTGCATAAAGGACATCTGGGTGCAGGCAAAACAAAAATGTTAGCGAGAGATTATTTGTGGTGGCCTGGTATAAACACGGAGATAGATCTGGAGATAAAAAATTGTGACTCATGTAATAGATTTTCGGACAATCCTCACAATATACAAAACCCATGGGAACCAGCAACAAAGATTTTTGAACGTGTACATATAGATTTTGCACAATTTGAAAACAACAATTTTATGGTATTTGTAGATGCATATAGCAAATTTCCGATTATAAAACGAATGAAAAACATTACGACGGAATCAACAGTAAAAGAATTGATGAGAATAATAAGCTTATTCGGAATACCACATAAAATCGTGACGGATAATGGTACGAATTTTACTAGTCATTTATTTAAAAAGTTTTGTGAAGATCATGGCATAAAACACATACTAACAGCACCTCATCATCAACAATCGAATGGGCAATGTGAACGGATGATAAAAACTATGAAAATGAGTCTTAAAAGAAATATGGAAAATAACACTAACATAGATTTGGACATAGCTTTAGAAAATTTTTTGTTTAATTATAGAAATACGCCGAATGATACAACAAATATGATACCCAGTAAAGTAATGTTTTCAAGAAATATCAATACGAAATGGGACTTAATCAAACCTATGGAAGATAACGAGAATGTTTTAAGAAGAAAAATATGCAAGAATAGAGAAATAGGAATAGGAGACAATATTTGGTACAAAACGTTTAAAGAAAATATTTGGGACAAAGGAGTAGTAGTACAAAAAGAAGGAAACTTGACATATAGAATAGATAATGGACATAACATTATTAGGAGACATCTTGATAAAATAAAGAAAAGAACAACAAACACAATGACAAACAATAATATTACACGGATTTTTAGAGGGGGAAGAGGTGAAGAAATTCAAAGTCAAACAAAAATTCAAGTTCAAAACCGGAATTATGACTTACGATCTAGAAAAACATGATAATTGTAAATAAATAAAATATTAAAAAAATAAAAAATTTTTGAAAGCAGATAAATTGATAAATGGAAATGTGAAGGTTAAATGCAAACAACAGTTCAACCGACGATATCTAAAGAGCGATGATACAATGCACAGACGAATTCAAGACAGATCAACAAATAAATAGCAAAGCTATAGAGGAGACGAACTACGGAGGAACGAAAGAAGACAATTGAAAAAGGGGGAGATGTTAATATGACTGATTATATTTTATTATTCAAAAAAAATAAAGTTATATAATTTTTTAGATAAATTTTATATTTCTTACCTTGAGTAAAAATAATCTTAAAAATTAGTTTTTTGTAAAATCTTATTTTTTGTAAGATATTTTAGTATTGAATAGTAACAACATACTAAAAAGCGTTAATTTTATATAATTTTTTATTTCACTTATTTTGTGAATACTTATAAAATTGATTAAAGAAATTGTATATAAACTGTAAAATATTAATGTAAAATATCATAATAAATATTTTAAAATAAAGTTTATTTTTACCTATACCTTTTATACCGTGCCTTCCATAAATATTAGATATTAAATAAAAACGGTTTATTATTATGTTATGAATTCTTCAGTATCTTCATCAAATATATCTTAGAATCTATATTCCGAATTTCATATACTTTAGTAGCTTTTAAGATTTAAGCATTTTGTAACTGATTTGGGCTTGTAAAGACCACACAATTTTTTCGAAAATTTTAAAAATTATTTCATTTTAAAATTATTTTTATCATTTATTATATCAAAGAAAAATATGTCATAATCTTACCAACTTCTAATTTTAATGAAAATGTGAGCATTTATAGTAATCAATTGATTACTAAATTATGGTGTTATTTAACAAAATCGAATCTTTGTTAATTTTTTCTAAGTTTATATTATATCATTTAAAAAAATTAAGACTTTACTCGAAATCTAAAATTACACACTAAAAAAAATCCTAAACACAAACTAAGAGAAAAAACAGAAACAACTCAAACAAACTCTCGAAACTAAAAAAAACTGTCAAAAAATATGCGGAATTACTAAAATCAGAAATACTAAAGAATTCCTTTATTCGTAATTTTTAAAATACAAAAATCATTAATTCAACATATATAAAAAAATCTATTTTTTAAACACAAAAAATAATAAAAATATATCTTATTACATCTAATTTAATATCCAATCAACCTTATTTTAATCGGTTGATTGGCATTTCGCGTAAAAAATATAAAATGTTAACGTATTTACAAATACGACATGCCACTCCTTTATGGGCTCCTGGCATGTCGGCATATATATATTTTTGTAAAAAAATAATTGATATATAACGGTGTTGCATGATCAATTAAATTGCTATAACAAATTAATAAAATTTTATAAAGTCCTTCACTTTTATTTAATTAATTCAATAATATCACGATTACCTTGAATATTTCAAAAAAATAGCTAATTTAAATGTGAATGACCCATTGTGATAGTGGATATAACTATGAGAAACACCAACCCGAAAGGAACAATAGATATTTCCTAAAGTATTTAATTTCAGAATCGTCATTAATATTATTTTACACATTAACATTAAGTTGTCTTGCCGGTGATAATAAAATCATGTCAAATCATCTGCTGCGTATCACACTTCGTCTTTTTCTTTTGCGATATCCATTCATAATAAAGAATGTTCATTGACTAATCATTGATAGAACTGTGATATTCCTTCGTGTATTGCTCAAAGCGGCGACGCAGAGAAATGTAGCCCCGCTGAATAACATGGCCATAGCATAAAGATCTCCATTTGCCTACATTGCCGTCATACATCGGAATCGGGTGGTTGTTATTGCTCCGATTAGTTGATTATACGATAATTCATGAGCATTGGCTTGATAATTAACTTGACACGAGTTTGTTAAGACTGTAATCGGCTAATACGAGTTCCTCATCCTATCATAGTCATAGCGTGCAAAGATCTGATTTTCATTTGTTTACATATACGTCCTATGTATGTCATTAGATGGTCATTGGGGATTTTAAAAAAATAAACAATTTTATAATTTAAAAAAAAAATCTTTTACAAAAAAAATTAAATTAAATAAACACTTTTATAATTTAATTTTCATAAAAAAAATTAACACTTCATACACAAAAACAAAATCAATCCATGATTGCGTTCCGAAACATAAACACATTTTAAACTTTTCATATTTCCTTTTACGGTATTCCACACATACACGGACCATTAAATTATAAACAAGAGAAAAAGGGGGGAAGAAAAAAAAACCCACTAAAAAAATTAAGACTTTACTCGAAATCTAAAATTACACACTAAAAAAAATCCTAAACACAAACTAAGAGAAAAAACAGAAACAACTCAAACACACTCTCGAAACTAAAAAAAACTATCAAAAAATATGCGGAATTACTAAAATCAGAAATACTAAAGAATTCCTTTATTCGTAATTTTTAAAATACAAAAATCATTAATTCAACATATATAAAAAAATCTATTTTTTAAACACTAAAAATAATAATTAAAATATATCTTATTACATCTAATTTAATATCCAATCAACCTTATTTTAATCGGTTGATTGTCATTTCGCGTAAAAAATATAAAATGTTAACGTATTTACAACAGTTTTTATTAGTTTCGAGAGTGTGTTTGAGTTGTTTTTGTTTTTTCTCTTAGTTTGTGTTTAGGATTTTTTTTAGTGTGTAATTTTAGATTTCGAGTAAAGTCTTAATTTTTTTAGTGGTGCCTTGTGACGCTGATAGTTTCCTAGGAGTTATTCGGTTTAGAAGGTAAAACAAAAAAATTTTAAATTATATAATTTTCTTAAATTTTTTGGCTGCGCATTTGTACTAACCATTATACGATTTTGATAGTGAAGTTTTTATTTAAGGTGCTGTATTAATATTTTCTACAAATATTTAAAGTGTTTGTAATTGAGTATTGGTATTGACTAAAAGATTCATGACCAAATGGTTCATTTTTTTAGGTATCATGATGATTATAGTGTGGCTGCTAAGATTTCACTATATAAGAATTTGGGTCTTAAAGTTTTGTATAAAAAGTTTGATGAGTTGGATTTAATTAAGCAGGGCATGGTAATTGGAATATTGGTAATAATTTATATATTGATCATTATGGTGAAATATTTGATAAAAAGGGGTACTGCGGTACTGGCAGGCATGTATTGCAATTGGAAGGAGGACACTGCGGTGTCAGATGTTTATAAAAAGAAAATGGCAGAAACGTATTTTAATTTAATATCGGATATTTATGGGAAGAAAATAGCAGACTTGGAAAGTAATCTAAAAGATGTTTTAGAGGAAATCAAGGCTGGAAATGTTGGGGAGAGGTCAGATAGGATCCTCCTGGAAATGAAAGAAATGAAAGAAGCCATCAATGCGTTGATAAAGGAAAGCAAAAGTACGGTTAAGAGCGAAGTGGATAATAGAAATATTAATAAGAAATTTAATGATTACAAGGAAAATAATGAAGTGTCGGTAAATAAAAAATTTGTAGAAATGATCATTTGCCATCGTTGCGGATGGAGAGGACATAAAAGGGATACCTGCGTAGTCCCAGAGCAGAGGTTTAAGGATGGATTTCCGTTAAAGAAATATGAGGTTGTAAATGCCAGTGTAAAGGTTGTTCGGGTGGATGAATCTCGAATATGTTTTAAATCTCGTAGGCCGGGGCATGTGGCCATGCGATGCAATGAAATGCCGCAAAATTTTCGGTGACTATATGATGGCAGAGTTAATCATATAGGGGTTGGGAGACCGAGGTATCGAGAAAAGTGTTATAATTACGAATATGATAATGGAAAACTTGATAATAGTAATAATAAAATTAAAGGAAGTGTTTCTTCCTTTAATTCTCGTAAACATAATATTAATGATTTCAAATGGGAACAATATCCTGTGAATATTGTCCGATATTTGAATAGAAGGGATGTCGGGGGTTTGGTGGGATAAATGTCCCAAAAATCTGGAGAAAAGAAATATGATTGCCAGTGAAAAATCTCTAAATTCCGAGTTGAATTTGGGAGATAATATTAATTCTAATGAAGTGGTTATTTCAGGTGGAGTGAGCATGGATCCTCCTACTAAAGTGTATGATATTTTAGTGACGGAGATCTTAAATGGACAATGTTTGTGTCCGAAGGTTAATGTGAAAGTTAGCAATAAGAATATAGATATGTTATTCGATACGGGAGCTAGCATTTCGATTATGTCTAGCGAAAATTTTTATAAGTATTGGCCTGGAAGAACACTTGAGAGGGAGTCTATGTGTGTCAGACAATTTGATGGGTCTGAAATTGTGGTTTTAGAAAAAAGTAAATTGGGGGTGCTTCTTAAGGATACTATGTTTTTCCTTGATTTATGGGTAGTAAAGGAAAATGTTGAGACTATTATGGGTTGGGATTGGATTACCAAGCTTGGTCCTCCCAATAATTATTGGAATATTTTTGATACTAGTGATAATGTAATAATGGATGTTGGAGAGAGTGAAAATTTGGATAATACTGATAATAAAATTTGTGAAATTTCGGAGGAGATGATGGAGAAATCGAGTAAGTTGGATTATAATGATGAGGGAAATGAGAAGCAAATTGTGGCCGGGGGAAAAGAGGATTGGAATAAGGTTAATCAAGCTATTCCTATTCTAGTGAGGCAGTATGGCATTATTTTTGATGAAAAACTAGGTTGTTTAAATGATTACCAAGTTGATGTTCAACTTAGGGAGGGTTTTTCACTGATCTTTTTGGCTTGTCGGGGAGTTCCTTTTGAATGGAGGAAGGAGATCGATGAGGAATTAGATAGATGGGTGAAGGACGGCATTATTATTCCTGTGGGATATAGCGATTGGGCAACTCCGTTAGTGCCTGTTAAAAAAGGCAAATGGTAAATTGAGACTTTGTGCGGATTTCAGGGTCACGGTAAATCGATGGGTGGTGGAGGTTAAATATCCATTGCCTAGGATTGAGGAGATTTTGGCTCAGTTGAAGGGTGCGAAGTATTTTTCCAAGGTGGATTTCTCGTCGGCGTATTTGCAGTTACCTTTGAGAAAGGAAATCCGTAAATTATTGACGATAACGACTCCAAAGGGGTTGTTTGCGTTTTGTAGATTACCATTTGGGTTGAGCGTATCTGCTCCCATTTTTCAACGGACCATGGCGTCAGTTTTTCAAGGATTGGAAGGAGTATTTTACTATATGGATGATGTATTAATCACTGGAGTGACGCCGGAGCAGCATAATCAACGTTTGGAGGAAGTGTTTAGGAGAATTCGTGATAAAGGCTTGAGAGCTAGTAAGGAGAAAAGTGTTCTGGGGGTATTGGAGGTTGAATATTTGGGTCATCGAATTAATGGAATTGAAGTGAAACCTTTGGATAAAAATTTGAAGAATATATCGAACATGAAACGGCCTGACACTAAGGCTGAGTTGCAGTCTTTTTTGGGTATGGTCAATTATTACCATAGGTTCGTGGAAGATTTTGCAAAGGTGGCGGCGCCGTTATATGATTTATTGAAAAAAGGAATTCATTATGAGTGGAAGGATGTACAGCAAATTGCTTTTGAAATTTTAAAGGAAAAAATTGGAAAAGAGCCAGTTTTGGTGTGTTTTGATAATGACTTGGAAATTGTTTTGGCGGTAGATGCCTCAAATAAAGGAGTTGGTGGTGCGTTATTACAGGTAATAGAGGGCTTGGAGAGACCTGTATTGTTTTTCTCGCGTGTTTTTCGTGAGGTGGAAACCAGATATTATGTGATTGAACAGGAGGCCCTGGCTGTGATTTTGGGGTTGACAAAATGTCGTGAATTTTTGATTGGTAAAAAATTTGTAATTTTTACTGATCACAAACCGTTAATTCACTTATTTCGGAAAAACAATCGGGAGTTAATGATGTCTCCCCGGTTACAACGTTGGTTGTTGTTGGTGGGCAGCTTTAATGTGGAGATCCGATATCGTTGCGGTAAAGAGAATTGTTTGCCGGATAGTTTGTCCCGATTAGGATTAAATGAATGAAATGATGAAGGGAACAAGGATAAGGTTCGAAACAGTGAAAAGGCCCTGGTTTGTTCACTTTCGCATATGCTCAAAGGGGGTCCTACCAATTGGGAGGATCTTAAGTTGAGTACATTGAGAGATAGAGAAATGACTAGGATAAAATTATGTGTAATGGGGAAAAAGACTTGGGAGGAGGATTGTAAAGTTTTTAAAAAGGTGAAGGAGGAATTGTCTGTGGTAGATGATTGTTTAATGAGGGGTAATCGTGCCGTAATTCCGTTCAAATTAAGGGGTGAAATTTTAAATTTGTTACATGCTGGACATCAAGGTCAAGGGAAGATGAAATCGTGGGCCCGTGAATATGTTTGGTGGCCGGGTATGGGAAAAGATATTGAAAATATCACAAGGACATGTGAGCCGTGTAATTCGTGGGCGGCGATGCCCCGAAAGGAGGTGGGTCAGATATGGCCCAGGTCGAGAAAACCGTGGGAACGCTTACATGTTGATTTTTTTGATTTAGACAAAAGGTCGTATTTTTTAGTAGTGGATTCGTATTCGAAATGGATAGAGTACGAGGAGGTACATCGATATACCACGAAAATTGTGGTAAGGAAATTGAGGGCATTAATGGCCAGGTTTGGATTGCCGGATACCATTGTATCTGATGGAGGACCTGCCTTTGTTAGCGAAAATTTCAAGCAGTTTTGTAAAGAGTCTAGGATTCGACACATTTTGACCCCACCCTATCATCCCAGCTCAAATGGTCAAGCTGAGAGGATGGTAGCAATTGTTAAGAATTGGATAAGAAAGGCTGGCAATCAGAGGAATGGGGTGTATTTGGCCCAGTTGTATTACCTCAATTCTAGGAATAAGGAGGGAATGACACCTGCTGAATTATTTTGGGTCGGAGGACTAGGGTTCCCCTAGATTTTCTAAGGGCCGAGAGTCACGAGAAGAGAGTTTTGGAGGACCGAAAGATTAGGTTTGAAGTTGGAGAAAAAGTATGTACTCGTTTGTTTGACGGGAGGGGCAAGAAATGGGCCAAGGGCATTGTTGGGGTAAACAGAGGTTCAAAGTTGAATTTGATCCAATTAGAAATGGGCGGCACAGTAATGCGCCACAATGATCATATACGACCGCGGAAGTAAATCTGAGGTCATATGATAATATAAATATGAAAATATATATATAAATAAAATGAAGGTGCATCCCGAAGGATTAGACTCGTTTCCGAGCAAATATATAATGTGTAAATGAAGGTTTGGGTAACATATTGTATGTGGGAATGGGAAGTTAAAGGATCAAATAGGAGAGGGGCTCATCTTAAAGTGGTACATATATATATTTTTGCAAAAATAAAGCATAAAAGTGAAATGAAATGTACGTGAACTGTTGGTAATCTTTTTGTTTTGGTTTATTTATTCTTAGTTTAAATTATTGTAATGGAAAAGGAGGTTATCCCGGTAATATTACGAGAAATTAAAGTATAGGTAGATATATGTAATGTTAATTTGTTAATGTTCCGGCTGTCGGTAATAAACAAGGAAAAAGGATTGAAATTGTGGTAATGTACTTATTGTAAAAAAAAATGAAAAAAATAAATGGGATAAAAAGTGTTGTAATTTATTTCGTGAATATAGTGTAATTGTGGTTAAAAGGAAAAGAGATAAAAAAGTTGTAATTCATTTAGTGAATACATTTTTGTTCATAGCCTTATAAGATAAATCACGGCTGTTGAATATTAGTATTGGTACTGGGAAGATATTTGTAAAAAATTTAAAAAGTTTTTTTTAAAAGTTTTTTTTTTGGTTAGCACGTGCGGCGTGTTTGAGTTATTTGGTACTGGGAAGATATTGGTAAAAAAGGAATTAAAATTAAAAAGTTTTTGTTTGAGTTTTTTTTTTCTTCCCCCCTTATTCTCTTGTTTATAATTTAATGGTCCGTGTATGTGTGGAATAATTGTTAATTTATTTTTTATAAATAATATTTTAAATAATTTATTTGTATGAAACAATTATTTACCTGTTAAAATGAAATAAAACTTAAATCAAATATAAAACCTAATTTAATGAATGTTAATCCGCAGGTTGGCGCTTTATTATCATAAAAAAAATTTATTTACAAATAATAATTAATATTAATTATTTGTTACAAAATAGGATATCTCTTTCTTTAAATAAGTTTTATAGAGAGTGGGTTTCAAGACCTGAATGAGCCAAAATTGTATGAGGGTTTAAGGAACATGAATAATGATTTATCCATCTTTCTGCCCTAATTTTGAAGTTTTGTTGACAAATATTACATTTATTTTTAAAATTTTTATAGCTTATAATGGCGATTTAAAATATTCGGTTTTATAATATATGACCCTGTTATTTTTTTAAACCCGAAGGTATTTTTTTGAAAAGTAATTTTAGGCCCAGCCTGGGTATATTAAAAATATTTAAAATACGGCCCGCCCCACCAGCCAAGGCCCTTGCCAGCTCTGATATATTTTTAAAAAACGACTTGTTGAATAAATGTAATATTTTCCAAATGATAACTTAATCTTAATTACCATTGTGCACAAAATAAAAGAGCTTGTAGAATAACATTCGAATCTGGTGAGGTTATTATGCTATAAAAAAAATATTGGGGAATGGGCCCGGTAAGATATCATTCATACGAATCACGTGGCTCCTAATCCTTTTAATTCTAAATTGGTTATCAGGGAATTCATTCAATATTTTCCGCTTAGTAATAATGTATTATGGCAGGCTAAATTTTCGAAGTAGGACTTTTGCATGATTCTGTAATTGTACTCGTTATATTCTCACTAGTGTCTAAAATTCTTTAATTTTTTTACTCCCCCACCCCCCATTTTAAAAGAAATACAAATATCATGTTTTAAGCTCCAAATTATTCTGATTTATGTAACTTATGAAATCGTATATTAATTCAAAAGGAGCATTCTTGAACATTTCTGAAGCGAGTACATACCTGGTAATTATTAGCACATTGCATTCAGTAATAAATATATTTTTTTAATCTAAATATTTACCTACTGGAAGTTTATTTTGTTAATTTCTGGATGTACAATGTTGACAAATATAAAATGTTAAAAATTTTCTTGAGAATTTATTCTATTTCTTTGTCGTATATTTCTTAGGCCCATAAAGAGCTCCAAGAAAAATACTGACTTTATAACATTTTCAAGTGACATTATCCATGTATATATTACTTTAATATAGAAAAATTTAAAAATAATTAAAAATTCAATATTTTGGAAAAGGTTTAATTAAGCATTAAATTCTAAAATTTCAAAGTATTTATCTTCGTAAGATATATGCTCTTTTTCTTTGATAGTTTATGCCGATAGAATATCAAACCTTTTATTTGTATATATTAAATAATTGAAAACATATTTTAAATTATTACAAGAGTCTAAGAGAAATAGATTATTCTTCAATAGCGCAATAAATAGTACGAATTACTTTAAATTGGTTTTATCAATCTTCTAATCCTGTCGGTGGTTTAATCACTTTAGTTATAATTTATAAATAAATTTAATTTATTGACATTTAAAAAAATTGGGTCTTTGATTACACGCGTGTGGAAATGAATTTTATCTTTGGGTATGGTGAACTTAAAAAAGAAAATTCTCGAGAATCAGGTCAGGGAAATGATTATTCCAAGATATTTAATTAAAATCATTCTAAAGAAGATTCTTCCTTAATTGTGACCATAAATTTTTATAAAACACAGATCAATGTTGACTCACATCTCCCCACAACTCATAGACAGAAAGACTGAGACGCGCTGAACCACGACCTTGCCACTATCTAACCCGCCCGACCAATATCGGAAATAAAAACGATCACAATTTTGAAATGAATATTTTCTATTTTAATTTAATTTATATTTCTATATTTAGTAGCAGCTCTACTATGGGTAGATGGGGTATTTTTTTAAGAATAAATTTTTTTTTAAGTAATATAATATATATTATTTTTAATAAAATATATTTTTGAAAGTTTAGTTTATTTTATTATTTATTTTATTCAATTCAACTTTCAGTCTCGTTCAGCCTTTCCCCTCTTGTCAAAATATTATTATATTTAGGTTGCTAAGATTTAGATAAAGCATGTTGAAGATAATTATTAATCTATGATTTTAAAAAATGAAATAAATCGAATTTAATAATTTTATTTAATTATTATTTTTTTATATATATATGAGGCGCCAAACATATAAAACGAAATAAATAAATTATTCAGTTATTTTTGTTTAATTTTATATTAAAATTTTTTTTTTTAAAAAAAATGAAATATATTAGAAATAAATGGTTAAGGAATAGGTTCTAAAATAAAAAATTTCGAATATCTTATTGTAAGAGTTGTATGTACAAATATCTTCAAAGAAGATTCTTTAAGCAAGATCTATCTAGGGACTAGCATCTTCCTTGAAAATATATAAATATAAAAACATTTTAATTTTTTTGTATAAGATTAAATTTAATACTAATAAGTCCTTGTCCTACCAGATAAATTCTAATTTATCCTTTATTTGGGGGGAAAAAAAGTTATTTTTCGAATCGTTGCAAAAGTCGCTGAAATAATCGATCGGTTGACCAACATAATAACTCATTTTAATCATTATTTGTTTTTTTTGATATTTTTAAGCCCTAAATGTAGTGTTGTTAAACGGCTCATTCTGAGCCGATTTTTTAAAACGGCTAATTCAATATTTCCCAAGCCTCTCGATTTCGAGAATATATGTCTAGACCTTTGTTCCTTCTATGAGCAAAATTTTCAGGCTTGCGTAATATTTTTTGTTATAAGTCCGAACTTAACTCAGGGTGTTATCTCAGTATTGGGAGAGCTAATCCAAGGTTTGTTAAATCTTTCTTTATTAAAATAAAAGATTAATTTTAATAATAATGATGTTTAATTACTTACCCTTGAGTACCTAAAATATATAATGTAATTCCTTTCAATAATTCTAATTTATCAAATTATATATTTACCTTTTCTTTATTAACTATTTCCTTTTTTATTAAATTTATTTTCAAAATGTCATCCGATTGTATGTGTGTAAAAAAGCAATTTTTCTTAGCTATTTATATAGCCATAAAACATTATATGTATTTACATATTAAAATAATAATTTTTGGAAGAAATAAATACACAAAATAAAATCCATCATTTAAATTAATCTTGTTACATAAACTATAAAAAAAATGTAAAATTTGTTTTGCATATACAAATATAATTTTTCGCAGAAATAAACACATAAAATAAAATCCATCATTTAAATTATCTTTGTTCCATAAATATACTTTGCATAATCCAACATTTTTCTAGATAAAATATTGATTTAGCCTTTTTTAAAAATCGGCACAAAACGAGCCGTTTAACAACACTACATAGATGGACCCGATTAAAATTTTTCTAACCCCAGAAAACGCTATCGCGTTTAGTTGCTTCTTTACATGAGTTTTTTACACGAATACCTGTCCATTAGTTAAATTTAACCAGCTCGCATATGACTTTTCTAAAAAAAAATTCAACCTAAAAATATTGTATAAGCCACCGGCGTGCCCAATTTTTAAAAATTAGTTAGGTTCTTTATTTTACTTTGATATTTTTTTATTTTTTTAACATCTGTGTCCAAACCCATTTTATAAAAATTCAAAAAGTTTCATAACTTTTATGAAAAATCGAATGTCATGATTTTATTTTTATAGTTAAAATAAATTTGTGTATTTAATCTTTTGATATTTTAAACACAGCAAATATTAAAGCGCCAGCTAGTGGATTGATATTCATGAAATTAAGTTTTAAATATTTTTAATTTAAGTTTTTATTTATTTTAACAGGTAAAAAATTGTTTCATGCAAGCAAATTTTTAAATATTTAGTTATAATAAATAAATTAATAAATAAGGATAATATAAATTTAGAAAAATTTGCAAAAATTCGATTTGGTAACATACCATAATTTGGAATCAATTAATTACTATAAATGCTCACTAGAAAAATAGATAGTTTTGTTGTTAATGATATCATATTTTTATTATTAAATAAAAATTTTTAATCTTACTATAAACTAACATATTATTTCTTTAATTTTATATTAATAAATTATCCATTAACTTAATAGTTTGATTTATTATTTTGTCAATACTTTGAGCGACTAACTGAAAATTGGTAACATTCAGATGATTTTTATTTTATATATAAAAAAAAAAAAAAATTATGTAAATTTAATATTGTACGAAATTATGATATAATTTGTGTAAAATAATACATAGCGTTAAAATACTAAAAAATAATATAAAATAAAATAAAATAAAATATTATATAAAAACCGAGGTGGGACTACAAGTTCCCAAAAAACATCTGTAGTTATATTTTAAAATTATGATTTGGAGGTTTTGTTTTAAGAAATAAGATTCTTTAGGTTCTGATGTAAGGGCTCTTATCTTATCCCCTATATTTTTTAAAAACTTTAGAGTTCCACTTGGCATATGTCCAAGGGAAGAGATGACAATCGGTGTAAAAATATAATTTGTGAATTTGGAATATTTCATTGTTTTTTTTTCTCGGCTATATCAACCGGATTAGAATTTAAATTTTTTGGGAAAGAAGATATGCATGTGAAGTCCCAAATTAAGGATTTCCCTAAAGACCAAGGCACGGAAGTTAAACCATCTGGTCTTAAGCCATCATCTAACGATAAATTTGTAGGCTCCAGGATGTTTGGTATTCGGGCCCTGGTAAGAGAACGGCTAATAGCTAAATTAATTGCTGCATGCCTTGCATGCCTGCCTTGACTATATATACAATTTAGACCATGTCTCCCTTTGGAGTCAACTAATGTTTTACATTTGATGCATGTATGTGGTTGAACAATGTTACATCCAAGTCGATGGTCTATGGCAACTCTTAATTGTTCATCTGATAAGAGGTTACCTAGGTTAAGACTTGGTAATGCTTCCAACCATTCATAGCCACTAGTACAGTCAGCATTCTGTAATAGTTGAATATACTCCAAAGGGGGGTTTGATGAGATTATTTTAAAAAATTTTTTAATTAAAGGTTCGAAAAGAGATTGGTGTGTTAAGATCGTGGGTAAGACAGCTTCAGGTGGAGCTAAAGATGTCCAGGCTGTCAAGGCTGAGTTTAAAAGGTTATCTTTAGGAGAGATAAAAGAAGATATCATGGCGTTATTCATCAAACGCGATGCCAAAAATGAGGAAAGAGATAGAAGGTTTAAAGGATATAAATCTAAACCACCCATTTTCGAGGGTAATTGTGAGAAACCCCAATTAAAATCTTCCAATTTAATATATAAAAAATTTTTTCTAATAAACTTCTAAAAAATTCATGAACACGATTAATAATTTATGAAGATCTAAAAATATGTACTATCTTTGGTAAAAATAAATATTTTTTAAAAGAAAAAAGCTCTGGTGTGAAGGAATTTCGTTTAAAATAGTTTCGAGTCCTGATAAGCCTTCGAAAAATTTTTTCACGAACACCTCACAGTTGGAAAAACTGCTTAAAGGTGAACCTAGAAGATTAATTTCACTTTTTTTGATGATTTTAAACCCTTGGACTTTGAGAGTATTTGAATTTAAAAAGCATATTTCCGATTTAGCTTTATTTAGAGTAAGGCCTATGTTTAGAGAATTTTTCTCTATATAATCTATCGCTGCAAGAATATTTTTAGAAGGTCCGCAAATGGTACCATCATCTAGATACCATATGTTTAAATCTAAATTAAAAGAGGATTTTAGACAATGAACTAGGTTATGTATACCTAAACTAAAGATCAGAGGGCCCAAAGGGTCTCCTTGTTGAATACCCTCGTCAGAAAGAATTGTATATTCCCCGAATTTGAGAGGGGTTCTACAGCCATAAGACTGTTCAATAAATCTTGCATAAACTGGGAATTTTTCATAAAAAATGTTTAAAAATGTTTTTCTGGATAAAGAATTAAAAGCATTTTTAAAATCAAGCTTACAGACTACGGCGTCTGGAGGAGGATCTTCGATATATATGCGAAGAGAGTGAGCGGCTATTTCGCATCGAATAAAAAAAAAGGTAAAAGCAGCACAAAAATAAATATAAAGATCAATTATTATGTTACTTGTATTAAATTGTCCATCTAATAAAACATAGATATAACATATTCCTATTATTCACATCTGTTTCTATCATTAATTACCCCTTTTGTTTAATGTATATCAATTTTTCTATACATTTATTTTTTACACGACATTATATGATATTTTCTTCAATTGAAACTGGATCAAGCCAAATTTAAGGATGGCCAATATGTATAAAATCTTCAATAATAATATTTTATTACGAAAAATCGTTATTTCTTTTATGACAAGTACAATAGTTGTTGTCAACTCACTTTTGATATATAAATAGGTGAGAATTAGGTAATCATCATTAATTTTTTTTATATAGACAACGACGATAAATTTATTTTACGGAATTTAATAAATCATTTACGACTAGTTTTTACACCCCAAATACGATCGACCATGACATTCCCCGATTGGGCAAATTTTAAATCCGCTCTAATTCAGCGGTGCGGGAAAAGATATATTAAGCACTATACAAAGGATCATACGAGATATCACAGCCAAAATTCATAAAATATAGCAGCTATTACAGAATTTTCCAAGAATATTTTCTGATACATTAGGACACTTTCTAGGCAAAAAAGATGTAAGACTGATTCCCGACGCCCAACCCCTATTCATCATACCCCGAACAATACCCTATTCGCTAAAGTCAAACAAATGCTAGACTGGGAAAACAAAGGGATTATAGTAAATGCCGATACAGTAAATGGTGATCACCAATTGTACCCATTTAAAAGGCTGACAATACCTTACGCCTATGGATAGATTACAAAATTACCAAATATCCGTATGTAACGCCCAAATGTTACCCGATCAAGCTGAAGATTTTTGGAACACTACAAGAAGGACCATTTTTCTGTGATAGATCTAAAAGAAACCTATACATAAATACCAGTCTCGGAAACCACAAGCAAATTGTTAACAATTAGCACCCACTTAGGCCCATTCAATTTCAAGTGACTTCCTTCTAGTTGGAGCAGGCCGGGCCGTATTTTAAGATTTTAAAATATAACTGGGCTACATATTAATTTTTTAAAATATACCCGGGCTAGGCTTATTTAAAAATACCAGGTTTTAAGAAATACCAGGACCATATATTTTAACCGAATATTTTAAATCGCCATTATTAGCTACATAATTTAAAAATAAATGTAATATTAGGTAGGTCTACAACAAAATTATTCAAAATTAGACGGAAAGGTGGATGGATCCACTACTCATGTTCCATAAACCCTGATACAATTTTGGCACATTCTGGTCTTGACTTCTTTTGATATAGAGATAGATATCCTATTTTGTAACAAATAATTAATTTCAATATTATTATTTGTATATATGAATAAATTTTTATAAAATATTTTTAATAATAAAGCGCCAGCATGCGGATAAATATTCATAAAATTATGTTTTAAATATTTTTAATTTAAGTTTTTATTTATTTTAACATCTAACAAATTTTTAAATATTATTTATTAAAATTATTTAATAATAATGATAATATAAATTAAGAATCAAAAACATCGATTTGCTAATAACAATTTTTACTATATATAAATGCTCACTTTTGAAAATGAAATAATTTTATTTACACATAATATACATTTAGAATTTTTTTTATGATGGAAATGTAAATTCTATTACTTCTTCTATGATATCTGGATCCATTATATCAAATAGAATTTTTTTATAATATATCTATCTATAAAATGAATATTAATATGACTTACAAGATTTTCAAGAAATTTTCAATATAAACAGAAAGAAAACCTTGATGTTTAATATTGTAACTTATAACTAGATGAAAAACTGGTGTTGCTAATAAGCCGATTACTGTTCAGGAGTTGGCTCAAGCCGGCTCAGGAGTTGGCTCGAGTCTAATTTTGAGCCAAAATATATTTATTTAAATATTTAATATAATAAATATCTAGAGTTCGTGTATACCATGCCAAGTTACCTCATATATTTTTAATAATATTTTTAAATTTTTTTTGACATAATAATTTATATTAGATTGTTTATATTATGAAAATATATTAATTTATTTGAAAATTTTTTGTGTTATTTTATATGATCTTTTTAAAAATAATATTTTAACGTGACAATTGTCATATTCGCTATATTTAAACATTTTTGAAATTTTTTTACACAAAAGAGTAAAATAATATTTATATTGTAAGGGGATGTCAAATTATAAATTCAATGAAGATATTCCTTGGAAAAATGACAATTATCATAATCGGTGTTATTAAACATGTTAGATTTTTTTGACGCTAATGGGCAAAAATATGTATTTTTAACATGTTAAATTAAGAATTTAGTGAAGATATACCATAGATATGTGACAATTGTCATAATCGTTGTTTTTAAAGTTCTTTGAATTATTTTGACGCAAATGGGCTAAAATAAGTATTGCTAACATGTTAAATTAAGAATTTAGTGAAAATGTACCATAGATATGTGACAATTCATAATCGTTGTTTTTAAAGTTCTTTGAATTTTTTTGACTCAAATGGGCTAAAATAAGTATTGCTGGCATGTTTAAATAAAACTTTAATGAAGATGTACCCTAGATAAGTGACAATGGTCATAATCGTTATTTTTAAAGTTTATTGAATTTTTTTGACCCATATAGGTAAAAATAGGTTGTAAACATGTTATAAAATTTCAGTGAAGATGTATTATAGATAAATAACAATTGTCATAGTCGTTATTTTAAAGTTTTTCAATATTTTTTTGAGAAATCATTCAAATAAAGATATTTTTTTTAAATTTTATTGAAATGTTTCAGAAAAATCAATCTCATTCTTTAATTTTCATTTTTTTTGAGCGTTGGTACCATTTAGCGAAACAAAAAAACAAATGGCAATTTTTATGCTCATAATTTTTGTCCCTTTTCATCATGCTTAAAATTTGATAAAAATATGCAAAGTGATTACTAAAGAGAGTTGCTACTCATATTAAATTCTAAAACTTTTAAGATATGGATTCACAATCTTATTCCTTAAAAATAATTTAATTCTACATCTATTAAAATGTATAACCTTGCATTCGCAGTTAGCAAAAATTTTTGTCTCATGGCGAAATCGTCTGAGTCTGATTTCATGGTAAGATTTTTATGAAAAGAACTTAAAAACCATATACCATGTTTACAATATATATTTTAATTTACATCAAAAAAATTCAAAAAACTTTAAAAATAACGATTATGACAATTGTCACTTTTCTATGCTACATCTTAGTGAAATTTTAATTTAACATGTTTACAATCTTTATTTATACCCATTTACGTCAAAAAAATTTAAAAATCTATAAAAATAACGACTATGGTAATTGTCACTTTTATATGGTACATCTTAATTTAGATTTCAATTTAACATGTTAAAAATAAATACATATTTTTACCCATTAGCGTCAAAAAATCTAATATGTTTATCGATTATGATAATTGTCATTTGTTCAATCAACATCTTCATTGAATTTATAAATTTACTTCTTTACAATATAAAGATTATTTTTACCCTTTTGCGTCAAAAAATTTCTAAAATGTTAAATATAACGAATATGACAATTGTCGCATTAAAATATTTTCGTTAAAAAGATCGTATAAAAATAACATAAAAATTTAATATAAATATTTTTAAAAAAATTATTTAGAAAAAAATACTTAAAAAATAGATAATTTTACAAAGATTGTTTATTTATAATAAAATGCTCAAGAATTCATCAAAAATGATTTATTTACAAAGAAGATTTAAAATTCTTATCAAATCAAAATATGTTCAACAAAATATATAATATATTATAAGCTAAAATCTTTGTTGATATTGAAGATAGAAATATTAATAATCAACTCAAACGATTGAACAATGGGGGTTAGACCTAAAACAACAATAAAAAAGTTTGAGACGGGCTGGCCCTAAGAATATAAAGCACGGACTATGTCTAAATATTTTTAAAAAATCCTGGGCAGGCCAAATTATTTTTTTTGAGAATAGGAGCCGGGACGAAATTTTTTTATTTTAAAAATTCGGGTCATGTAAATTAAGTCTGCAGCTATCTTTTAAAATAAATAATACAAAAAAACCAGATTTAAAAATTCATAAACAATACTTAATATTAATAAAAACCACCTTTAAAAATGTTTACCATTATTAAGACTAAGATAATGGTAAACATACTGAGATGGTATTAGCACACAATGAGAAAAGAAGTCCTATGAACTACATAGGAAATGAGGTAGAGAGTTTGGAAGTGATGGGCAAACATTAAAGAGGAAGGCCAAAACTTCAATGGGGCCATAAAGATAGAACCAATATAAAGAAGTATAAATTAGATAAAAGAGATAGTATGATTAACATAAAGTGGAGAGAGATATTGAAGGAGCTTAACACACAGAAAAGGTGAAACTTTTTTATAAAAAATAATATATAAAAAATAATATTTATAAAAAAACAAGGAAAAATTTTTTAAAAAAATTATAATTATAAATTAATAAATTTAAAATGTAAAGTTTAGAAATAAAATATTAGAAGGGGAGTAGGTTAGTAAATATATTTAAAAATTTAAATATAAAGCGCCAGCTTGCGGATCAATATTCATTAAATTAAGTTTTAAATATTTTTGATTTACGTTTTTATTTAATTTTACAGGTAAAACATTGTTTAATACGAATAAATTTTTAAATATTATTTATAAAAATAAATTAATAATATTGATAATATAAATTTAGAAAAATTATCAATAATTAGATTTTTTAAATAACACACCATTATTTATAAATCAATTCTTGGCCCTAATATTCGTCTTATTAGGATCATTAGAATTTTTTGTAAGATGGAGATTTTAATTCTTCTTCTTCTATGATGTCTGAATCTTGAGACTATTTTTTATTGGATAGCTTGAAAATGAACATTATTATGACTTATAAGGTTTTCCAAGATTCAATAGAAAAACTTGATCTTTAATATTTTAACTGATTAGATCAAAAAATATAAAACTCGGTTCAACATTTAATACTGCATAAATTTGAATTAAATAATATTTAATTTTAAATTAAGAAATAAATAGATTTATAAATATTTAAAAAATTTAAAAGAGCGGAGCTAATTCCCGTTCCCGATTTTTAAAAGGAGACCTGTTTTTCCATAAAACCGATTTTTAAAAGGAGACCTGTTTTTCCATAAAACCGATTTTTAAAAGGAGACATGTTTTTCCATAAAAACGATTTTTAAAAGGAGACCTATTTTTCCATAAAAACTCTGTTATAATCTATTGATTTACTAAGTAGCCCATTTTCCCTATAGGGTTTTCGAATTAGATCACCATTGGGCATCCGCAAAGAAACCTGGGAAAAAATATAAAAAAATAATTTAGACAGCCAACACTAGTGTTAAATGTCTCAAATCAATAATATATATATTTTTTTGTATATTAAAAACAGGCATTCTTTTAATAACAGAAGTGGGATAAGGATAACAAAGTTTTCCCAAAATAAGCATCATTTATAGCCTCCATTTTCTAAAAAGAGAAAAATTGGGGAAATTTTTTAATATTGGGTTAAAACTATCAGATTCACCGATACCAAATTGACGGAAAAGTAGAAACTTAAATTTGGTGCCCGATATCAGGGTTTATCCATAATATTCGTAATGAAATTGCTATTAATGATTATATCACAAGTTGTAATTCTCTTAGATTATAATTATTTTCTATAAATAAATAACTTTTTTTAAAATATATATACGTTTTGACATATGTTTTTTTTAAATTTATTTTAAATAAAATTTAGAAAATTGGAAAATATTAATATTTCTTAAAATTTTTATTTAATTTTAGGATTGGATTGGGTTAGTATGAATCAGAGCCCTTGTAGAGATACCATTCGCACCCCCGGTTACAAAAATTTTCGGCCCGGCCCGGGTTTTCTATTTTCAGAAATCAACTCAAATTAGTGAACGATGGTGTTTAGACCTAAAACAACAATAAAAAAGTTCGAGACGGACCGGCCCTAAGAATATAAGCACGGACTATGTCTAAATATTTTTATTTCGGATCATGTAAATTAAGTCTGTAGCTATCTTTTAAAATAAATAATACAAAAAAAAACAGATTTAAAATTCATAAACAATACTTAATATTGATGAAAACCACCTTTAAAAATGTTTACCATTATTAAGACTAAGATAATGGTAAACAGACTTAGATGGTATTAGCACACAATGGAAATGAGGTGGAGAGTTTGGAAGTTATGGACAAACATAAAATAGGAAGGCCAAAACTTCAATGGGGCCATAAAGATAGAACCAATATAAAGAAGTATAAATTAGATAAAAGAGATAGTATGATTAACATAAAGTGGAGAGAGATATTGAAGTATATTATATTAATTTTCAATTTTTTATAGCTAATAAATGGCAATTTAAAATTTTCGATTTTAAAATATATGATCTTTGGATGGAATGGATGTATTATTTCCCGATTATCGTCTGCGTATTATAATATTCTATATCCACCATTTTTTTTCTTCAAAAGTCATTTTTTTCGATAAATCAATTCTTCAATAGCGTATTCTTACAATAATCAACAATACACTTTTGTTTTATAGTGTTAACTCCTATTGAAAAATGGAGAGGAATTTTTGTTTAAAGAATGCTCATAAAAATTAGAAAAATGGACATAGAACAGCTACAAGCTCAGCTGACATACAAATATAATATTAAAACAAATAAGCTTTGAGATTTGGAAATTATTGCTATCTATTAGCGCAAAATCTTTAGCTATTTTGACTAAAATCTTAGTCCGATCGTTTTTAAAAAATCTACACGATTCAAACTTTTTAACAACCCAACAACCACAGATGACATTAAATTATGTTTGAATAAACTCAGACCAAGCTTGTTTATAGTATTGTAGTCATGCAAAAATACGATCAACATCGTCATTCGTAAGTATAAAAGTAATTCACGATTTTTATAGAACAATATTGGTCCTTAACATTTCTGTCCGATTATTAGAAAAAATTTGCATGAAATTCATTTTTTAATAAAAGCTGAAATTTTCCTACTTTTTTTGTTAACTTTAAAATTATTTCTTCTAGTGATTCTCTCAAGTTGCAAAAGTTAATCACTAAATGGATAATAACACATATTTATGGATTTTCATTTTTACTAGTAGTTCTACCTAGACCTACCATATGCATTTTAATTATTTATTTCAGCACAGATATATTTTGTTGTGTTTGTGATAATTTACGTTTTTTTATTTAATAAATTTATTATATTTTTTCTAAAAACTATAAATAAATAAATATGATTAATTAATTTTATTTTTGTTTTACATGGTGTTCTTATAGAGGAAAATGAGTAAATAATGAGAAGGAAAAATTTAAATTCTATTCAAATGTTTAAATTTTGAAATACAAACGTAATATTTTGAAAAGAATAATAATATAACAATAAGTAACAAAAATAAATACCCATAAGAAAATTTTAGATAAACTTATTGTAAATTTTAAATTAAATAGTTTAAAATCTTAATGAATACTAGTATAATAACCAAAGAAAATAAAGATATTGGTAGTTGTCTGTTCAACAATCTTCACCACTACTTGTTGGTGGTAACCTCACTTTATTTTAAATATAAAAATTTCTATGGGGGTTAAAAAATTTTCCAAAGAAAATTGGGTGTTCAAAATATTTAAGGCGTATAATATCTATTTTATATAAAAGTTATCGCACTGCTTTGTACAATCAGCGCAACTGAAATAAAGTCGAAATTCTAAAAACCAGTAATCACTATTGATTAAATATTGCAATTTCTTATTCAATTACCATTTTCGTTAGCCTATGTTTTAATATTTAATATTATTAAAATTTTTAAAAAAAAATTTCTATTTACCCTTTTTTTAATTATCTTATAAATAATTTCTGACATCCATGAAAAATTGTTTAAATGAAGAGAAATCTAAATTTTCATTTTAATTGTTAGTTAAATATAAAATGTAAATAATTCTGTGATAGATCGCCTGCACTACACCCATACACCAGTAACGGATACCACAAGCAAATTGTTAACCAAATTGTTAACAATTAGCATCCACCTAGGCTTATCCAATCAATCGACTTACTTTAGGTTGGAGCGGGCTGGGTCTTATTTTAATTTTTTCAAATAAAACGAGGCTACATATTTTTTTTAAATATACCTAGCCTGGGTTTAAAAAAAATTTCCCGGTCAGGTAAAAAATAACCGTTTTAAAACAGAATAAATTAAAAATAATTATAATATTAGTCAAATATTATAGGTTTATCACAAAACTCTTCAGAGTTAAGCTGAAAGTTGGATGGATCCACTCTCATTATCCTTAATTATGACACAATTTTGGCTCATTTAAGTGTTAAAACCTTATAAATGCAAAATAAATACATATCGTGATAAAGCGCCAGCTTGCGGATTAATAATCATAGAATTATGTTTTAAATAGTTTTGATTGAAGTTTTTATCTATTTTAATAAATAAAAAATTGTTTCGTACGAACAAATTTTTAAATATTATTTATAAAAATAAATTAAAAAATAATGATAATATAAATTTAGAGAATCAAATGATTATATTTTATATATTTATACCTGAAACCAATAATAAATAAATGTTTCATAACAATCAAAGTTTTTTGATGGTCTGGATGATTCCAAATAATCTCACAAATTCCAGCATTTCTGCAAATCTTTTGGTAATTTTTATTGTTCCACTTCCATGTCCTAAAATATTTAATATATCATTTAATAATAATTATTCTTACATTTTAGAAGGTGTAATATTATCTTCTCACTTCAAAATTCAAAACAAAAAATACAAGCTATTTTGCCTTTAAAAAATAATTTAAAATGAAAAAACAAAAATGTGCTCAATTTGAAAGAATGCATTTAAAATGAATTATTTGCTTTTTGAAACGCATCGTTGAAACATTCTTTTTGTGTGCACTATAAGATCTAACTTCTTTTGGAAGAAAAAAGATTTTCTATGATGGAAATTATTATATATTTATTTATTGTGTAAAAAAAATGGCTATTTGTAACATAAAAGTGGGAAAAATATATTTAAAAAAGAAGAATACCATGTGGTTGAACTAAGAAGAAAAAGGAAGTGTTTCGAAGAAAAAGATAGTGTTTCGAACACTTGTAGTGCCCTTTTAGGATTTCAAATGAATTTTAGGTTTGAGGGATAGAGACTCGTTTTTAACCCCTGTGCCTGTCCTTATTGAAATTTTTCTACGCAATTGAAATTCGAATTTCTTCTTCTTTGATGTCTGGGTCTATATTATCAAAGGCTATTTTTTTTATCATATATCTATAAAATGAATAATAATCATGACTTTTACAAGATTTTCCAAAGAAATTTTAAAGTAAAAACTTGATATTTAATTTAACTTGATTAGATGAAAAAATAATTATTATAAAAACTCAGCTTAACATTTAATATTGGAACAATTTTAAATAAAATAAAATTTAATTTTTATTGAATTTTAAATTAACAAAAGATTTATTAATATTTATAAAAATAATTTAAAACCATAAATTTAGAAGAGCGGTGGAGAGCCGCTTTTCTACTCAGGAAAGGCGCTAGCTCCAACTCCCGCTTTTTGAAAAAGTATAGTGGCTGTCCTTAACAACTCTGAAATAATTTATTTATATACTTTTATCATAATGTCGCACATGTTTGAATTAGTACACCTTTGTTCTCAAAGAGCAAACTTGGAAAAAATTTAATAAAATAATTTAGACAACTAACTAATTTTATAGTAATAATTATCAAATCAAATGTCTCAAAAAATTCCTTTTTTAAATAATATATTTTTTGTACATTAAAAACAGATATTCTTTTAATAACAGAATTGGGATAAGAATAAGAAAGTTTTCCCAAAACAAATATGCCTCCATTTTCTAAAAAGGGAAAAATTTTCAATTATTACGTTAAAACTATCTGATTCACCGTAATTAACTTGACGGAAAATGATATTGCGTTCTTGCGTGTGACGTGATTCATTCAAGTAGGCTCGAATTTGGGTGCCTGAAATGGGGATTTACCCATATTATTCGTAATGATACTGCTATAAATGATATATCACAAGTTGTCATTCAATGGTCTCAGCATTGTAGTAAAAGCTTAGAAATCCTCTTAAATCATGATTATTTATTGTAAAAATTTTAAATAAATAATTTTTTTAAATAATAATATTATAATTTTACCTTAAATATTATATATTTGTTGTAAATATATAATTTAAATACTAAAAAATATATACATTTTTATTGTCCTTTATTTATTTTATCCTTTTAAAAAATTAATTATTTGCTATTACATTTTAACAACATATCATATCAGTAAACATAAGAGATGTGAACCGTTCGACAAAAAAAGATTCCAGGTCAGGGTTCGGGTACAAGAATAAAATTTGAAAGGACCCGGGTATAGGGTTCGGGTTCAGGAAACATAAAAATAATGACTCAAAATAAGATTTTTTTATTCATTTATTATTATACTTCTCTACACATAATTTACAAATGAAATAATTTATTTTTAAATGTTTTATTCTCGCACAATAATAATATCTACTAAAATATCACACTTGAGATTTCCACGTAAAGTAGACAATATATATTTCAAAGATGAAAATTCACATTCTACCCTTACCTGAAATAGATAGTTATCTTATAAATTGTATTTGTGTCGACGGTACAGCAGAAGATTCTAGATAAGATCAGTTCTGGATATAGTAAAGAATTTTCTTCTCAGAATTTTAAAATATATATATCCTTATTTATTCTCTTAACTTCTGATAACTTTACCATTAAAGATTCAATAGGCATTTTTGATCCTCCTTTCTACCTGATGATAATTTGATTTTTTTTTCTCTATCTAAAAGTAAAAATTCAAGATCATCAATGTTACTATCATTATTATTATTATCACTACAACCAATAGGTATTGTCGTAGCCTCCAATATATTGTAAATAAAGAGGTTTTGCTTATGCCATAAATTTTTAAGATGGTATTTAGCCATTTGTTTATGCTAAATACTCAATAAAACTTGATATTGAGGGTCTAAATATATAGAAGCGTATACAACACTATTTGCAAATATTGTTGCACTCGAATTTTCATGTTTAATATTTCGTATAAAAAGGATTGTAAATTTTTCTAAATCTAATCGGCATCTAATCCATATGCCTTAAAATCAAATAAACATAAGTTCTGATTGTAATCTTAATATTATTATTTTTAAAGGAACTAATACACTAGTAAGGTCCTTTATTTGGCACCAATCATCTTTCGGCAATGACTTCACATGCTCTTATAATAAAATCCTTATAGAAATCTTTCAAATCGTTCTACCATAATACAAATTGAGGACCAACATTGTGCATTATCATTTAAATTAAAAAATTATTATTTGTACTACAAAATAATTCACTTTCAAAATAATCAACGTATCTATAAATGACATATTAATAAATTTACATAATAAAATATTATTACATTGTAAAATAATTTATGATATCAATCTCTAAATAAAATAGAAGTCCAGGAAGAAAAACGAGAAGATAAAATAAATGAGTCAATTTTTATTTTACTTAGTTAACGATATTTTATGTAGAATAATTTTAAAAATAATGATAAATTTTTCATCTTAGTTAATAGATCTTAGTTATTAGACCTTAGTCAAAATCTTTTATTTCTGAAAATAGTTTTTTTCTCTCACTTTATTTTATCATATTTGAGACATAACTTTAATTTAATATTTTATTCAATTCGTATATTACATATAAACATTATATAATAATTCGTAATTACACTAATACATGAAATTATATAAAATGTGAAATATTTAATAGTAGAAATATTTAATCGTAGTTCATAGTCATAAATTGCTTGCTTAGTAGTACCTATTTAATTAAATAAAAAATGTTAATCGTATTTTATTATATAATAAGATTACTTTAGTCAATAGGTAGTCCACGATAGCCCAGTTCCAAATATTGTTGCATATGATTATAAAAATTTGTAAAATCATAAGGAATAAATTGATGCATAATTTGATTAATATATGTTATTATGTGCTCCATTGTGCTTGGTCTGGGAATTAATGACCTATATTTGTTTTTGAAGACCCCGAATTTTCAATTGTGGTATGGGGGAGATACTCTATTCTCTCTTTAAAGGCATCAATTAGATGACTTTTATGTATAGAAGCATCATCCATAACTAAGATGGCATCTGGTGGTAACATACTAATAATCTCCATTCGGAATAATATATCATTATATGATCCTTCGATGATTTTATAATGTATAACCCCACAAATTCCTATATTGCAAAGTACACTTACATTTTTCCCTTTCGAGGATGGAACCTTTATTGTTGGTCTCACATCGAGTGGTGCCCAAGCATAGACAGGTACAAAATGAAAATTGATGCCTGTTTCGTCGAAAAAATAGAGTCTTTTTCTGGAGATGTTCAGCAATTTGCGGCAATACACCTGCCGAATATTGATAGCTCCTGGTGTATTCCTGCGATCCGGTTCTTTCCCAGCTCTTTTTTGGACCATCGGATGTTTTTAATATATTTCCTTATGGTTCCAATATTTTTTGGCGAAAAGGCAAATCAATTATATCCTTCACCGTGAAGTGTCCATTAGTAAATCCATAATTTGCCTTTCAATGTTTACTGTGTCTTTTATTTTGCTCCCTCTTTGTTTAAGAGAGAATTCCTTCAAGGGCTCACCAATAATTTATGGGAATGTATCCCTTTTTATTTTATGTATTGAGGCCTTCGACATATTAACAAATTTAGCAATGTCCTTTATCTTCATCTGTTCTTCCTCTGGCATTACTAAAATAAAATTTTTATTACCATTTCAATTTTATCTTTGTTCCAACAGTATGTTCTTTAAGGTTTAGGAATGGAGGATACTGGAGATTGCTAAAGAATTATTATTTGTAGAAATTTTAGAATGTGATTGATAATTTTCCATATCATTCCCATTTGAGATTGGCAAAGAATAATTTACAGAAATACTTGGGAGTAAAGGAGAGTTATTAAAATTATAAAGTGAGTAGTCTATATTAAACATTATATATGTAAAGATTAAAAAATTAATTAATATTAAATTAAATATATAAAAATATTAAATTATGTAAATGATATGTGAAAAAATATGTTATTTTTATGTTAAAAAAGTTTTTTTAATTATAAACTTTAAGTGCGGCATTTTTTAAAAAAGTTGTTTAATATTTTTTTAACATAGATTAATGTGTATGATTAAAATAAAAATTTTATTTTGTTTTAACATCTGGTGAGAAATATCCACCTATTCACTGTAGTTGATTTTATAAATTGCAATTTTAAGTATAGGAAGGGTTGAGAGTAAGGGGTTCTTACAATAATAATTTTAAAAAAATTAAATTAGACAATTAAAAACATAAATCAATTTTTTATTAAATATCAAATAATTTAAAAATTCTATTTTTACTTAATATTATCGGGAAAAAAAATATTTAATAGCTTATTACAGTTCAAATTTTATTCAATTGTAAAATTTAACAAATATATATCCATATGATGGCGTTAAATGCCTAAATATATGTATAGGTTGCCAGAATGATTTAGCGCTTTTTTTTATTTTTGGGTGTAAATACATGTGAAAAAAAATAATTTTTTTAAAAAAATATATAGGTTTCTTTGACATTTAATTAATGAGTAGGCATAAAATCAAAAAATAGTAAAAAATTTGTAAGGCACATATTGCTGGCGTTATTGATCAAAATCTCTTCATTTTTGGTTTATACGTGTATATTTAGGTGTTAAGCATTATCCTAAAAAAATATTTTAAAAATATTATGATTTGACCGAATGCCGAGCTCAAAACCCACCACTTACTAAATATTTGATTGACCGAATTTGGTAGTAATATTAATTGAAAAATGTTCATTTTAGTTTTATTTATCTATAAATATGTGTAAAACATTATCTCAAAAAATATTTTAAAAATATAATGATTTGATCGATAACCGATTCGGTGAAGAAACGCACCATATTTATTTACGTATTATAGCCGCAATCGAGGTCATACTCAAAGAGACTTATATGATTTACAAAATTTTAATTATATTATACCAGTTTCCATGAAGAAACATATTTTATTTTATTCATATAATCATACTTTAAAACATACTTAAAATAGGGGATTGTTTGGGTATGATTATTATCAATCCGTGATTGACGATCGACACTAATAAAACTGGTCTGCTTTTATCTCTTACCTCTAAAATTTTAAAAGCTATTAGACTTTCTCCGAGGATAGCTATATATTTTTGAATGGATAATTTTTTTATATTAAAAGAGTTTTTTTGGAACATTAAAAATTTATTAGAATTATTTATAAAAAATTTATTATAGCCAATTATATTTTTTTAAAAAATGATCATTTCAAACACAAATATTAAAATATTGAAAAATAAAAGATATTTAAAAACTAATATAATAGCTAGATAAACTGATAACGATAGAAAAATGACAAGAAATTTAAAATTAAATATTATATGATGATTTAAAAAGTTAATCAAACTATCATTCAGAAATAGAAATCTAATCTTCTATGCTAAAAGATCCTCTCATTAATACTTGTATATTTGGTATTGGACAAAATATACAGAATGTATTTTTAAAGTATGCAATACTTCCTCTAGACATCTTGAAATTAATTTACCTTTATTTATATCCTGTGAATAAAATTGTGCCAAATATTTAACTTTTCAATAATCAATTAATCCTCAGACGAATTTCTATGGATGAAGTCATTTGATGAATCACAAATTGATTGATTGAATTGAAAAATGAATCCAAAAGTGGAATAAGTTATTTTATAGTAATATACAATTGAGTCAGCTTAAATACTAGAACTATTTATTTAGGTGCAAATCGTGGCTTGCGAATTATGAAACCTCGAGTCATTCTGATAATCAAAATAAGTTCTTCTAGATCCAAAAATGTGGTAATGCTTGATGTATAAGGTTTCCATCTTGTTGGGCATGTTTTTATGCAGTTTCTTTTTTCGTGTAGTATTAGCCTCCTAATTAATTCTACTCATTAAATTTAGTCTCTTTGGATATCCGAACATTTCATAAATAGACACTTTCCGCAATTTGCAACATATTTATATATTTTTTTTTAAATTTAATGCGGGTCCTAAAGAGGAAAAGAGAATATATATTTTTTTTAATTTTATTAAACTATATCTTTTGGAGCTTGCTATAACTCCGGTTATAACTTATATTTGATAATGTTACAAGGCATATGTTTTATACTATTATGTTAATTATACGGATATTAATTTTTAAAAACAGCTAATTCAATATTTTATTAGTAATAATATTATGCAAGTCTTAAGATTTTGCACACAGGTGGAAAAGATTTGAACATCTATTATCGAAATCTCTAGGCTTATACAATATTTTTCTGGCTAAAATATTGAGTTGGCCATTTTTAAAGATAAGCTCAAAACGAGCCGTTTAACAACACTAATTGGAGCTCATGTTTAAAAACAGCCATCAATGATTTAATAAATTATATAGGCTTAAATTTGAGCCTCCAAACGAAACCGATGATATTAATCTTGCCATTTTATTTTAATATATTATATTTGTGTTGATTATAAATTTAAATTTGAATAGTTAATTTTAGTTTTATTTGAATATTGTTTATTTTATATATTAACTATTTAAGTTAATTATTTTCAATTAATTTTATATATATATAGACTGTATTTTTTAGATAAAAAAGATATATAGATAATAATAAAATTAAAATAAATCCTTACATTTATTATTTACATGGTGCCCCGGTTACGGTGGTACGTTTTTTTGTTTTAAATTAAATTTAAATGACAAAAGTTTTTAAAAAAAAAAATTTTTAAAAATATCCTTACCTTGAATTCTTTTGTTAAAAATAAAAAGTAAACGAAATACTTATCAAATTCGTCGTTCGATATGGGAGATGTTTAAGGACAAAATAAAAATTTTTTGACTTTTCTTTTCGATAGTCAAAATTTTATCCAAATTTACAAATTTATAAAAAGAAACAATGCCTGGCGATACAATAACAATTCAAACAATTATGGTAGAGGTACTTGGCAAAACAATAATTTTAATGGGAGAAACAATTCCTGGTCTTACAACAATCAAAGAAATCTGAGTCAATATAATAATCGATATGGTTATCAATATCAATCCTATAATAACAACAATAATGGAGAAAATAATGCGTGGAAAAATTATAATCAGTATATTAATCAAAGAAAACCATTACAATATAATGACGTGAATCAAAGTAACATCAATTGTAACATGAACATTGAAGAGATTGTTGAAGAAAAATATAACCCTACACAAAATAATAATGGTAGTGATTTTAATATCAACAATTTAACTGAGTTTAAACATAATGATAATGCGTTCATGACCACTTTAAAAGTAAATGATGCTGTTGTTACTATGCAGGTTGATACGGGATCCAAGTTTACAATTATACCTCATGAAATGGCTAAACAAATAGGTATTAAAGATCTTAAAAAGTCCACTCTACAACTTTCAGCTTATGATGGAAACTTAATCAAGATTATTGGCGTCACTCAAGTTAAAGTAACCTACGAAGGTATCACCAAACACTTGCAAGCCGTGATCGTTAAATCTAATAAAAATGCGTTATTGGGACGTATGTGGATTAATGCCTTTAGTAATATTTTGAACAAATTTATAGCAAACATTGATACCAACTATGAAGATGAAATAAAGAAATTAATAAAAGATTGCGAATCTAAACTGACTAAAAAACCGATCAATAAAGTGAATGTCAAAATATATCTACGTAACGACGCCAAACCGAAAATCATACCACCTAGACGGTTACCTTATTCAAAGATAGACGCTGTTACTAGAGAACTTATGAGATGGATAGGAGATGGAATCATTGAGCCTGTAACAGATGTCCGATGGGCAAGTTCGATAACCGCTGTCTACAAGGATAATGGGAGCGTTAGGGTTTGCGCCGACTTCAAAGACACTGTCAACCCAGCCCTTGAGGACTTCAGATACCCACTTCCAAGAATAAATGACCTTATCGCTAAGCTCAAGGAAGGGAAGAAGTTCACCAAGATAGATTTCAAGGATGCGTTCCTACAAATTCCCATTGATGAAACCTGCAGAGACATATTAACTATATCTACACACAGGGGGTACTACCGGTTTACCAGACTTCCTTTTGGGTTAAAGACTTCATCTGCGATTTTTCAACAAATTATGGATCAAATTTTCAGTGACATGAAAGATGTCATATTTTATATTGATGATCTACTAATTACGGGAAGTAGTGACGAAGTTCATTTCAACAACATAAAGAAGGTTTTTGAAAGAATACTATCTCATGGTTTAGTGCCTAATTTTGCAAAAAGCTTATTTTTCAAAAAAAGTCTAAGGTTCTTAGGACATGACATCGACGCCAAGGGGATCCACGCCAACCATGATAAAATCGAGGCGATTGTTAAAATGCCGGAACCAAAATCAGCCGCGGAATTGTCAACGTTTCTAGGTATGGCCGGGTACTACAGAAAATTTTTGAACAACTTCGCTGAAATAGCTGATCCTTTATACAAGATTGTTAACAAAGAAAAATGGGAATGGAATTTAGAACACTCCAAAAGTTTTGATGATCTAAAGACATTGATTAGTCTTCCTCCAGCTTTGACGTACTTTAATCCTGAACTACCTATCGGAATTGCGACTGATGCATCTAAAAGAGGTTTAGGAGCTGTTTTGTTCCACACTGAAAAAGATGGCAAAGAAAAACCGATAGCTTTTGCATCAAGAACTTTAGCAAAATCTGAAACAAACTATACCAATATTGAGCGTGAAGCTTTGGCCATTATGTTTGCTATCAAGAGATTTCAAGAATACTTGATAGGGACTAAGTTCACTATTATAACTGATCACAAGCCGCTAATCCATATTTTCACCAAAGGGCTCAAAGATAATAGCACCATGTCATTAAGGTTACAGAAGTGGAGTATAATTTTGGGGGGTTACGACTTTAACATCAGATATAAGGCTGGTAAATACAATGTTGTTCCCGATTGCCTCTCAAGACTACCACAAGTAATTGATGATGACGTTATTGATGATATCGCGATTATAAATGACTTTGGCGATATACCTCTTAGTTTTGACCGAATACGTGATGAAACATCCAAAGATTTTGAATTATCTCAAGTTATGAATGATATAAGAAATAATGTGCCTATCCAAAATAAAATTTATGAAAATATTGAACAAGAACTAAGTATCATTAAAGATTGTCTGTACAAAAGCGACACAATAATAATTCCGTCAAGTCTGAGAAAGAACATACTGAAGGCGTTACACGAAGGTCATTTGGGAGTAGGTAAAATTAAATCCTTAGCCTAAGATCGTATGTGGTGGTCTGGTATGGTCAACGACATTGATTTGGAAGTCAAAAGTTGCGATGATTGTAATATTTATCATGACAATCCAAAGAAAATACAAAATCCATGGGTAGCAGCAACTAAACCATTTGAAAGGATACACATAGATTATGCGGGTCCGTTTTTTACAAAGAATTGGTTAATAATCGTTGATGCTTACAGTAAATTTCCGGTTATAGTTCCGGTAAAGAGTATTACGACTGAATTCACGTTAAAGGAAATTTATAAAACTATTTCACTATTTGGTATACCTGAAACCATTGTTACAGATAATGGTACCAATTTCACGAGCAAAGATTTTGAAAAATTTTGTAGCAATTATGGTATAAAACATGTACTAACGTCGGCCTACCATCAGCAATCTAATGGACAAGCTGAACGTATGGTGAGAACATTTAAAACTCATATGAAAAGAAACATAAAGATTGGCTTAGAAACTGCGCTGGACAGATTTTTGTTCAACTATAGAAACACGCCGAATGACACTACGGGAGTTACACCGTCCAAAAGAATGTTTAACCGCGACATTAGAATAAAGTGGGATTTATTAAAACCTTTGGAGGATAAAGTTGATGAAGTCTTCATATCGTTACCACGAAATCGAACTTTTAATAGAGGAGACTATGTTTGGTATAAGAAACAGGGTGATGATACGTGGTGCAAAGGCAGCATCAAGCTTAAAGAGAGTAACACCATGTTTCAAGTTTATACTGATAAAGGGATAGTAAGTAGGCATATTGATCAGTTAAGGAAAAGAGAATGTTACAACAATTTAAAATATTATGAAATTGACCCTAAAAATTCCTCTAAGGGGGGAAGTGTGGACACAAAGAATGAGATTAAGATACCAATTACTAGACCAATAAGAATTAAAAATAAACCTGATTACTTAAAAGATTACGTGCTTAAAATTTAAATATAAAACGCAAAAAAATATAAAACGCTAAAAATATAAAACGCTAAAAATATAAAACGCAAAAAATATAAAACGCATAAAACGCTAAAAATATAAAACGCTATGATTAACTTAACACCTAAAAAATAATATAATAATTTATCATTCCTTATTCTGGATTTTATTCCTTATTCCTTAAATTATCATTCCTTATTACATATTTTATTGTTCCGAAATTCAAAATTTTATTCGTGCATATTATTCATACATTTGATTTGATCAACTATTCCAAATTATATATTCCGATTTATTCCAAATTCCAATATTCAACTGGATTAATGATAATAACAATTTTGAGAAATGTGAACAACATACGATAAGGATATCAAACCAACAATAACGTTCAACGATTTTATCAAACCTACGCAATTGATTCAAGCCTACAGAAAACGTACAAACTCACGCAACTCTAATAAACGATTTTATCAAACCTACGTGATAGAATCAAGCCTACGAAAACATTTGAGACTTATGCGCTAACCAAGATAAAACCGAGTACAATCGAAACAGGAAAAACTTCTAGGACAACAAGCTCTCGATGACTGCTGAGAAGAAGCTTCGTTGTTTGTAGAAGAGGGGGAATGTTGATTATAAATTTAAATTTGAATAGTTAATTTTAGTTTTATTTGAATATTGTTTATTTTATATATTAACTATTTAAGTTAATTATTTTCAATTAATTTTATATATATATAGACTGTATTTTTTAGATAAAAAAGATATATAGATAATAATAAAATTAAAATAAATCCTTACATTTATTATTTACAATTTGCATCATGAATCTGCCAGTAATATGAGCAGTGGAGCATCGGTATTTAATTTTATTTTAATCTTAAATTCTTTTAAGACCTCAGATTTAACATTGTTTTAAAATCTCGTTTGTTTTTTTCTCTCTTAAACTTTCACCTTTTCTGGTGGTAAGCTCCTTCAATATCTCTCTCCACTTTATGTTATTCATACTATCTCTTTTATCTTATTTGTACTTCTTCATATTGGCTCTGACTTTATGGCCCCATTGAAATTTTTGCCTTCCCTCTTTTACGTTTACCTATCACTTCCAAACTCTTAACCTTATTTCCTATGTAATAAACATAAAATTTAAATTATATATTTCAAAGTACAATCACACATGAGTAACAAGTGTGCCCGTATTTTATACTATTGTGTATTTATAATATAAAACTTGATGCTGTGTCAAAAAAATTGACAGGTATGAGACTTTTGACATTAACCAACTGAAATATTATTTTATTTTATTTTTTTACTTGCAATTTTATTTAAATGAAACGAAAAACGAATTGCAAAACATTAAATTATAAAAAAAATTAATGTTCCTTCAATTCATATATCTGTTTATATCAAAATGCGTATTCTGGCCCTTGATTGGCTGGGTAAGGATCAGGCGGGTATTTTTCCTCTGTACCCTTTTACTTGTGATGGAAGTTTTTTAGGAGCGAACCTGATATGGTTACTTGGGTTGATTTTAGTATTTTTGTATGCTACCGTTTCAGTGGTCGTGGATTCAGTTATATCTGGGTATGTCGGAATAGCTAACTCCGAATCTTCGGTTTGAACTGTTGACACTGTGATTGCGAATACGATTGCTGCTATGTTGAGAAGAAGGACCAAGCTACAGAAACTCTGATAAGGAAAGTAGTGAGGATATTAATGCTAACATCATTGACATTCTTAACAAAATTAATATTATAAATTTTTTACGAAAAAAATAATAAAATGAACTATATTTCTTCGGTGACTAAAATAAAAAAATTATTTTTATGACAAATTTACGTATATCCTAAAGTTACATTTGAATAGTTTTTTTAAAATTGATTAATTTCTATTAAGATTGTTACTTTTTGTTTAAAAAATTTTAAATTGATCATTTAACTATTCATTAAATAATAAATTATCCTATCTGCCAAAAACTAATAAAGTATACTATATTTATATAGCCTTTCCCATAAAAATAAATTTAAAAAAAGCAAAATCTGGATCTGGGCCCGTCAAAACTCGTAAATTTATCAGGTTCAGATAAGTGTTCATTGAAAACCCAGTGTTTGGATTAAAAAGTCTGAAACAAATAGCTGGCATTCTATTTAACTTTTATAAAACATACTTGATCGTATCTCATTTAGAAATATATAAAATTAAAAAACTTAATTAATGGACACTAAATTGGGGAGTTTTTTTCCAATTTCTTATGGGGTTGATATATTATGGAATAGTAGAAATCTATATTTGTACAATTATAAAATGACTCGTGGTCATGGAGGAGAAAATGGGCATAGATAGGTTTTGGATAATTTTTCTCATATAATTTGAAAATCATGTCAGATTAAATAAATAATTTTTTTATTTATTTTTATAAAAATAATATATAAAAAATAATATATAAAAAATAATATATTAATAAATAATATTTAAAAAAACATAAAAAATATTTTTAAAAATAAAATTATAAATTAATATATTTAAAATGTAAAGTTTAGAAAAAATATATTAGAAGAGGAGTAGCTAATAAATATATTAAAAAATTTTAATATAAGAGCGCCAGTTTGAGGATCAATATTCATTAAATGTTTTAAATATTTTTGATTTATGTTTTTATTTATTTTAGCAGGTAAAAAATTGTTTAATACGAATAAATTTTAAATATTATTTATAAAAATAAACTAATAATATTATAATAAAAATTTAGAAAAATTATCAATAAATAGATTTGCTAATTAACACACCATAATTAGAAATCAATTGATTACTATAAATGCTCACTTTTAAAATAAAATAGTATTACACATAATAAACTTCGCCCTAATATTCGTCTTATTAGGATCATTAGAATTTTTTGTATGACGGAGATTGAAATTCTTCTTCTTTTATGATGCCTGGATCTTAAAACTATTTTTTATTGGATAGCTATAAAAAACATTATTATGACTTACAAGGTTTTCTTAGATTCAATAGAAAAACTTGATCTTTAATATTTTAACTTATTAGATTAAAAACCAATATAAAACTGGGTTCAACATCTAATACTGCATAAATTTGAATTAAATAAAATTTAATTTTTATATATTTTAAATTAAGAAATAAATAGATTTATTAATATTTAAAAAATTTAAAAGAGCGGTGGAGCGGAGCTCTTCCACTCCAACCATAAAAGAAGCTAATTCCCGCTCCCGATTTTTAAAAGAAGACCTGTTTTTCCATAAAAACTCTGAAATAATCTATTGATATACTAAGTAGCCCATTTCCCCAATAGGGTTTTCGAATTAGATCACCATTGGGCATCCTCAAAGAAATCTGGGAAAAAATATAAAAAAATAATTTAGACAGCCAACACTAGTGTTAAATGTCTCAAGAATATCCATTAAAAACAGCATATTTTAAAATGTTATGAATTACTATATTATATAATAATAATTTTAATTCCCACCATTGGGTTTAGGGTGAAAACATTTCAATGTTTATAAATAGAAAAAATAATATGTTTATTTTAAATTAATGTAAATATTATTAAAAATACGATTTAAAGGTAGATGATAAAACATTCTACGGGCATAAACTTATACTTGCTCTCAAAAATGAATTTTTTTACACGCTCATTTATGGGAAGCATTGCTTATGAAGAAAAATGCTTCGAAATCAGATATTAGAGCTGAAACCGTTTCCAAAATCTTAAAGTTTGCATTATTTAGCTATTAATTTTGAAAATTTTATAAATCTATTTTAAAGTTTCATACACATGGATAATGTTTCGCTCGAAAATGTCGAAGCCGCCATTTTCGTGGAACTTAAAAGGGGCCAAGAAATTTTTGATAAAAGAATTGGTCAAAAAATGCGTGGACAAAATTAATTCCCCATATGGGAAAGATATTAAACATTATTTCCCGCTCGTCATGCTTTTGTCAACTACGCTACACTCAGAAATTAACAAAATCAACTGTTTCGAGGTTATTTTACGAAATTGAATTACATTTTTATTTATAATAACTTTAGGGCATGCAATTCATTACCAGGTCTGTTCTCGCTTCCGAAATGTTTATGAATACCCCGTTTGAATTAATTTACGATTTCATAAGCTACTTACAAGAATAATTTGGAGCCCAAGGCATTGATTTCGGAATTTCTACTTAAATGGGGGAAAAAAGAATGCTCGAAAGAAAGAATTTTAGACACCAATGAGAAGTATAATTAAGAAGAATAGATCCGAGCCGATGTCCTACTTGGAAAATTTTACTGTGGCAGACATTATAAATATTATTAAGAAGCGGAATATATTGGATGAATCCCAAATGTTTAATTTATTATTGGAAAGATTTTCTGAATTAGATATATGAAACTACATCGCGCCCAACCCCTAAATTTTTTTATAGCCTAACAACTTCTCCGGATTCTAATATGACACTCTAGGCTCATGAATTGTGTCCACAATTGTTCATCGTTGGATTCATGTTATCACCTTCTTATGGCGTTAAAACAACCACAAAAAGAATCTATATTAATCTGATGGAAAATGATAAATGCGTCTTTGCATTTAAGATTCATATAAGTACGGGCCGAGTTTGGGTGCCTGATATTGCGTTTTACCCATTTTATACGTAAATAATACACCACAAGTTTTCCTTCAATGATCTAAGGGTAAAATCACAGTCAAAACATCGAAAACCTCTCTAATCCAAATTATATATTATAAATAAATAATGTTTTTAGAATATAATATGAATAATTTTATTTTTATTGGATTTTTTAAAATAAGACAAGAAATTATTAATAAAATTACTCTTGATAATTTTATTGAAGACTAGATTGATATTTATTTATTCAATTGTCTTATGCCTTACAATATGCTCTCCATACCAAATATAATTTATTCAAATTTGATAAGCTACTCTGTAAAAAATAAGTTAGAAATCTATTAGAAAATACATAAATTCTAAACTATTTTATGAAATTTTAAAAAATGATAAATTATTAACTAGCATTTTTTATCTGACACTGTAATAAACTTTTATGTTTATTTTTTTTTGTAGTTTGCATCAATTAAATAATTTTGTGTGATAATGACTTTTTTGTTTAAAATTTCCAATATCATTATAAAAATACATTTTAAAATTTTGTTAAAATTAGATTATTTCTTGCCTATAGTATTATTATTATAAATCTGGTATCCCAACACTCGAAAAAATTCGCTAAACCAGAAGGCAAGAGTATATTTTTTTAACCGAGGTCTTTTAAGTTTAAATCTGTATAAAGGCTAAAAATGATAGTTTTCATTTAATTCGGTTTAACCTTCTTAGAGTAGGCTCAAATCCTGCTAAAAAATAGAGCTTCACCACTACTTGTTGGTGGGAACCTCATTTTATTTTAAATATAAAAATTTCAATAGGAGTTATAAATTTTTACAGTAAAAATTGGGTGTTCAAAATATTTAAAGGGTCAATGATATCTATTTTAAATAATTGTTGTAGAGAAACCCTGCCTTTTTGTTTAGTCAGCGCTACTAAAAAGTCAAAATTCTAAAAACCAATCATCAATATTGATTAAAAATTAATTCATTATCCAACCACCACTTTCATTTTATTTTAATATTTAATATGATTAAGATTTTCAAAAAAAATATTCTTTTTGCCCTTTTTTAATTATCTTTAAAAAAAATAGTTTATGATATTCATAGTAATAAAGAGCCAGCTTGCGGATTAAAATTCATAGAATTAAATTTTAAATATTTTAGATTGAAGTTTTTGTTTATTTTAACTGGTAAAAAATTGTATATAAAAAAATAAACTTAAAACTTTATTCGAAATCTAACTTACACACTAAAAAAAAACCTAAACACAAACTAAGAGAAAAACAAAAACAACTCAATAAATTCCCGAAACTACAAAAATCACCAAGCAGACAAGAAATATAACTCGCGAAGAATGATTTTCTTTATTAATAATTCCCGAAATAAAAAACAATTTTATCACAATAAAAATCCGTAATTTTTATAGAAAAAGAAATTAATTTTATCAAAAAAACAAAAAAAATAATAATAATAATATATCATAATAATTTTACATATATGTATATCATCTAATCTAGGTTGATTGGCATTCCGCGTTAAAAAAAAATATAAAACATTCACGTATTTACAAATACGACATGCCACCCCTTTATGGGATCAGGGCATGTCGATAAACAAAAAAAAATCTTTCATGTCGATAAACAAAAAAAAAAAATCTTTTTCTACATGTATAAAAAAAAAATGTTCATGCTCACCTTCATGTTAAATGAATATTCCTCACCCTAAGCCGACATAGGACTGCTCCAAAAATCCCCTGCACTAGTCGTCGGTAGAACCTCAGTATCTATTGTAGCCATAGCTCTCTGCAACATATCCACCTCTCGATGTCCGCGAGAATTCCCTAATTGCGGCAGTCCATCATTATAACTTGGTCTTTTCGGAGGACGCCTATCCGCAGGTATGGCCGGTCCCATAAGAACAGAAGTTGTCGGCTGCTCCACATTCATCTCGTTATATATCTTTCTTTTTTCTTCATATGGTTCTACCCGCGCATTTTCCGATAACACCCCCATAGGTACACGATCCCTGGGTAGTTGCGTGCATTGATGTCTGAGATGACCCTCTCCCTGACAATTATAACATTTTTTCCGTCTACTCCCATACGTCGGTGGTTGATTTTCCTTCCGGCGTCCTTCTCCCAGGGTCATACCATCGTGCTTCTTGATTAATGTGACCTGGAGATAAAAATCTCCAAGGTCTACTAAACGGGATATTGTTTCCATTTCCCGAAGGTGATAAAATATTCGTGGATAACTGGTTAAAGGCTATACGTGGACCCTTTCTTTATTTTGATTTTCAGAAATTAGTAGTAAGTAATGACTTAAAAAAAAACTTTATAACAACAAAACTTCAATTTAATAAAAAAAAAATATAATTTACCTGTTCAAGAATATGCGTTGACCTTTTCTTTATTTTAGTTTACAGAAAATGGTAGTAATGATTTCTTGTTACAAAAAAAATTGACTTTATAACAACAAAAACTTCAATTTCATAAAAGAAGTATAATTTAATATTTCGGGAAATTAATTGAAAAAAAAAAATAATTTTATAATAAAAAAAAATCTTTTACAAATAAAAATTTAAATTAACTAAACACTTTTGTTATTTAATTTTCCTTTTTAAAAAAAAAATTACTTCATACACAAAAACAAAATCAATCCATGATTGCGTTCCAAAACACAAACACGTTCTAAACTTTTCCTATTTCCTTTTACGGTATTCCCACATACAACCATTAAATTATAAACAAGAGAAAAGGGGGGAAAGGAAAAAAAAACTCAAACAGAACCTAATTAATTATATTTTTTTTACTTAAACAAAATATTTTCCCATACCAATACCAATGTTCAACAACCATGATTATCCTATAAGGTTATGAACAAAATGTATTCACAAAATGAATTACAACTTTTCTATTCCTTTTTTTACACTTTTATTCATTTACAATACATATATTACCACAATTTCAATCTTTTTCCTTGTTTATTACCGACAGCCGGAACATTAAACCAGTTTAACTTAACATTACATATACATACATATACTTCAATTTCCTGTAATATTACCGAGATAACCTCCTTATTCAATTTCACTTTTTTACATAACATCTATCAATAAATTCTAATACCATCATATAATAATACATAAACTTAAACAAAAAAGGTTACCGACCGTTCACGTACATTTTACTCCTTCATGCTTTAACTTTGCATAAATATATATATTTACCACTTTAAGATGAGCCCCTCTCCTATTTGATCCTTTAAATTCCCATTCCCACATACAATATGTTACCCAAACCTTCATTTACACATTATATATTTGCTCGGAAACGAGTCTAATCCTTCGGGATGCACCTTCATTTTATTTATACATATATTTTCATATTTATATTATCATATGAGGTACCTCAGATTTACTTCCGCGGTCGTATATGATCATTGTGGCGCATTACTGTGCCGCCCATTTCTAATTGGATCAAATTCAACTTTGAACCTCTGTTTACCCCAACAATGCCCCTGGCCCATTTCTTGCCCTTCCCGTCAAACAAACGAGTCCATACTTTTTCTCCAACTTCAAACCTAATCTTTCGGTCCTCCAAAACTCCCTTCTCGTGACTCTCAACCCTTAGAAAATCTAGGGGAACCCTAGTCCTCCGACCCAAAAATAATTCAGCAGGTGTCACTCCCTCCTTATTCCTAGAATTGAGGTAATACAACTGGGCCAAATACACCCCATTCCTCTGATTGCCGGCCTTTCTTATCCAATTCTTAATAATTGCTACCATCCTCTCAGCTTGACCATTTGAGCTGGGATGATAGGGTGGGGTCAAAATGTGTCGAATCCTAGACTCTTTACAAAACTGCTTGAAATTATCGCTAACAAAGGCAGGTCCTCCATCAGATACAATGGTATCCGGCAATCCAAACCTGGCCATTAATGCCCTCAATTTCCTTACCACAATTTTCGTGGTATATCCATGTACCTCCTCGTACTCTATCCATTTCGAATACGAATCCACTACTAAAAAATACGACCTTTTGTCTAAATCGAAAAAATCAACATGTAAGCGTTCCCACGGTTTTCTCGACCTGGGCCATATCTGACCCACCTCCTCTCGGGGCATCGCCGCACACGAATTACACGACTCACATGTCCTTGTGATATTTTCAATATCTTTTCCCATACCCGGCCACCAAACATATTCACGGGCCCACGATTTCATCTTCCCTTGACCTTGATGTCCAGCATGTAACAAATTTAAAATTTCACCCCTTAATTTGAACGGAATTACGGCACGATTATCCGTCATTAAACAATCATCTACCACAGACAATTCCTCCTTCATATTTTTAAAAACTTTACAATCCTCCTCCCAAATCTTTTCCCCATTACACATAACTTTATCCTAGTCATTTCTCTATCTCTCAATGTACTCAACTTAAGATCCTCCCAATTGGTAGGACCCCCTTTGAGCATATGCGAAAGTGAACAAACCAGGGCCTTTTCACTGTTTCGAACCTTATCCTTGTTCTCTTCATCATTTTCATTCATTTAATCCTAATCGGGACAAACTATCCGGCAAACAATTCTCTTTACCGCAACGGTATCGGATCTCCACATTAAAGCTGCCCACCAACAACAACCAACGTTGTAACCGGGGAGACATCATTAACTCCCGATTGTTTTTCCGAAATAAGTGAATTAACGGTTTGTGATCAGTAAAAATTACAAATTTTTTACCAATCAAATATTCACGACATTTTGTCAACCCGAAAATCACAGCCAGGGCCTCCTGTTCAATCACAGAATATCTGGTTTCCACCTCACGAAAAACACGCGAGAAAAACAATACAGGTCTCTCCAAGCCCTCTATTACCTGTAATAACGCACCACCAACTCCTTTATTTGAGGCATCTACCGCCAAAACAATTTCCAAGTCATTATCAAAACACACCAAAACTGGCTCTTTTCCAATTTTTTCCTTTAAAATTTCAAAAGCAATCTGCTGTACATCCTTCCACTCATAATGAATTCCTTTTTTCAATAAATCATATAACGGCGCTGCAACCTTTGCAAAATCCTCCACAAACCTATGGTAATAATTGACCATACCCAAAAAAGACTGCAACTCAGCCTTAGTGTCAGGCCGTTTCATGTTCGATATATTCTTCAAATTTTTATCCAAAGGTTTCACTTCAATTCCATTAATCCGATGACCCAAATATTCAACCTCCATTACCCCCAGAACACTTTTCTCCTTACTAGCTCTCAAGCCTTTATCACGAATTCTCCTAAACACTTCCTCCAAACGTTGATTATGCTGCTCCGGCGTCACTCAAGTAATTAACACATCATCCATATAGTAAAATACTCCTTCCAATCCTTGAAAAACTGACGCCATGGTCCGTTGAAAAATGGGAGCAGATACGCTCAACCCAAATGGTAATCTACAAAACGCAAACAACCCCTTTGGAGTCGTTATCGTCAATAATTTACGGATTTCCTTTCTCAAAGGTAACTGCAAATACGCCGACGAGAAATCCACCTTGGAAAAATACTTCGCACCCTTCAACTGAGCCAAAATCTCCTCAATCCTAGGCAATGGATATTTAACCTCCACCACCCATCGATTTACCGTGACCCTGAAATCCGCACAAAGTCTCAATTTACCATTTGCCTTTTTAACAGGCACTAACGGAGTTGCCCAATCGCTATATCCCACAGGAATAATAATGCCGTCCTTCACCCATCTATCTAATTCCTCATCGATCTCCTTCCTCCATTCAAAAGGAACTCGCCGACAAGCTAAAAAGATCAGTGAAAAACCCTCCCTAAGTTGAACATCAACTTGGTAATCATTTAAACAACCTAGTTTTTCATCAAAAATAATGCCATACTGCCTCACTAGAATAGGAATATCTTGATTAACCTTATTCCAATCCTCTTTTCCCCCGGCCACAATTTGCTTCTCATTTCCCTCATCATTATAATCCAACTTACTCGATTTCTCCATCATCTCCTCCGAAATTTCACAAATTTTATTATCAGTATTATCCAAATTTTCATCTCTCTCCAACATCCATTATTACATTATCACTAGTATCAAAAATATTCCAATAATTATTGGGAGGACCAAGCTTGGTAATCCAATCCCAACCCATAATAGTCTCAACATTTTCCTTTACTACCCATAAATCAAGGAAAAACATAGTATCCTTAAGAAGCACCCCCAATTTGACCTTTTCCTAAAACCAGCAATTTCCGACCCATCAAATTGTCTGACACACATAGCCTCTTTTTCCAGTTTGCCCCCAGGCCAATACTTATAAAAATTCTCCTGCGGCATTAGAGAAATACTAGCCCCGGTGTCAAATAGCATTTCTATATTCCTATGATCAATCCTCAAACTAACCCTCGGACACAAACATGGCCCATCTAATTTTTCCGTCATTAAAATATCATATGATTTAATCGGAGACTCAGCGTTTATTTTATCTAAAATAATAATTTCATTGGCATTCTCATTGCCCCTTAAATTCAACTCGGAATTTAAATTTTTATTACTGACAATTACATTTCTTTTAACAAGATTTGTGGGACATCTTTCCCAAACAAAATTCTTAACATCCCTTCTAAAAGAATAACGGACAATATTCCTCGGATATTGTTCCCATTTAAATCGACTAACCTCCCTCTCAGGGAAATTACGAGAATGATCTCTCATTTTAATTCTATCATTTCCCTCATTTCGAATAATAATATTAAATGTTTTATTATACAAATTTTTCCGAACTCTCGGAGCCCCGACTCCTATATGATTCACTCTGCAATCATATAGTCAACACGAATTTTGAGATGCTTCCATGCAGTCCACAGCTACATGTCCCGGCCTTTTACACTTAAAACATAATCTGGCTCCATTTAAACTAACCATTTTTACATTGGCATTTCCTATATCAGGTCTCTTTAACGGAAATCCATCTTTAAACCTATGCTCTGGGACTACACAGGTATCCCTTTTATATCCTCGCCATCCGCAATGATGGCAAATGATCATTTCAACAAATCTTTTATTTTCCTCGTAATCATTAAATTTCTTATTCATATTCCTATCACTCACCTGGCTCTTAACCGGACCTTTGCTTTCCTTCATCAACGCATTGATGGCTTCTTTCATTTCTTTCATTTCCAGGAGGATCCTATCTGACCTCTTCCCAACATTTCCAGCCTTGATTTCCTCTAAAACATCTTTAAGATTACTTTCCAAGTCTGCTATTTTCTTCCCATAAATATCCGATATTAAATTAAAATACGTTTCCTCCATTTTCTTTTTATAAGCATCTGACACCGCAGTGTCCTTCTTCCAATTGCAATACCTGCCTGCCAGTACCGCAGTACCCCTTTTTACCAACAATTTCAATATAATAATCAATAAATACATCATTAATAATATTCCCACAGTAATCAACTGTTTACCTAAATCCAATTCATTAAAGTTCTTATACATAACTTTATAACCCAAATCCTTATAAAAGAGAACCTTATCCCCAAAACTATGCTCCCCACTAGGCCTAAAAAAATAAACCATTTGCTCATAAATTCTTTTAATTAATACTAATAATCAATTACAAAAATTTAAATATTTGTAGAAAATATTAATACAGCACCTTAAATAAAAACTTCTCTATCAGAATCGTATAATGGTAGTACAAATGCGCAGTCAAAAATTCTTAAAAAAATTATATAATTAAAAATTTTTTGTTTTACCTTCTAAACCGAATAACTCCTAGGAAACTATCAGCGTCACAAGACACCACTAAAAAAATAAACTTAAAACTTTATTCGAAATCTAACTTACACACTAAAAAAAAACCTAAACACAAACTAAGAGAAAAACAAAAACAACTCAATAAATTCCCGAAACTACAAAAATCACCAAGCAGACAAGAAATATAACTCGCGAAGAATGATTTTCTTTATTAATAATTCCCGAAATAAAAAACAATTTTATCACAATAAAAATCCGTAATTTTTATAGAAAAAGAAATTAATTTTATCAAAAAAACAAAAAAAATAATAATAATAATATATCATAATAATTTTACATATATGTATATCATCTAATCTAGGTTGATTGGCATTCCGCGTTAAAAAAAAATATAAAACATTCACGTATTTACAAATACGACAGTATAGTACTAACAAATTTTTAAATATTATTTATAAAAATAAATTAATAAATCATGATAATTTAAATTTGGAAAAATTATACAAAATTCTATTTTGCTAACACCATAATTGAATCAATTGATTAATATATATGCTTACTAGAGAACTGCATGGGCTGTCCGTAGCCCAACCCGAGGCTCGAGTCGGGTTCGGACATTAAAAAAAAATTTCTCGGGCTCGGGTCGGGTTGTAAAAGCTGTCCGACCCGAAAATAAATAATAATATTAATATCTTAAATAGTCAGTATAATTTATAATATTAATTATAAAATCATATTATTTAATATTTATCACATTTTAGGATTAAAATGTCAATCATATTAACATGTCATGTCATTATTAATTATTATCTTATAAACCTAACAACCGGATACCAAACTATTTTATCACTAAATTGTGTGTTTCCCGTGAATTACAAGATAAGACATATTTTATGTACTAAAGATAAGTTTTATTTATTTATCTAGCCTATACATTGTTTTTTTAACATTTGTTTTAAAAAATTTCCATATAAAATTTAAGATTGGGATTTGATTCAGGGGAACTTATTTCTATAATTTAAATTTCACTACCATAAATCTTAATCATCCTAGAAATTAAAAAATATTATATAAAATTGGTAATGATATTCTAAGTTACATTTATATATAAAATGTAATCTTTATTTATTTCGTTTTGGTATTATTATTTTTTTATCTATCTACGTTGTAAATTTTTCAGCTAATTTTGGTTGTCAATATTTTAAAATATAGCAGAAAAAAATTAGGAAATTAATACAAGATTCTCAAAGAAAATAAGATGTATACTGTGATATGTAAAATTTAAAACATGAATATTAAAAAGAATCTGTATCTTTTGTCAAGAAAATGAAAAAGATACAAGATTCTTTTCAGAATTAAGGATCTTAGATACAGTTATTAGTATCTTATTAAAAATGTCAAAATATACTGAGTACAAGATATAAAGGGATTTTGTATCATGTATCATACAAGTATTCGCAGTACTGCCCAACTCTGTTTATTTCAATCTAATTGATTAAAGTCATTTTAAATATTTTTTTTAGATTTTAGACACAGCCATATTAAAAAAATTATCTCAATGGATGCAAAATTAAAAAGAATTGGTGAAAAGATTAAGACAAAAGAGTATGAAGTAAGGGAGAATCTTAATGGAAAATCGGATGTATGGAAGAAATTTTCATTTATATATGATGAAAATAAAGAAAAGCTTAATTATGTCATTTGTATTATATGCAAATTTATTTATGTATATAATTCAATAACAACAGGTTAGATATTTATACATAAAATATGATCTTATTAAATTATTTTAGGCACAAATCAACTTAAAAGACATAAATGTGTATATACAAATACAAGTACAACAGCAGAGAGTAAAAAGACAATTAACAATTGATAATCTTTTTGGTACTGATCCGAAAAAACTCAAAAGTTGTACAAAATTGAAAAAAGAGTGCACAAAGGTGCTTACTATGTTTTGTGGACATGATTTGAGATCATTTGATACAATTCATGGGGAAGGCTTTGTTGATTGTTGCCAATATTTTGCCAAAAGTATTTTAGCTCTTAAATTCCTGGCTATCCCTGTTTCGTCGGCTAGCAGTGAAAGGGCGTTTTCAGCTGCTGGTAGGGCCTTTGAGGAGAGAATGACTCCACTTTGTGATAATTTTGATAATGATATTGATGAGGTCAATATAATATAATATGTTCATTATATTTTTTATATATTTATTAACTTTTATATCATATCTATATTTGCATGAATGATGCTTATTGTATTACATAATCGTTATAATTTTTAAATTCGCTTGTATATTAATCGTTTTATAATATTTTTTACAAATTTAATAAAATGCAACTTAATATATATCTTGAATAGATTATGGCCGTCAAATAAACTTTTATTTAAGGTGGCTGGCTGAACTGAATAAATACACATAAATTTTTTTTTGGTTATTATAATATTAAAACTTAAATTGCAAAATTTTATTCGGGTCGGGTTTGACTAAAAAATGTGTGCTCGGGTCGGGCTCGGACAAAAAATTTTTTTAAATTCGGGCTCGGGTTGCGAAAAAATTACTTTGCAGTTCTCTAATGCTTACTATAGAAAATGAAATAATTTTATTGCTAGAGTTTTTTGTATGAAATTTTTATATTTTTTGTATTTATATTCATGAATTTTTCCTATTTTCTCCTTGTTCAATTGGTCCTTAAAATTCCTCAATTTCTGATATAGCGTATCAAAACCAGGAAATTAAAAAGCTAAGCTAATTAAATGATTATATTTAATATATTTTTACCTGGAACTAATAACAGATAAATGTTGCATAACAATAAAGGTTTATTTATGGTCTGGATGTTCTTGATTCCAAATAATCTCATCAGGTTCCAGCATTTCTGCAATTCTTTTGGTAATTGTATCGTTCCATGTTCTAAAAAAATTTATATATCATTTAATATTAATTATTCTTACATTTTAGAAGGTATAATATTATCCATTCTCACTTCAAAATTTAAAAACGTTTCAAAAAAAAGCAAGCTATTTTATTTTTTAAAAAATAATTAAAAATGAAAAACGGTAATGTGTTGTATTTGAACAAATGCATTATTTGCGTTTTGAAACGTAGCGTTGAAACATTTAATTTGGGCGCATTATAGGAACTAACTTCTAAGAGAAAAGAATTTTTCTATGATAGAAATTATTAAATATTCATCTATTATGTTAAAAAAAATGGCTATTTGTAACTATAGTAAAAGGGGGAAAAATTATAAAAATATATTTAAAAAAGAAGAATGCCATGTGTGTTGAACTAGAAGGGAAAAGGAAGTGTTTTGAAGAAACACTTGTAGTTTCCTTTTAGGATTTCAAATTGAATTTTTTGTTTATCTACCCTATTGAAATTAGAATTTCTTCTTATATGATGTCTGGTCTGGGTCTATAATATCAAAAATTGTTTTTTATCTTAATTCATAAATCTATATAATGAATATTAATTATGACTTTTACAAGATTTTTCAAGAAATGTTTGATATAAAGAGAAAGTAAAAACTTGATGTTTAATATTTTAACGGCTCAACATTTAATATTGCTTAAATTTTAAATAGAATAAAATTATTGAGTTCCTACTCTAATGAATCACTTCACACTCAGGGACGCAATATCATTTTTCGTCAAAATAATCTCAGTGAATCCGATAGTTTTATCGCAATAATTAGAAATTTTCGCAATTTATTCTTTTTTTAGAAAATGGAGGCTAAAAATTATGCTTGTTTTGGGAAAACTTTGTCATCCTTATCCCAATTCTGTTAGTAAAAGAATGTCTGTTTTTTTTAATGTACAAAAATATATATTATAGATTTTCTTGAGACATTTAATAATTATTCCTTATAAACATTAATTGGATGTCTAAATTACTTTTATAACTTTTTGCTCAGGGTTGCTTTAGGGACGCGCAATGGTGAACTAATTCAAAAACCCTATTGAGAAAATGTGCAATAGTATATCAATAGATTATTTCAGATTTATTAAGGAAAATACACGTGGAGCCCTTAAAAATCAGGGAACGGGAGCTAGCTTCTTTTATGGTTGGAGTGGAGGAGCTCCGCTCCATCGCTTTTAAATTTAATGTATGAATTAAAAAATTTCTGTAAATATCAATAAATCTATTTATTTGTTAATTTAAAATTTTGTGGCTGATATCGGGGTTTATCCTCGTAATGATATTGCTATATAAGATATATCTCAAGTTGACATTCAATAGTCTCAACATTGTAGTAAAAGCTTAGAAATTCTCTCAGATCATGATTATTTTTTATAAATAAATAACCTAATTGATCTTTTTGAATTTATTTTAAATAATTCCTAAATTTTTTATTTGATGTTAAATGGATTGTATTATGTATCAGAGACCTTGCAGAAATACATTTGAACCCCGGGATAAAAAAAAATTTTCGACCCTGGTTGGATTTTATATATTCAGGCCAGGCTCAGCCCAGATTTTTTTAAAATATATTATATTAATTTTCAATTTTTAGCTAATAATGGCAATTTAAAATATTCGATTTTAAAATATAGGGTCTCTGATAGAAATATTTATTAAACCATATTATCGTCTGTAGAATATTATAATATTCTATATCCACCCTTTTTTTGTGAAAAAGTAATTTTATTATCGATAAATCATATCTTCAATAGCGTATTCTTCCTTAAATGAATAATACACTTTTTTAATAGTGTTCCTATTGAAAATCCCAAGTAATCTTTGTTTATAGAACGCTTTCTCTTAAAAAAAATTTGAAAAATGGATATCAAACAACTACAAAACTCAGCTGACTTACAAATTTGTTATTGCAATAAATAAGCTTCGAGATTTGGAAAATATAAGGTCAAACCTTTTTGAAATCTATTAGCACAATGTCTTTAGTCAATTTGACTAAAATCTTAGTCTGATCGTTTTTAAAAATCTACACGATTCGAGCTTTCTAACAACTCTACGTCAACCAAAGCTGACATTTAAAAAACTAAGTTTGTATATAAACTCAGACCAGGCAAATTTATAATATTGTAGTCATGCAAGTATATGATCAACAGCGTCATACGTAAGTATAAAAAAGTAATTCACGATTTTTATAGAACATTATTTGTCCTTAACATTTCTGTTCGATTGTTAGAAAAAATTTGTATGAAATTCATTTTTTATTAAAAGCTCAAATTTTCCTACTTTTTTGTTAACTTTAAAATTATTTCTTTTAGTGATTCTCTCAAGTTGCAAAAATTAGTCACTAACTGGATAATAACCCATATTTATTCAAATATTTTCATTTTTACTGGTAGTTGAACTTAACTTAGACTTAACATATACATTTTAATTATTTATTTCATCACACATATATTGGTGTGTTTGTGAATTGTGATAAATTACTTTTTTTATTTAATAAATTATTATATTTTTTCTAAAAACTATATATATAAAAATATGATTAATTAATTTTATTTATTTTTGTTTTACATGGTGTTCTTATCGAGGAAAAAAAGTAAATAATGAGAAGGAAAAATTTAAATTCTATTGGACGAAATGTTCACATGCTAAATTTGAAATATAAACGTAATATTTTGAAAAGTATAATAATATAAAAATAAGTAAAAAAAATAATACCCAAATAAGAATTTTAGATAAACTTATTTAATTGTAAATTTTAACATAATATCTTTGAAAATTTTAAAATCGAAATGAATAGTAGTATAATAGCCAAAGAAACTAAGGATATAGGTAGTTGTGTATTCAATAATCCTCATTTATCTGACATCACTTTCAAGGTAAAAAAAAAATTTTCAAAATGAATTTATTGTTTATTCATTATCATAAAATAAAACATAAATATTTTTAATTTAACTTATTTCATCATATATATAATATAATATACAAAAAAATTTAAATTATTTAATTTTAATATAATATACATCTAATCAGAAACACCATAAATTTGGCAGGTCTGATAGTTGTCATAATTTTTTGGCTCTTACTTTTAGAGTGATATTGCGAATAAAACTGATAAATATAGTCGGGTAATTACCTATATTTTTAGCCGTTTAAGCGGACCTGATTCTAGGTCTATTTATTTTTGAGTAGAAAATATTTAACAAATCTGTGTAATATTTTTCTTGCAAGTTTAACACCTATTGTATGGTGGGTGGCCTAAATCATATTTTAAAAATGTTATGAATCACTATATTGTATAAGAATAATTTTAACTCCCACCATTGGGTTTAGGGTGAAAACATTTCAATGTTTATAAGAAAAAATAATATGTTTATTTTAAATTTGTTAATATTATTATTAAAAATACGATTTAAAGGTTGATGATAAAACATTCTACGGTCATAAACTTATACTTGCTCTCAAAAACGAATTTTTCTACACGCTCTTTTATGGGAGCATTCCTTACGAAAAAAAATGCTTCAATATCTTAGATATTAGCGCTGAAACCTTTTTTAAAATCTTAAAGTTTGCATTATTTAGCTATTAATTTTGAAAATTTAAATTAATCTTGTTAAAGTTACATATACCTGGATAATGTTTCGCTCGAAAATGTCGAAGCCGCCATTTTCGTGGAACTCTTATACGGGGCTAAGAAATTTTTGATGAAAGAATTGGTCAAAAAATGCGTGGACAAAATTAATTCTCCATATGGGAAGGATATTAAAAATAATTTCCCTCTAGTCATGCTTTTGTCAACTCCGCTACACTCAGAAATTAATAAAAAAAACTGTCTCGAGGTTATTACTTTTATTTGATACTGATTTAAATTTTTTATTTAAAATAACTTTAGGGCATGCAATTCATTACCAGGTCGGCTCTCGCTTCCGAAATGTTTATGAAAGCCCCGTTTGAATTAATTAACGATTTCATAAGTTACATAAACGCGAATAATTTGGAGCCCAAGGCGTTGATTTTCGAATTTCTTCTAAAATGGGGGAAAAAAGAATGCGAAAAAGAAGGAATTTTAGCCACCAATGAGAATATTATGAGCGTAATTAAGAAGAATAAATTCGAGCCAATGTCCTACTTAGACAATTTTACCGTGACAGACATCATAAATATTATTAGGAAGCGTAATGTATTATGTGAATCTCAGATAACCGATTTAGTATTGAAAAGATTAGGAGCGTGCGATTTGAATGATAATATATCGCGCCAAACCCTTAAATCTTTATATAGCATGACAATTTCACCGGGTTCTAATACTACCCTACAAGCTCATGAATTGTGTCCACAATTGTTTATCGTTGGATTCACGCTAACATCTTATGACAACGGATTCACCACGATTAAAATTAAGGAAAATGATAATTGCATCCTAGCGTATAAAGTGTCTCATGTGAGTAAGAGTCAAATTTGGGTGCCTGATATTGCGTTTTACCCATCTTATACGTGCGATATTGCCGTAAATGATATATCACAAGTTTCCCTTCAATGGTCTGAGAGTAAAATTACAGTAAAAGCTTCGAATACCTCTCGCATCCGAGTTATTTATTATAAATAAATAACGCTTTAATGGAATATAATATAAATTTGATAATTATTTTTATTACAATTTTTTTTAAATAAAACAAGAAATTATTAATAAAAATATTACTTTTGATAATTTTATCGAAGATAAAAGATTGATCTTTAATTTCATTACCTTGTATCTTAGAAGTATTGTTAAACAGCTCATTTCGGGTCGATTTTTTAAAACGGCTTACTGAATATATTAGCCAGAAAAATATTGACTAAGCCTCGAGATTTCGATGATATAATGTCTAGACCTTTGTTCCTTCTATTAGCAAAATCTTCAGGCTTGCCTTATATTTTTCTGGATGAAATATTGAGTTAGCCGTTTTTAAAAATCAGCTCATAACGAGTGCTCTCCATACCAAATATACTTTTTTAAGAGAGGATAGGCTACTCCTCTGTAAAATAAATAAGTTAGAAAACTATCAGAGAATAAATAAATTCTAGACTTTATAAAATTTTAAAAAAATGATAAATTATTAACTAGCATTTTTTAGCTGGCACTCTAATAAACTTCTATATTTATTTTTTTTTTTCTGACATTTGCAAGCATTGATTTTTTTTTTTGTGAGATAAGGAATTTTTGTTTAAAATATCCAATACCAAATAAGAACGAATATATATAAAATAAGATTGTGAAATCAGTAGAAATGGAAATTATTAGGGCTCTTGCGTGATCAATTTTAATTAGGTACAAATATTTGCTATGTCTTTATCTTCATAATATATATAAAAAAAGGAAAATTTGATACCCTAAAAGAATGACATATTTATTAAATAGATATTTTTCTCAACAGAAGGCCCTGGCCAAAGCTTGGTCCGGTACAAACCCCGCAATTATTCCTTTTTCCAATTCTAATATATTAATCAAGAATTCAATATTTCTGAACATTAAATTTAATATATTTATTAATTCCTAAACTCCCTCGATTATCTCAAATTTGTAAAGATGAAAGTAGCACAAAATTTTAAAATAATTTTAATTACATCGTAAATATTTTCATAATCATATTGCCAAAGCCCAGCAATAGTTTCATATACATTCAATTTTTAATCTTTGAAAAAGATTATTTTTATTCCCCAGCAAAATTGATCTATTGGAAAGAATTTCTAAAATGATATAAATAACTATAATTAGAATTTAATCGAGTCATTTTACCCCCTTTATCTATTAAACGGGACTGCAACTGCATGATACTTTCTAGCCAAATATGAATTGGTCTATTTTTGATTTTACTAATGTTGTATTCCTTTTTTTACTAGCATATTTTTGAATAAAAATGTGATTTCTGAATCAAGTGACATCTTTACATATTCATTTACTTAATATTTGAAGTATTATTTATCATCATGTTCTTAATGATATTATTTTTCTAGATATCAGTCAATTAATAGTAAAATGGTTCATTTGCAAATGAACACAGAAAATCCTGATATCCCAAAGGTAGATTCATTGAATCCTAATCAACAAACAACCTACATATTTGAAAATTTAAAATTCCTATTTAAACACGTGAAAGATTTTTGTTAAAATTAGATTATTTTTTGTATGTGGTTTTATTAAAATTGACTCAATTCTAACATTAAAACAAATTCGCTAAATCTCTTTTAAGTTTAACATCGTGGCTAAAATGGTAGTTTTCTTTTAGGATAGGCTCATAACCTGCTAAATATGATTCAATTTATCACCACTACTTACTAGTATTGAACCTCACTATACTTTAAATAAAACAGACGAGGCGGTCTAGTATTAAACATATGGGAGTTAGAAATTTTTATTGGGTGTAACCTAAAACTTCCAGATAAATCAAAATCCAAGGAAAGATGTCAAGGACAACGGTTAATAAATTATTAATTCTATTCTAGGTAAGATTAGGAATTTATTAAAGCAGCTGATTTACAAATAAAAATATTAAAACAAATATCAGCTCTAGATTTTGCAAATATAAGTCCAAACCTTTCTACTAGTGTTGTTAAACGGCTCATTTTGAGCCGATTTTTAAAAATAGCTAACCCAATATTTCATCCAGAATAATATTACGCAAGCCTGAAGATTTTGCTAATAGAAGGAAAATCTGGAGGTTCAGACAATATTTCTGGCTAAAATATCGAGTTAGCCGTTATAAAAAATCGGCTCAAAACGATCCGTTTAACAACACTACTTTCTTCTACCATCTATTAGCAAAGTCTCCAGCTTTACATATTGCATTTGATTAAAATCTTAGTCGGGCCATTTTATAAAATCGACCCGATTCGAGCTTTTTAACAACCCTACGTCAATCACAGCTTACATTCGATAAACGATAACATCTTTTTTTGTAAATAACTCAGACCAATCAATTTTAAAATATTTTATGTCAAATAATTTATGATTTTAAACAATATTTGTCCGCAACACTATTTGCTCGATTGTTAAAATAAATTTGTAGTCAATGAAATCTGGAAAAAAATCTTAAAATTTTACTTTTTGCTAATTTTGGGTTAAAATTTTCTTTTTTTTGCTAATAATCACTTAAGATCGCAAAAATTAGCTACTAACTGGATAATATTATATCGGTTTATTAAGAATCTAATAAACCTTTTAACACATTTATTCATGGATATTCAATTCTAGTAGTTCTATATAGACCTACCATAAACATTTTAATTATTTATTTCATCATAGATATATTGTTCAATTTGTGATATTTCATGTTTTTTTAAAAAATTATATATATTTTTATTAAAACTATAAATAAAATATGATTAAATAATTTTATTTTTTTTTTTCGTTGTGTTCTTATTCTTATCAAGAAAAAAGTAAATAATGAGAAGGAAAAAATTTAGTTTTATGTAACAAAATGCTCAAATGTTAATTTTGAAATATAGCATAATATTTTGAAAAGAATAATAATTAAAGTAACAAAAATAATACCCATAAGAATTTTAGACAAACTTATTTATTGTAAAACGTCTTTTTCCTTGATATGAAAAGTGCAAGTCATTTTAACATTATAATCGTTATTGTTTTGTTGACATTATCTTTAAATATTTTAATATCTAAATGTATAATTATTATGATAATAGCTAAATAAAATAGGGATATAGGTAGTTGCCTGTTCAACAATCCTCAGTTATCTGACATCACTTTCAAGGTAAAAAAATTACAACATTGAAAACTTTAATTATCATTTTTTTAATAATAACTACCGATTGGTGAATTTTAATTTTTTTTTTAACACATCAAACTAAAAAAATGAAAAATATAATAAAATTGACGAAGGCTGCATTCAAAGTGGAGACGGATCCATTTTTTTACATCCGTTTCCGTCAAAAGTCAATCTCATTAGAAATGATATATATGTTCATAGTGCGTCCACTCCGATACCTTCCGTTTTAAAAACGGATCCGGCAAATTTTGAAGTCAAAACATTTTGACTTTTTGATCCGGCAAATTTTTTTGAGCTAATAACCGTTACTTATAATTTTTTAAATATGAAAATCAATATATATCATTTTTTAATGAGATTGACTTTTGACGGAACGGATGTAAAAAACGGATTCGTCTCCACTTTGAATGCAGCCTTAAATTTAATACGATTGAAATACTAGTGTTGTTATAAAAGGGTCATTTTGAGCCGATTTTTTAAAACGGCTAACTAAATATTTTAGCGAGAAAAATATTGCCTAAACTTCGAGATTTAGATAATATATGGTCTAGATATCTTGAGGCTTGTGTACCATTTTTCTGGATGAAATATTGAGTTACCGTTTTCAAAAATGGGCTCAAAACAAGCCTAGCGCCAACGCACTTCATAATATTGTAATGTGAAAGGAGAAAATGTAGTTAATTTGGTGGAAGAATGAAAATGATCGAGATGCCAAGATTCAGAATAAGGAAAATGAGTCTGAGCCTGCATAAAACATATATATTTTTTTTAAAATTACATATTTAAGAATTTAAGCTCGCAGCCCGAATTTTAAAATTTTTTAAAAATAGGCCTGAATCCTGATTTTGCAGATATAGTAGACAAATATTTAATGAAAATAAAATATATCTTTGTATCACTCCAAATCTGAGTAAATATTTTTGGATACCTCGACTTCATAATTTTTTATTTATCTCTTTGAAATTAAGAACTTTCGTGTATTTATTTTCTTAAAATGGTCATTCCATTTATCGTCTCTTCCATTTTTTGTGATGATACGCAATGATTTATTAAACTAAAACATTTATACAATTTATCTTGGTCAACATTTCTGGCATTGTTTGAAATTGAAAGGAAAGGGAGGTTTAAGAATGAAAATAGATTTAAAAAATAATGAATATATGCATGTAACCGCATAACCGAGAAAAATATCGGAATTCCTTATCTATCTGGATCAGATGTGGCAGGTCAAAATTTTCATATTGTGGGAGAAATTCGGTATTTTGTGGGAGTAATATAAAAATTGTGGGAGAAATATAAAAATAGCTAAACAAATTTTTTTGCGGGCTCGAATCTATTTTCCAAAATAAAATAGGTAATTATTTTTCAAAATAAAATAGCCAACTATTTAAAATAAAATAGCCAACTATTTAAAATAAAATAGCCAACTATTTTTCAAAATAAAATAGCCAACTATTTTTCAAAATAAAATAGATAACTATTTTCAAAATAAAATAGCCAACTATTTTTCAAAATAAAATAGATAACTATTTTTCAAAATAAAATAGCTAACTATTTTTCAAAATAAAATAGATAACTATTTTCAAAATAAAATAGCCAACTATTTTTCAAAATAAAATAGATAACTATTTTTCAAAATAAAATAGCCAACTATTTAAAATAAAATAGCCAACTATTTTTCAAATTAAAATAGCCAACTATTGATCAAAATAAAATATCCAACTCTTTTTCAAAATAAAATAGGTAACTATTTTCCAAAATAAAATACGTAACTATTTTTCAAAATAGGTAATTATAGTAGAACACAAAATTTCTTAAATACTATCTTTATTATTAAAATAACATTGATTTATTATAATATATTAATTTTGTTTATAATTAATAACCAACGATCTTTTTTAAATACAAAAGAATGTAAACAAGATAAAATTTTATAAAAAAATTGTAATTTTACAATGTAAAAAAATATATTTTATGCTAATGTATAAATAAGATTTTATAAAAAAAACAAACAATTTTAAATTTACAATGTAAAAAATAATTATAATCAGTGCGGGGAAGTTGTTCTACGGTATTTAGTTAATACAATGTGGGAAGGGAATATGATATTTTGAGGCATCAAAAATCTTCAAAGCATAAATCAGTACAGGGCAGTCTATCAACATCTATTGCAAAAGAAAAATATTCTTCAAAAATAAGAAATAATAGAGATGCAACTACAGTTGAGGAAATGGTAAATACCTATCATGCAGTACAACATTCAGAGAGCTACTTAACATCACAATGTTGGTAGAATCTTTCTCCATAATATTTAACGACTAATATAAATGAAAAGTTACTTTGTAGAACACAAATGAGCAAGGCTATCATCAATGTTTTAGGATATAAATCCAGAAGGTCAATTCTTGACGATTTGAAAGATGTGCAAACATATGCAATTCTAAGAGATGCATCTAATAAGGAAATATCATAACATTTCCCTTGATCCTCCCCTATTTCAAAAATTTAATGTCATTTCAATAAAACTATTAATAAATTTTTCTCCAGATATGAAATATCCAAAGACATAGCTAACCATATATAATGGTAAATATGGCAGATTTGGCATTACCAATGAATTGCATGGCAGCTTTCTGATCTGATAATTCCTCAGTGAATTTGGCAAAAACCAGAGTGTATTTACAGAATTGAGTCAGCTTAATGTTGGTTGACAGGTTCCTCCTAATACGCGCCATCGTAGAATTTTAAAATTTTACAAACCTTTAAAAAATAAATAGATTATAAAAGCTGTCCTAATATTTTGAAAAAAATTTTCAAAAATAAATGGCAGAAGTATATTTAGAAATTTTACATATAGGAAATCTACTATATGCTGTTAATATGCAGTTGCAATCAGAAGAATATAATTTAATAAAGGTTCACTAAATTATGCTGCAGAAATACCAAAGTAAGAATATTATTACTATTATCGTAATTATTAATAAGATTTAATATGATGTCATGTTTGAGGAGATTGTAATGCTTCTTTATTTTTATGATTTGCCAAAATATTCAAAATATTAATTTTACAATGTAAAAAATAAATTTATTTGATTTTATGCAAATGTATAAATAAGATTTTATAAAATATAGAAAGTCAAATAGTTATAGTTAATTATATTTTATTTGAGATTTAAATAATGCGTTTACCGTCGTTATTAAGATATATATAAAATTCCTGGCATGACATTTTATAATTTTGTTTAACCATTAACTCGGCCTCTAATGTTGTTAAAGCAATTCTATTCTCTCCTTTCTCCAGGCAGTCCTCATCAGGCTAAAAATGCGCTCCGATGAGGCATTAGAATGAGGTAAGGAGAAAACATACTCGTAAATTTTTTCCAAGCATGGGGATTTATCGTTATTACTAAAAAATTCCACCCACTCTGCTTTTAGACCATCTAACTTTAAGTATTCTGGCGAATCATAAAAAATGGGAAAAATTACAATCTCTTCAAACAAGGCTTCAATGTCTATCGGTAATTTTAATATATTTATTAAATTACAAAAACCATCAAATGATGGTTTCTGTTCCAAGGTCATAATATTTACACACTTGTAAATAGAGTTATTAAAATCAAATCTTGATTGTAAATATTCCAAAATTGTCTTAATAAAAATATTTGCTTCATTTAAAAATACGTTAATTATAGTAATATTTGAACATTTTAATATGATATTTTTAGCAATAGCGCCATAAAATTTATTATCTATTTTTAACTGTAGAGATGAACAGAGCTGTAGCATGATTTTGTGAATCTTTATCAATAATTCTGATTGCAACTGAATATTAACTACATGAAGTAGATTTCCTACATGTGAAACTAATCCCAAATATGCTTCTGACATTTTATCCTCGAAAAAATTTTTCTAAATTTTATGACAGCTTTTAAAATCTTTATTTAAGAAGTATTTCTTTAAGGGTTCGTAAAATTTTAAAATTCTCTCGATGGCAGGTATTAATGATAACCACCTGATAGGTACATATCGCAACAACTCTCACCATTCCAAATCAAACCACTCCACCAATTCTTTTAATTCAGTGACTTTTTTAATTGATGAACTAAATCCATTAAAACATTTCATCACAATCAGTGACCCCTACAACGGGGGGGGGGGGGGGTCCGAAGCAACTGCTTCTATAAATTTCTATGGGGGTACTTTTTTTTTTTAAAATTTTTATTTTTTATTTTAAAATTTTAAAAAAAATTTTTTAATTTTTTATTTTAAAAATTTTTATGGTCGATGTTTAGCAAATTAGTTTGTTATCCGATATTTCTTATCATAAAATTATTTTTCCACTTTCAAGATTTGGCGCAAAATTAAAATTTTATCAAAGGGAATAGTAAAAATTTAAATATTAAATCTTATATATAATCATTTATAATTTTTAGATCATTGTCAAAATATGCCCAAAAATATTAACCAAAAAAAATATAAATGCTTGATTAAAAATTGTACATATCATAAATAAGAGATGATAAATGGACAGATCATATTAGAAAAAGACATGGTGGGCTTAATTTTCACGATATAAAGAAAAGCTTTGAAATAGTGGCTTTTAAGAATATTTCTCAAAATTGGACAAATAGCAAAATAATTTTTTTTATTAAATAAGAAGTGAGAAAAAAATTAAGGGATTAAAATCTAAATTATATTCAAATCTGTTATCATATAATAACATAAATATTCTTATTGAAACCATGAAAAATATGGTTATAAAAAAATTCAAAAGGAGATTGAATTCAACAGGTGCTATTCAATTATAGTTGATGGCACATATGATGTATCGAAATCAGAAGCAATAGCTTTGATAGTGAGATATGTTGAAAATACGAGACACCTAAGCCCGTTGAAAGGCTGATAGACATTTATTGTACGGGAAATACAACGGGCCTCGATATTAAAGAGAATATAATATCCAAGCCTGGCTCCATGAATCTACCCCTCGAATTCCTAGTGGGGCAAAGCCATGATGGCGCCTCAAACATGAGTGGAAGAATTAATGGAGTGCAGGCTTTGATTAGAGCGGAGGCGCCAAAGGCAGCTTTTATTTGGTGCTATTGTCATCGATTAAATTTAATAGTTGTTCAATTATGCCAATCAGTAAAAGAGCTGCCAAATGTCTTGGGAATATTAGACGAAATTTACGTATATTTTAATGGTGTTAAAAGATATGAAGTGCTCAAAACATGTCAGAGTGATTTACTGACAAAATCACATAGATTTTTACGCATCAAGAATACCACTCGGTAATATTATCTTAATTGTTTCGATATTTAATGTTTATTTTATATTTATAGAAGCTGGCTAACATCATATAAGGCGATTGTAAATTTTTTCCTACTTTATGATGCTTTGAGGGCAGCTTTGGCAAATTTAAAGGATTCAGAAGATCCTGCCACTTCCACTATGGCTAGTGCTATAGTCTATAGAATAGAAAAATTTGATTTTATTTTATCACTATGTGTTTTGGATAAAATATTGTTGATAACTAGCTTGGCTTGTACAAAATTGCAAACCATTTCGAAGGATATAGGGTTTGCAATAAATCAAATTCAATTGGCAAAAGATTGCCTGATTAATATGAGAAGTATAATTTAAATTATTATCTTTTATTATTTTATAATCCTAAAATAGATAATAACACTGAATTTTTGGATGTCTTTTCAAAGGCCCAAGATTTTATGAAGAAGAGAAATTTACCTTTTGATTTTGAAAGTTCAAGACTTCAAACATTACAATCCAAAAAGGAGAGGTATATATATACTTTCATCATTAAATATAATATTTTATTTTAGCTTTAAAATCAGTGTGTTTTATGCTGCACTTGATTTAATTATTATGCAGTTTAGTGAAAGATTTAACGATGAATCGATAAAATTTTTGAGTCAAACATCATTTTTTACCCCAAAGGGAATGGCGGAAAAGGCAATTGTTAAAGATGATATCAAGGATATCTGTGAATTTTATCAATTAAATACAAGTCAAGTTTTTGAGGAAATGTTGATGTTTAGAAATATTTATAAAATGGCTAAAACGGGGGACGTAATTATTACTCGTGACCTAGAGGTTAAAGAAGATTTGTCAGATTCTGAGAATTGTAAATTTATTTAATTAAAATATTTTTACTAATACATTATATAGCTTCTTCTGATGATGATAATAATTTTGAGATGAATGATTAAGACTGGAGAAACTATTCATTTATTTTACCTTATCGTCTGCTTATAAATTTTTCTGCTTTCCCAAATTTAACAATTTTATATAAATATTTATTAACTATTCTTACTACATCATGTACTGCCGAAAGGGTCATGAGTAAAATTAAACTAATTAAAACAAGACTTCGTAGTGTCATGAAAGATCCATTTCTTAATAATTTAACCATTTTATCAATGGAAAATAATTTATTTAAACAATTAAATATTGATGAAATTATAAATTCTTTTGCTTTCTCTTCCCCTAATTTATCTAAATTATTAATTTAAAAATATTATTTTTAAAGCATATATTTTTTACATTATATTTATATTATAATAAATATTGATGCAATAAAAATTATTTTTGAAATTTATTGGTGTCAAAAAATAATTTACAATGGGGGGGGGGGGTACTTTAGGGGGGTATTCTGCTTCTATCCCTCAAAAAGTGTAGGGGTCACTGATCACAATTACTTCGACATCTACAGATAGTACATTCATTGCCTTCTTGCAAGAATTATGCAGTATATGGCATATACAGCCAATTGGTATTAATTCATTATTGTGCTGCCTCAATTCGGTAAATACACTTTGATTTTTACCAAAATTAACAGAGGCATTATCAGCGCAGAAAGCTGACATGCAACTCATTGATAACCCTGAATCAGCTATATTTACCATTATGTGGTTAGCTATATCGTTGGATTTTTCACTATCGGATGAAAAAAATTTCAATAGTTTTATAGAAATGCCCTTATTCTTGTTGAAATAGCGAAGGATCAGGGGAAATGTTTTAATATTTCCCTTATTTGATGCATCTGTTAAAATAGCATATGGATGTCCTTCTTTCAATTCGTCTAGAATTGACCTCTTGGATTCAGGTCCTAACACATTTGTGATAGCATTGCTCATTTTTGTTCTACCACAAGTAAAGTTAGCACTATTTTGGAGTCGTTAAATATTTAAAAACATTAAAATGCTAAAAAAAGAATTGTGGGAGATATTAAAAAATTGTGGGAGCTTTTTGTGGGAGATTTCTAATTGTGGGAGTTTTGTGGGAGTGAGATGTATGTGGGTAAACTAAAAAATTGTGGGAGACTCCCACTGATGGGGGGAGACATGGCAACCCTGATCTGGATCCCCTGTCCTTAAATTTGGCAATGTATTTGTATTTAAAAAATAATTTGATAAATAATAATGTGACGAGATTATTTTTTTTCAGATATTTATGAGGTAAATTAAAATTAAAACGCGAAAAATATATTATTTTTTGTAAAAATTAAAAAATTATTTTCGATAAAAGTAACCACCATCATGAGAGTGGCAATATTTTTTTACTTGAAGAAATTGCTTCTAGTGTGGGTTTTCCTATTTGGGCCGATATTTTTAAAAACAGCTGATTTATATTTTAGCCAAAATATCGTGATTTAGCCAAAATGAGCAAAATCATCCTGCTTACATATCTTGTCTAAAATTTTAATCAGGCCCTTTATGAAAAAATTAATCCTAATCGAACCATTTAACAACACTAATTGCTTCAGATCCTTGGATACCCATGCAAATTTTATCAAACAGTTGATTGGTTCCCGCTCAAGGGCCGTTGTTCTTAGCTAATTAACAACAGACAACAATACATCAATGATGTTTGCAGACTTTTAGATAACTTTTATTTTAAATTTTAGGCATGCATTTTGAAAATTTCTTTTAAAATGGGCTTTAAAAAAAAATTAATTTTTATGATATTAACATATCGTATTTATTTTCTGAAAATAAGGGACGGGAGGAGAGGGTGTAACTAGCTTAAAATTATATTTACGATTAAGTCGCTTATTCATTCCTTTGAACTACCAAACCATCAATAACATATTGTACGGTTTCTAAAAGCGGAGAATAGACATTTCCTCTACGTCTTGGAAAAATGATTCATCTTAAATATTATATATATACTAAATAAATTAATCAAATGACATATAATAATACCTAGACTGACGATGCATTTATAAGCGTCATGTAAATCAGCTTAACTCGCCATTATGATGACCGTAATTATTCTCATGTTCAAAACTACACATAAATTGATAACTTGTTTCCTTATCTCTCTATGATCAAGCTATTTCTTTAATAAAGTTTGCGTCCTCGTTCAAAAATTTTAATAATGGATATGGATAATCAAAATGGCGTTCCCAGCTGTTTTCTTCGATGTACACTCTTAATGAATGCATCGCCAGTCTAGGTATTATTATGCGTTAGTGAAACAAAATATATTAAAAAATTAATTAAAAGGTAGATGATAAGAAATTCTACGGGCATAAACTCATACTTGCTCTCAAAAACGAATATTTCTACACCTTCTTCTACGGGAACAATCCCTACGAGGGTAAATGCTTAGAAATATTGGATTTAAGTGCTGAAACCTTCCCCATAATATTGAGGTTCGATAAATTTTTAAAAATATTTTTGCCCATATTACTCGCTTTTTTAAAGTTTTATATACTTAGATGATGCTTCCCTCGAAAACGTCGAAGCCAATATTTTCGTGGAACTCTTAAATGGGGCCAAGAAATTCTTGCTGAAAGAATTAGTCGATAAATGTGCGGAAAAAATTAATTGTCAATATGGGAAAAGGTTTAAGAATAATTTTCCGCTCGTTCTATATTTGTCGACTGCGCTACACCCAGAAATTAGCAAAGCGGATTGTCGTAAGGTAATTTATTTTTTTTTTTAAACTAATTTACTATTAGGACATGCAAGGCATTACCAGGTCTGTTCTCGCTTCCGAAATGTTTATGAATGCTCCGTTTGAATTAATTTACGATTTCGTTAGCTACATAAACACGAATAATTTGGAGCCCAAGGCGTTGATTTTCGAATTTCTTCTAAAATGGGGGAAAAAAGAATGCGAAAAAGAAGGAATTTTAGGCACCAACGAGAATATAATGAGCGTAATTAAGAAGAATAGATTCGAGCCAATGTCCTACTTAGAAAGTTTTACCGTGACAGACATCATAAATATTATTAAGAAGAGGAATATATTGTGTGAATCCGAGATAACCGATTTAGTATTGAAAAGATTTGCCTCACTAGATTTATATGATAAAATACCGCGCCCAACCCCTAAATCTTATTATAGCATAATAACTACACCGGATTCTAATAATTCTCTACAGGCTCTTGAATTGTGTCCACAATTATTTATCGTTGGATTCATGCTATCATCTTATTTTAGCGTTAGAACTAACGGATTCACCACGATTAAACTGATGGAAAATGATAATTGCATCTGTGCGTATAAAGTGTCTCATAAGAGTAGGAGCCTAATTTGGGTGCCTGATATTGCGTTTTACCCATCTTATACGTGCGATATTGCTATAAATGATATATCACAAGTTTCTCTTCAATGGTATGAGGGTAAAATTACAGTGAAAGCGTCGAAAACCTCACAAATCGGAATCATTTATTATAAATAAATAACGTTTTTTTTATAAAATATTAATATAAGTTTGATAATTTTATATTTATAGTAATTTTTTTTTAATTCGGAACTCGAGTCGTTAAACTTGAAAATTGAAATAATTATCAAATATTTGATAAATTAAAATCCCTTCTTTTTTCGTTACTAATTGCTCTGAATCTGCAAATATTGTATATTTCTACTTTACACTACCACCTTAAGTCGTGAATCCCCAAGTTATAAATTTTTAGGGCGAGCAGTTTAATTCAGTAATTAATATCGAAATTATCATTATGTATACATAAATTAGGAATACTTAATAGGTCATTCATGGAGGTAAATGAATAATTAGAATTTTGCTCTTTAGTGATTTTTTTACTTTTAATTTTTTTAAAAGGCCCGTTCTATTTAATATTAAAAAAAGGTTCTCGAACACATAATAAATCAAATAACCTTTTCAAGTTCGACCTAATCACACATCCAAAAATTAAATTTAATGTGTATAATTAAAATAAAAAATAATTTCAGTGTATTTGGGCAATCATGTTTTGTAGTAATAACCAAAAATTTATTAATTAAAAGAGAAAATTTATAATATTTTTTTTTTAAGTTAGCAACTGTTTTAAATAAGCTAAATTTAAAAAAAAATTATTTTTGAACCACAGGCCCAGGTCCAGACCAGCTAAAAATATAATATTAGGCCCATGCCCAGCCCATGGGCGGTTCATAGTCTTTAGCTAGCCGGTTCGGTCCATAAGGTCTCTGCTTCATTTATCATTAAAAGAATGGCTTGTATTATATGTTTATTTTAATTACAAATTCGACATAGCGCAAGCAATTCGGATCTTAATCGCGACAGAAAATAATTAAAATATTAAGCCATGTGGGAGAGACATGTTTTTCGGAATAGGACCATGATTTTAAATGTTAATTTGGATCCAAATGTACTGGGATTATAGACGGCAAAAAAATTTTATTTTAACTCAAAATTTATATTTTAAGAGAATAACAACCGAAATATATTATTGTTCTTTAATATTCATAAATTTCCCAATTTTTTAAAAATATTGTATACCCTTTATACTTCAAAGACCTTTTATTTTGGATCAGATCTTTAAAAAAATGCTTTTCTTATCAGATCTATTATATGAGATTTTTTTATTATTTTACGACTCCAAACTTTAAAAAAATGTATTTATTTTGGATCTCTAAATAGTTATTTGAAAATAGGTAAGATGTCAGAAGTGCCCATGGCATAAAGACCCGAATAAAACACACGACATGGACCAAATAACCCCGGACAAAATACCTTCCGATGAAACCGATACCAGATAAAAATATTATAAATTTTAAATAAAATTTATAAATGCTTAGAAAATTTTTATTATTAATTTCCTCCATACACAGGTGTCAGGAAGTGATTAAAGAACTTAACTATATTAATATTGTTGGAACTTAGAGTGCCCAAATATATCATATAAGATATGCAATTGTTGTTTGTTCATCGGAACCCCGAGATAAAACCTAAAATGTAAATTTTATTTATAACGTTTAATATGATATAATTCATGCAAGATTCATTTCAAATTTTTTATATGCCTCCCCAATTATCATTATTTTTACATAATGCATATCGATATAACTATCTGGTATAATAGTTGAAGATTTAGACATCCACTCTGTCTTCTTTCAGTATTTCAATAAAATAAAAATATTTTGCAAAGTTATGATTGATGGTTAAAAAAAAATTCAAAATAAACTATTGGATAAGATAAATTTGTAATTTTTTATCGAAGAAAGAGAGAATTTGGGAAAATTAAGGAAATAAGTCACGTGATCACTAGTTTATAATTGTTTTAGTTTTATTTGTTTTTGATGATTTCACAAAATTTCATTAATATATAATTTCCGTAGCTACCTGATATTCTAATTTCCCACACCATGAAAATTATTTTTTAGTGCAACCTTCACCTTCATTTCTACAATCACTCCTTACATTCTCATCGTTAGGTGGCTCAAAGTAAATCTAAAAATACTTGATAATCTTTATTTTCCAATCAATAGTAGCTATATTAATGTTATATAATTACAAGATTTTATATTTATAAAGAATTTTTTAAAATTGATTTATTTACTTGTTTGAGTTTCTGGTCTTCCAATGTAGGAGAATGATTATATTTTGTTGCAGATTAATAACAAATTGTGCTTACTTAATCAATTTACGTATTATTATAACACTTTTTCTTTTTATTATTACTTGTATTTACTGAATCTTTATAACTTTTAACAAAAAGTTTTAATGGAGGCTGGGAATTAAATATAGAATTATATATAAATATCGCGAAAAGATTAAAAAGTTTGAAGTTTTATATCTAAATAAAAAGACATATGATAATTTTAGTTTTGATAACATAATAAATGACATTATATAATTCATTCAAATATTCTTTTTAACTACTGCATTCAGAGTCAATATTCTACACAGACTAATACCCATTCTACTGGTTAATTCCCCGCAATACCAACTATTAGAGATACCATAACAATTCTCAGGGCAAGACTTTCCCCCCTTGTCAATATATTTTAACACAAATGAATATAAAAACAAAAAATTATATTTAAAAAAAATTCCTAATTTAAAGCTGCTAGATAACACTTGGTAACAAAATGAAATTCTGAAAACTCGAATAGGTCTAAAAGGGAGGGGTGGGAAAAAGGGTTTTATAGTGATCCTAAAAATTTTGATAAAATGAATATCTAAGGTATTTCTTGCTTTGAAGATAGCTTCTCAGAAAATATATTCATGATCAAATTGCTACTCAATTGTCTATATTTACAAATATATTGATATAATTTGTGATAGGGACAATGAACTAATTTTATCTAGCAAATTTAAAATTATGAAAATAGGCTGAGGGCAAATATATGACACGATTAATTTGAGACATTTTTTTGATGCCCGTAAAGAAAAGAATTGTTGATACAAATAGTACTTGAATATGTGATATTTGGGACAAAGTTGGGAGTTAATGCGATATTTATTAGCCTAAAGAATATTTGTTAAATTCAATATTTAAATTCTATTTAGGAAACTATTGGAAAATTTATGATTTTATAAGCAAACAATAAGTTTTATATTCGGTGTATATAATGTAATGCATGTGCATTTTATAGTGCAGTAAGTAATAATTTTAAATGCGCAATTAATAATATTTAATTGTGTAATTGTAATATATATTTTCTTTTCTGCAATTGCGATAAGTATGTTCTAATGTGTTCAATTAGTATGACTTTATTTATGCAAAAAAAACATGTGTTAATCATTTCGTATGAGTTTTTTTTAAATAAAAATGTGGTATATTGTGGATAACCCATTATTTAGACATTTTTGAAAAAAAATATAAATAATAAAAACATGTATAGTATGAACAGGCCATTAAAGGGGTCCAGACCGGCAGGGTAAATTCGAACCGAGGTCACTCAAATGGGTCGGGATGAAGGCCTCATAAAATGAGGCTACTAGAAAACATTTGTCCACTAGGCCACAGCATCTCCATTCTTTCCTAAAGGGAGGGTTATGACTAGTGTTATCAAACGACTCGTTTTAAGTCGCTTTTTATAAATGGGTAACTCAATATTTCACCCAGAAAAATATTACGCAAGCCTGAAGAAATTGCTCATGGAAGGAATAAAGGTTTAAATATATATTATCAAAATCTCGAGGCTTAAGCAATATTTTTCTTGCTAAAATATTGAGTTGCCGTTTAACAATACTAGTTATGTTACATTTTGTTATCTAAGGATATTATTCATGATAAAATGTAGAAATGATAAGAGAGGGTGGCGAGCTTGCCCTTATCTTGATTAGGCCTATTTATGAAACTTGTAATTCTGTAATTGTTTTATTTCTAATATTAATAATGTTGTTAAATATCTAAGTCAACATATCTCAAAACGGTGAAAAAAATGAAAGTAAAAGAAAAATGGGTAGAATTTTTTAATGATAATGATAAATGTTGCAATTATAAAAAGATATGCAATTATACTTTTTTTCATTGCCTCAGGGCACATTTTTAGCCTGATGAGGGCTTCACGGAGAAAATAACCTAAATTATGCTCAGATATTTGAAAAAAAAATTAACACTTTAATGTTTTTTATATTTTAACTATTTAAAAATATGTTATTTTTTAAGTCTCTGAATTAGCTTCCTTTCTATTCCAACGAAGGCCGACAAAAAGGAGGGGCATAGTCTCCATAATGTTTTTTATAATGAAAATATATATAAAACTCGTAAAATCATAAAATTCAAAAATATTTTGAAATTGGGGAATGTCTTTAATTCACTATGATATAATTGACTTTTAGATGGCAATTCAAAATTCGATAATGTCAGTCTAATGAGTACCGTTAGTTTTTGTTTAGCTTTAAACTCGGTTTAAGTAAGTGAATTGCAAAACTGATTGATGAATTAATTACTCATCAGACAAAAATATTGGCGCAATCAAGATATTACTTTTGCCAGTGATGATCAGGCTTAACTAATGAACTTAATGATTAATATATTTATGTTATTTAATTTTAAGGAATTAGGATAGGAACATTATATCTGGTGAACTATATTTTCTTGAAGTTGAATCTCTTTTCTCTTAATTAAATTATCATTATATTCATTTAATATCATAAAAATAAATTTTATTGGACTTATTTTCTATAAAATAATTGTCTTTATTTATTATAGTTCCTTTTAAGTAGGAGCAATTCATTATGTTATTTAAGACATAGCATTATAATTCCTTAATATTTTAGAATTATGAAGACAGCATCATTAAATAATTTCTAGTTTCAAGCACAAATACTACGTATGATAGGGATGATGTGAGTTAGTACATGTTCCTAATCCATGATTATCACTAATACCCACCATTGATAGAATTTTGGAATATTATAAACCTCTGAAAAGATATTTTTTAAATGGAATTTATAAAAACTATTCAAAATTTTTCGAAAAAGAATTGGCGAGAGCATATTAAGGCATGGTTTCACATTTTGTAATCTACTTGCTATAATATGCAATTGCAATCAGAAGAATTTTTGTTAATACCGATTTACAGGATTATGTTACAGCTATGTTAATCTTTACTGATAAAAATTTATAATAAATTTCATGGGTCTATTGTTAAAAATATTTTCGATTGTTTAAATGTTGCGCTAATAATTAATAGCTTTTTAAATGAAGCAGATATTTTTGCTAATTTATTTTAGTTTATTAGCAATCAAAATTTGATTTTAATAATTCAATTTAAAAATATATAAATGTTATGAGATGAGACTGATGGATTTTGCATTATATTTATATAATTTCCAAAATTTTTGACCGGATGAAACGCATTCAAAAACCAATCACCTAATTAATTTTAGAAAAGATTTTTATTGTAATTAAAATATGACATGAGAAATATTTTGGAATTTAAATTGACATACTATCAATGTACAAGATTTGAATGTAATCATTGACAGAATGTCAATCATCCTATTTTGCCAAGCCTTCAATACATTCTGATTAGCTTTTCAAATTTATATCTAATTTTTTCCATCATATGATTGGTCTTTTTAACCTTCAGCTATAGAAGGCTTATGCGACCTAAACTATCACATAAATTCCCATAATCTATATTATGACCTAAATCACGTATCATCTAAATTTTCAAAACCTATATTTTATTAAAACATTAGCTCCCATAATTAAACTATGGCTAGATCTATAGTTATAGGTAATAGATGGTAGTTAAAAAATATTTAATCTTAATAAATCCACATGGTGGACGAAAGAGAGGTCTTAAAATTTATAAAAATTATCTACTCCCTGAATTATTAAAAAGTGATATATTACATTCAACAGTAATAACAGGTATTATCTTAAATAAATTATTGTATTTTATCTATAATCCTAAGAAAAAAGTAACCATGCCAGGGAGTTAGTTCAAAATTTGAATATAAATGAATGGCATGGAATTATTACAATATCAGGGGATGGACTAATTTATGAAGTAATTTATACATATTTATAAATGATATGCTTTTGAATTTGATTACAACAGGAAATATTTTACTACTAATATTCAGGCAAATACAATTGTAAAGATTGAAAAATTAATTAATATTAAATTAAATATACAAAAATATTAAATTATGTAAATGATATGTGAAAAAATATGTTATTTTTATGTTAAAAAAGTTTTTTTAATTATAAACTTTAAGTGCTGCATTTTTTAAAAAAGTTTTAATATTTTTTTAACATAGTAGATTAATGTTTAAGTATGATAATAAAAATTTTTTTTGTTTTAACATCTAGTGAAAAATATCCACCTCTTCACTGTAGTTGATTTTATAAATTGCAATTTTATAGGAAGGGTTGAGAGTAAGGGGTTCTTACAACAATAATTTAAAAAAAATTAAATTAGACAATAAAAAACATAAATCAATTTTTTATTAAATATCAAATAATTTAAAAATTCTATTTTTATTAATATTATTGGGAAAAAAAAATATTTAATAGCTTATTACAGCTCAAATTTTATTCAATTGTAAAATTTAACAAATATATATCCATACGATGGCGTTAAATGCCTAAATATATGTATAGGTTGCCAGAATGATTATTGATTAGCGCTTTTTTTTAATTTTTGGGTGTAAATACATGTGAAAAACATAATTTTTTTAAAAAAATATATAGGTTTCTTTGACATTTATTTAATGAGTAGGCATAGAATCGAAAAATAGTAAAAAATTTGTAAGGCAAATATTGCTGGCATTATTGATCAAAATCTGTTCATTTTTGGTTTATACATGTACATTTAGGTGTAAAGCATTATCCTAAAAAATATTTTGAAAATATTATGATTTGACCGAATGTCGAGCTCAAAACCGACCACTCACTAAATATTTGATTGACCGAATTTGGTAGTAATATTAATTGGAAAATGTTCATTTTTGTTTAATTTATCTATAAAAACGTGTAAAACATTAAAAAATATTTTAAAAATATCGTGATTTGACCGATAACCGATTTGTAACCGAAATACAGCATTGCTGGCGTTATCCTTGGAAAATTCTTTATTTTTGGTTTATACATGTACATCATATACGTGGTAAATACCTAAAAATTATTTTGAAAATATTATGATTGACCGAATGTCGAGCACAAAACCGACCACTCATTAAATATTCGATAGATCAAATTTGCTAGTAATATTAATTGAAAAATGTTCATTTTTGTTTTTATGTATCTATTAATAAGTGTTGTAAACCATTATCCCATAAGATATTTTAAAAATTTAATGATTTGACTGATAACCGATTCGGTGAAGAAGCGTACCATATTTTTACGTATTATAGCCGCAATCAAGGTCATACTCAATAGATACTTTTATGATTTACCAAATATTAATTATATTATACCAGTTTCCATGAAGAAACGTATTTTATTTTATTCATATAATCATACTTTAAAACATACTTAAAATAGAGGATTGGTTGGGTATGATTATTATCAATCCGTGATTGACGACCGACTAATAAAACTGGTCATTTTATGCTTTTATCTCTTACCTCTGAAAGTTTAAAAGCTAGGAGGTTAGACTTTTATCCGAGGATAGTTTATAAAAAATCTCAGTTTCTTTATTAAAATTGTCAAAATCGATAAGATATATATTTTTGAATCTTATTATAGAACCAGGCGTGTACGCAGGAATTTTCTATGGGTAGGATAATTTTTTTATATTAAAAGAGTTTTTTTTTGGAACATTAAAAATTTATTAGAATTATTCATAAAAAAATTTATTATAGCCAATCATATTTTTTTAAAAAATGATAATTTCGAACACAAATAAAAAAATATTGAAAAATAAAAGATATTTAAGAGCTATTATAATAGCTAGATAAACTTATAAAGATAGGTAAATGGCAAGAAATTTAAAATTTAAAAAGTTAACCAAAATATCGTTCATGGAAATCTTCTATGCCAGGGGTCAATAAGATCCTCTCATTTATACTTGTATTATTTGGTATTGGTGACAAAATTTATAGAATGTATTTTTAAGTATTCATTACTTCCTCTAGGCATTTTGGGGGATATAAATCTTTCATTTCAAGATTTAAATTAATGAAATTAATTTGCCTTGAGATATATTTATATCCTCTAAATAAAATTGTGCTAAATATTTAACTTTTCATTATCAATTAATCCTCAGACGAATTTCTATGGTTGGAGTCATTTGATGAATCACAAATTAATTGATTGATTTAAAAAATGAATCCAAAAGTGGAATAACAATTATTTTATAGTAATACACAATTTAATACTAGAACAATTTGTTTGTCTTGTTGGAAATCGAGTCTTGCAAATTATGAAACCTCTAGTTGGAGTTATTCTGATAATCAAAATAAGTTCTTCTAGATCTAAAAATGTGGTAACGCTTGATGTATAAGATTTCCTTGTTTGGCATGTTTTTATGCAGTTTCTTTTTCGGTGTAGTATTAGTCTCAAATAAAAAGGAATAGAGAATATTTTTTTATAACAAAATTTTTTTTAATTTTATTGAACTATATCTTTTGAAGCTTATTATAACTCCGCTTATAACTTCTATTTGATAATGTTACAAGGCTGATGATATGTTTTATAACTAGTGGGTTAATTATGAGGATATTTTGAAACTCCCAAAAACACTTTGATAGGTGAAACCATGTAGCATTCATCGATATTATTTCTACCAAGTATATTTATATAAAATTTATTATTGGTGCTAGTGTTATTAAATGGCTCATTTTGAGCCAAACGGCTAATTCAATATTTTGTCTTAAGATTTTGCTCACAGGTGGCACTGAACATCTATTAACGAAATCTCGAGGCTTATACAATAATTTTCTGGCTAAAATATTATGTTAACCATTTTTAAAAATAGGCTAAAATCGAGCCTTTTAACAACACTAATTGGAGCTCATGTCTAAAAACAACTATCAATGACTTAATAAATTAATATAATGGGCTTAAGCTTGAGCCTCCCAACGAAACCGATAATATTAATCTTGCCATTTTATTTTAATATATTATATTTGCATCATGAATCTGCCAATGATATGAGCAGTGCAACATCGGTATTTCAAAATTTTATTTTAATCTTATATTCTTTTAAGACCTCAGATTTAACATTGTTTTCAGTTTTTTCTGGTTAATATCAAAGTCGCATACTTGTCAATTTTTTTTGACACAACATCAAGTTTAATATCATAAATACACAATGGTATAAAATACGGGTACTTGTTACTTATGTGTGATTGTACTTAAAAATATATAATTTAAATTTTTATGTGTTTATTACATAGGAAATAAGGTTTAGAATTTGGAAGTGATGGGTAAACGTAAGAAGGAAGGCGAAAACTTCAATGGGGCCATAAAGTTAGAGGCAATATGAAGAAGTATAAATTAGATAAAAGAGATAGTATGAATAACATAAAGTGGAGAGAGATATTGAAGCAGCTTACCACCAGAAAAAGTGAAAGTTAAAGAGAAAAATACAATTTTTTTTTTTTAATTAGCTAAAACTTGCAATTTTTTTTAAATGAATATAATTAAATATAAACCGAAAAACGAATTCCAAAACAATAAATTATAAAAAAAAATTAATGTTCCTTATTCATATATCTGTTTATATCAAAATGCATATTCTGGCCCTTGATTGGCTGGATAAGGATCAGGCGGGACATATGGTATTTTTCCTCTGTAACTTTTAACTTGTCATGGAAGTTTTACAGGAGCGAACCTGATATCGTTACTTGGGTTGATTTTAGTATTTTCGTACTCTTTTGTGTGGACAAAGTGGATTCTGTTATATCTGAAGTTATCACCCATATTCGTAAGAGCTGACTCCGAATTTTCGGTTTGAACTGTTGACGCTGTGATTGCGAATACGATTGCTGCGATGTTGAGCAGAAGGACCAAGCTACAGAAACTCTAATAAGGAAATTAGTGAGGATATCTTTTCATTAATTTTACTAACATCATTGACATTCTTAACAAAATTAATATTATAAATTTTTCACGAAAAAAAAATAAAATGAACTATAAATTATTTCTTCTGGTGACTAAAAAAAATTAATTTTTTGTGACAAATTTACATCCTAAAGTTAAATTTAATTAGTTTTTTTTAAATTGATTAATTTCTATTAAGATTGTTACTTTTTGTTTGAAAAATTTTAAATTCGTCATTTTACTATTCATTAAATAATAAATTATCCCTTCCAAAAACTAATAAAGTATATTATATTTATATAACCTTTCCCATAAAAATAACTAAGAAAAAAGGAAAATTCTGGATCTGGGCCCGTCAAAACTCGTAAATTTATTTCAGGTTCAGAAAAGTGTTTATTGAGAACCCAAGTCTAAGATACGGATTTGGGTTTGGATTCAAAGGTCTGAAACAAAAAATAGCTGGCATTCTAATTTAACTTTTATAAATCATACTTGAACGTATCTCATCTAGAAATATATAAAATTAAAAACTTAATTAATGTACAGTCAATTGGGGTGTTTTTTTTAAATTTTTTTGTTGGGTTGATATATTATGGAAAAGTAGCAATCTATAATTTGTACAATTATAAATAGACTCGTGGTCATGGAAGAGAAAAGGGGCATAGATAGGTATTGGATAATTTTTCTCATATAATTTGAAAATCATGTCAGATTAAATAAATAATTTTTTTATTTATTTTTATAAAAAATAAAATATAAAATATAATATTTAAAAAAACATAAAAAATATAAAAATATAAATTAATATATTTAAAATAAAAAGTTTAAAAATAAAATATTAGAAGGGGAGTAGGTTAGTAAATATATTTAAAAATTTAATTATAGGAGAGCCAGCTTGCTAATTATTATTTATTAAATTAAGTTTTAAATATTTTTGACTTACGTTTTTATTTATTTTAGCAGGTAAAACATTGTTTAATACGAATAAATTTTAAAATATTATTTATAAAAATAAAATAATAATATTGATAATATAAATTTAGAAAAATTATCAATAATTAAATTTGCTAAATAACACACTATAAATTTAGAAATCAATTGATTACTATATATGCTCTCTTTTTAAAATAAGATAGTTTTATTTACACACAATAAACTTCGCCCTAATATTCATCTTATTAGGATCATTAGAATTTTTTGTAAGATGGAGATTGAAATTCTTCTTCTTCTAGGATGTCTGAATCTTAAAACTATTTTTTATTGGTTAGCTATAAAATGAACATTATTATAACTTACAAGGTTTTCCAAGATTCAATGGAAAAACTTGATCTTTAATATTTTAACTGATTAGATCAAAAACCCAATATAAAACTCGGTTCAACATTTAATACTGCATAAATTTGAATTTAAAAAAATTTCATTTTTATTTAATTTTAAATAAGAAATAAATAGATTTATTAATATTTAAAAAATTTAAAAGAGCGGTGGAGGGGAGCTCCTCCACTCCAACCATAAAAGTAGCTGATTCCCGCTCCCTATTTTTAAAAGGAGACCTGTTTTTCCATAAAAATTCTGAAATAATCTATTGATATACTAAGTAGCCCATTTTCCCAATAGGGTTGACCACCATTGGGCATCCTCAAAGAAACCTGGGAAAAAAATATAAAAAAATAATTTAGACAGCCAACACTAGTGTTAAATGTCTCAAGAAAATCCATTAAAAACAGGCATTCTTTTAATAACAGAAGTGGGATAAGGATAACAAAGTTTTCCCAAAATACGCATCATTTTTAGCCACCATTATCTAAAAAGAGAAAAATTGGGGAAATATTTTTATATTGGGTTATATAAAACTAACGGATTCACCGAGATTAAATTGACGGAAAATGATGTGGAGTGATTCATTCTAGTAGAAACTCAAATTTGGCTGCCCGATATCGGGGTTTATCCATTTTATTCGTAATGATATTGCTATAAATGATTATATCACAAGTTGTCATTCAATGGTCTCAACATTGTAGTAAAAGCTTTGAAAATTCTCTTAGATTATAATTATTTTTTATAAATAAATGACTTTTTTTAAAATATATATACGTTTTGACACATGTTTTTTTTTAATTTATATTAAATAAAAATTAGAAAAATTGGAAAATATTAATATTTCTTAAAATTTTTATTTGATGTTAGGATTGGATTGCGTTAGTATGAATCAGAGTCCTTGTAGAGATACCATTTGCACTCCCGGATAAAACAAAAATTTTCGGCCCGGCCCGGGTTTCATATTTTCAGATTAGGCCCGGCCCGGATTTTTATTAATATATTATATTAATTTTCAATTTTTTATAACTAATAAATGGCAATTTAAAATATTCGAATATAAAATATTATATGATCTTTGAATGGATGTATTAATTCCCGATTATCGTCTGCGTATTATAATATTCTATATCCACCATTTTTTTTCTTCAAAAGTCATTTTTTTGGATAAATCATATCTTCAATAGCGTATTCTTCTATAAATAAATAATACACTTTTTTTTATAGTGTTCCTATTGAAAATCCCAAGTAACCTTTGTTAATAGAACGCTTTCTCTTAAAAAAAATTTGAAAAATGGATATAGAACAATTACAAAACTCAGCTGACTTACAAATTTGATATTGCAACAAATAAGCTTCGAGATTTGGAAATTAGTGCCATCTATTAGCGCGAAATCTTTAGCTATTTTGACTAAAATCTTAGTCTGATAGTTTTTAAAAAATCTACACGATTCGAGCTTTTTAACAACCCAACATCAACCACAGATGACATTCACAAAAATTATGTTTGTATATAGAGACCGGGCAAGTTTATAATATTGTAGGCATGCAAAAATACGATCAACATCGTCATACGTAAGTATAAAAGTAATTCACGATTTTTATAGAACAATATTTGTCCTTAACATTTTTGTCCTATTGCTAGAAAAAATTTGCATGAAATTCATTTTTTAATAAAAGCTCAAATTTTCATACTTTTTGCTAACTTTAAAATTATTTCTTTTAGTGATTCTCTCAAGTTTCAAAAGTTAGTCACTAACTGGATAATAACCCCTATTTATTCAAAGATTTTCATTTTTACTGGTAGTTGAACTTAACTTAGACCTACCATATACATTTTAATTATTTATTTCATCACACATATATTGGTGTGTTTGTGATAATTTACGATTTTTTATTTAATAAATTATTATATTTTTTCTAAAAACTATATATAAATAAATATGATTAATTAATTTTATTTATTTTTCTTTACATGGTGTTCTTATCGAGGAAAAAAAGTAAATAACGAGAAGGAAAAATTTAAATTCGATTGGACGAAAAGTTCAAAACATTAATTTTGAAATATAAACGTATTATTTTGAAAAGAATAATAAATTAAAAATAAGTAACAAAAATAATACCCAAATAAGAATTTTAGATAAACTTATTTAATTGTAAATTTTAACATATTAAATAGTTTAAAATCGAAATGAATACTAGTATAATAGCCAAAGAAACTAAGGATATAGGTAGTTGTGTATTCAATAATCCTCATTTATCTGATATCACTTTCAAGGTAAAAAAAAATTTTTCAAAATGAATTTATTGTTTATTCATTATCATAAAATAAAACATTAATATTTAATTTAACTTATTTCGGCATATATATGTCGTAATTTTTAAAGGGATCATGACTATACGGGATTTAAAGGGATTCCTTTAAAATTTCAATTTTTTAAATGATAAAGAACTATACGGTATTATCACTGGGGCAGAGATTGGCCTCCAGTTGAATAAATCTTTTGATTAGCTATCGATTGATACCCTATACTAGACATATCTTATATCATAAGGCCAAAAAAAAACAAAATTGAAAATTAAAAACGCAACGAAACTCGTGGAAAACGCTTTTAAAATAAGATTCCTCTTTATCACAATTAAAACGTGATAATCCCGTATTATCATTCCTTAATTATCAACCCTAATTTTTTAGTTATCCCTTTAAATCCCGTGAAGATCCTGGATAGTCATGATCCCTTTAAAAATTACGACATATATAATATAACATACAAAAAAATTTAAATTTAATAATATGATTTAAATCTTAATCAGAAACACCATAAATATGGCAGGTCTGATATATCATAATTTTTTGGCTCTTGCTTTTAGAGTGACATTGCGAATAAAGCTGATAAATAGTCGGGTAATCACCCATATTTTTAGCTGTTTAAGCAGACCTGATTCTAGGTCTATTTATTTTTGAGTAGAAAATATTTAATAAAACATATATATTATAACTTTGCCACCACAAATCTGTGTAATATTTTTCTTGCAAGTTCAACACCTATTGTATGGTGGGTGGCCTAAATCATATTTTAAAAATGTTATGAATCACTATATTGTATAAGAATAATTTTAACTCCCACCATTGGGTTTAGGGTGAAAACATTTCAATGTTTATAAATAGAAAAAATAATATGTTTATTTTAAATTTGTTAATATTATTATTAAAAATACGATTTAAAGGTAGATGATAAAACATTCTACGGCCATAAACTTATACTTGCTCTCAAAAACGAATTCTTTTACACGCTATTTTATGGGAGCATTCCTTACGAAGAAAAATGCTTCAATATCTTAGATATTAGCGCTGAAACCTTTTCCAAAATCTTAAAGTTTGCATTATTTAGCTATTAATTTTGAAAATTTAAATTAATCTTGTTAAAGTTACATATACCTGGATAATGTTTCGCTCGAAAATGTCGAAGCCGCCATTTTCGTGGAACTCTTATACGGGGCTAAGAAATTTTTGATGAAAGAATTGGTCAAAAAATGCGTGGACAAAATTAATTCTCCATATGGGAAGGATATTAAAAATAATTTCCCTCTAGTCATGCTTTTGTCAACTCCGTTACACTCAGAAATTAATAAAAAAAACTGTCTCGAGGTTATAACTTTTTTTATTTGATACTGATTTACATCTTTTTATTTAAAATAACTTTAGGGCATGCAATTCATTACCAGGTCGGCTCTCGCTTCCGAAATGTTTATGAATGCCCCGTTTGAATTAATTAACGATTTCATAAGTTACATAAACGCGAATAATTTGGAGCCCAAGGCGTTGATTTTCGAATTTCTTCTAAAATGGGGGAAAAAAGAATGCGAAAAAGAAGGAATTTTAGCCACCAATGAGAATATTATGAGCGTAATTAAGAAGAATAAATTCGAGCCAATGTCCTACTTGGAAAATTTTACCGTGACAGACATCATCAATATTATTAGGAAGCGGAATATATTGTGTGAATCTCAGATAACCGATTTAGTATTGAAAAGATTAGGAGCGTGCGATTTGATATGATAATATATCGCGCCAAACCCCTAATTTTTTTTATAGCATAACAACTTCACCGGGTTCTAATACTACCCTACAAGCTCATGAACTGTGTCCACAATTGTTTATCGTTGGATTCATGCTACCATGTAAAGACAACGGATTCACCATGATTAAAATTAAAGAAAATGATAATTGCATCCTAGCATATAAAGTGTCTCATATGAGCAAAACTCAAATTTGGGTGCCTGATATTGCGTTTTACCCATCTTATACGTGCGATATTGCTGTAAATGATATATCACAAGTTTCCCTTCAATGGTCTGAAAGTAAAATTACAGTAAAAGCGTCGACAATCTCTCGCATCGGAGTTATTTATTATAAATAAATAAACGCTTTTATGGAATATAATATAAATTTGATAATTATTTTTATTGGAATTTTTTTTAAATAAAACAAGAATTTATTAATAAAAATATTAGTTTTGATAATTTTATTGAAGATAAAAGATTGATCTTTATTTTGATTACCTTGTATCTTAGAAGTAGTGTTGTTACACGGCTCATTTTAAGCCGATTTTTTAAAACGGCTTACTCAATATATTGGCCAGAAAAATATTGCCTAAACCTCGAGATTTCGTTAATATAATGTCTAGACCTTTGTTCCTTCTATGAGCAAAATCTTCAGGCTTGCGTAATATTTTTCTGGATGAAATATTGAGTTAGCCGTTTTAAAAATCGGCTCCAAACAGCACTACTTAGAATGCTCTCCATACCAGATATACTTTTTTAAGACAGGATAGGCTACTCTGTAAAAAAAATAAGTTAGAAAGAAATTTATCAGAGAATAAATAAATTCTAGACTTTATAAAATTTAAAAAAAAAATTAATTATTAACTAGCATTTTTTTTAGCTGGCACTCTAATAAACTTTTATATTTATTTTTTTTTTTGACATTTGCGGCATTGAAATTTTATTTTTGTGTGATAATGAATTTTTGTTTAAAATATCCAACACCAAATAAGAACGAATATATATAAAATAAGATTGTGAAATCAGAAGAAATGGAAATTATTAGGGCTACTCTGTGATCAATATTAAATAGGCACAAATATTTGTTATGTCTTTATCTCCATAATATATATTTAAAAAAATGAAAATTTGATACCTAAAAGAATGACATTTTTATTAAATTAATAGATATTTTTCTCAACAGACAGGCCCTGGCCAAAGCTTGGTCCGGTACAAACCCCGCAATTATTCCTTTTTCCTATTCTAATATATTAATCGAGAATTCAATATTTCTGAACATTAAATTTAATATATTTATTCCTAAACTCCCTCGATTATCTCAAATTTGTAAGATGAAAGTAGCACATAATTTTAAAATAATTTTAATTTCATTGTAAATATTTTCATTATCATATTGCCAAAGCTTAACAATAGTTTCATATACATTCAATTTTAAATCTTTGAAAAAGATTATTTTTATTCCCCAGCAAAATTGATCAATAAGATTCGTAGGTTAATTTTATTTTTGAATAAGGAATAGATTAGAAAGAATTTCTGAAATGATATAAATAACAATAATTAGAATTTAATCAAGTCATTTTACCCCCTTCTTTAAAAACTATCTATTTCTAGCCAAATTATAAATTGGTCTATTTTTGATTTTACTAATGTTGGATTCCTTTTTTTATTAACATATTTTTGAATAAAAATGTGATTTCTGAATCAAGTGACATCTTTACATATTCATTTACTTAATGAAATATTATTATTCATCATGTTATTAATGATTATATTTTTCTAGATATGAGTCAATTAATAGCAAAAATGGTTCATTTGCAAATGAACACAGAAAAGGCTGATATCTCAAAGGTAGATTCATTGATCCTAATCAACAAACAACCTACATATTTGAAAATTTCAAATTCCTATTTAAACACATGAAAAATTTTTGTTAATTAGATTATTTTTTATATGTGGTTTTATTAAAATTGACTCAATTCTAACATTAAAACAAATTCGCTAAATCTCTTTTAAGTTTAACATCGTGGGTAAAAGGGTAGTTTTCTTTTAGGATAGGCTCATAACCTGCTAAATATGATTCAATTTATCACCACTACTTACTAGTATTGAACCTCACTATACTTTAAATAAAACAGACGAGGCCGTCTCGTATAAAACATTTCTATGGGAGTTAGAAATTTTTATTGGGTGTAACCTGAAACTTCCAGATAAATCAAAATCCAAGGAAAGAAGTTCTCCGATAATGTCAAGGACATTAATTCTTGTTCTAGATAAAATTAGGAATTTATATTTAAAGTAGCTGACTACAAATAAAATATTAAAACAAATATCAGATCTAGATTTTGCAATCAGAAGTCCAAACCTTTCTACTAGTGTTGTTAAATGGCTCATTTTGAGCCGATTTTTAAAAACGGCTAACTCAATATTTCATCCAGAAAAATATTACGCAAGCCTGAAGATTTTGCTTATAGAAGGAACAAAGATTTAGACATATATTATCGAAATCTGGAGGTTCAGACAATATTTCTGGCTAAAATATTGAGTTAGTCGTTTTATCAAAACGAGCCGTTTAACAACACTACTTTCTTCTACCATCTATTAGCAAAGTTTCCAGCCTTACATATTACATTTGACTAAAATCTTAGTGGGGTCATTTTATAAAAAATCGACCCGATTCGAGCTTGTTTAACAACCCTACGTCAATCACAGCTTACATTCGATAAACGATAACATCTCCTTTTTTTGTATATAACTCAGACCAATCAATTTTAAAATATTTTATGTCAAGTAATTTATGATTTTAAACAATATTTGTCCGCAACACTTTTTGCCCGATTGTTAAAATAAATTTGTAGTCAATGAAATCTGGAAAAACATCTTAAAATTTTCTTACTTTTTGCTAATTTTGGGTTAAAATTTTCTTTCTTTTTACTAATAATCACTTAAGATCGCAAAAGTTAGCCACTAACTGGATTATATTTTATATCGGTGTATTAAGAATCTAATAAAAAAATTTTAACACATATTTATTCATGGATATTCAATTTCTAGTAGTTCTATACTTAGACCTACCATATACATTTTAATTATTTATTTCATCACAGATTATTTTGGTCTATTTGCGATATTTCATGTTTTTTTTAAAAAATTATATCTATTATATAAATAAAACTATATATTAAATAAAATATGATTAATTTATTTTGTTTTTTCGTTGTGTTCTTATTCTTATCAAGAAAAAAGTAAATAATGAGAAGGAAAAAATTTAATTTTATGTAACAAAATGCTCAAATGTTAATTTTGAAATATAGCATAATATTTTGAAAAGAATAATAATTAAAGTAACAAAAATAATACCCATAAGAATTTTAGACAAACTTATTTATTGTATAAACGTCTTTTTCCTTGATATAAAAAGTGCAAGTCATTTTAACATTATATATAATCGTTATTGTTTTGTTGACATTATCTTTAAATATTTTAATATCTAAATGTAATAATTATTATGATAATAGCTAAAGAAAATAGGGATATAGGTAGTTGCCTGTTCAACAATCCTCATTTATCTGACATCACTTTCAAGGTAAAAAAAAATTTTCAAAATTAAATAATTTAATTTTTTTAAACATTGAAAACTTTAATTATCATTTTTTTAATAATAACTACCGATTGGTGCTAAGGCTGCATTCAAAGTGGAGACAGATCCATTTTTTACATCCGTTTCCGTCAAAGTCAATCTCATTAAAAATGATATATATGTTCATAGTGCGTCCGTTCCCATACCTTCCGTCTTAAAACGGATCTGGCAAATTTTGAGGTCAAAACATTTTGACTTTTTCATCCGGCAAATTTTTTGAGCTAAAAATGAAAATCAATATATATCATTTTTTAATGAGATTGACTTTTGGCGGAACGGATGTAAAAATTCATCTCCACTTTGAATGCAGCCTAAATTTAATACGATTGAAATACTAGTGTTGTTTTAAAAGGGTCATTTTGAGCTGATTTTTTAAAACGGCTAACTAAATATTCTAGGAGAAAAATATTGCCTTAACTTCGAGATTTCGATAATATATGTCTAGAAATCTTGAGGCTTGTGTACTATTTTTCTGGATGAAATATTGAGTTGCCGTTTTTAAAAATCCGCTCAAAACTAGCCGTTTAACAACACTATAAAATACCTACTAGCGCCAACGCACTTCATCATAATATTGTAATGTGAAAGGAGAAAATGAACGTAAATGTAGTCAATTTGGTGGAAGAATGAAAATGATCGAGATGCCAAGATTCGGAATAAGGAAAATGAGTCTGAGCCTGCATAAAACAAATTTTTATAGTTTTTTATAATTACATATTTAAGAATTTAAGCTCACGGCCCGAATTTTAAAATTTTTCAAAAATAGGCCCGAGTCCTGATTTCGCAGATTTAGTAGACAAATATTTAATGAAAATAAAATATATCTTTGTGTCACTCCAAATCTGCCTAAATATTTTTGAATACCTCGACTTCATAATTTTTTATTTATCTCTTTGAAATTAAGAACTTTCGTGTATTTATTTTCTTAAAATGGTCCTTCCATTTATCGTCTCTTCTATTATGTGATGATTCGCAATGATTTATTAAACTTAAACATTTATACAATTTATCTTGGTTAACATTTCTGGCATTGTTTGAAATTGAAAGGAAGGGGAGGATTAAGAATGAAAATAGATTTAAAAAATAATGAATATATGCATGTAACCGCATAACCGAGAAAAGTATCGGAATTCCTTTTAATCTATCTGGATCCCTTGTCCTTAAATTTGGCAATGAATTTATATTTAAAAAATAATTTGATAAATAATAATGTGACGAGATTTTTTTTCTTCTAGGTTTTTATGAGGTAAAATTAAAATTAAAACGCGAAAAAAAAAATTATTTTTGTAAAAATTAAAAAATTATTTTCGATAAAAGTAACCACCATCATGAGAGTGGCAATATTTTTTTACTTGAAGAAATTGCTTCTAGTGTGGGTTATATACGATCTAATTTGGGCCGATTTTTTTAAAAACAGCTGATTTATATTTTAGCCAAAATATCGTGATTTAGCCAAAATGAGCAAAATCATCCTGCTTACATAATATTATCTTGTCTAAAATTTTAATCAGGCCCTTTATGAAAAAATTAATCCTAATCGAACCATTTAACAACACTAATTGCTTCAGATCCTTGGATACCCATGCAAATTTTATCCAATAGTTGAGTGCTTCCCGCTCAAGGGCCGTTGTTCTTAGCTAATTAACAACAGACAACAATACATCAATGATGTTTGCAGACTTTTAGATAACTTTTATTTTAAATTTTAGGCATGCATTTTGAAAATTTCTTTTAAAATGGGCTTTAAAAAAAAATTAATTTTTATGATATTAACATATCGTATTTATTTTCTGAAAATAAGGAACGGGAGAAGGGCGTGTAATTAGCTTAAAATTATATTTACGATTAAGTCGCTTATTTATTCCTTTGAACTACCAAACCATCAATAACATATTGTACGGTTTCTAAAAGCGGAGAATAGACATTTCCTCTACGTCTTGGAAAAATGATTCATCTTAAATATTATATATATACACTAAATAAATAAAATCAAATGATATATATTAATACCTAGACTGACGATGCATTTATAAGCGTCATGTAAATCAGCTGAACTCGCCATTGTGGTGACCCATATAGTAATTATTCTCATGTTCAAAACTACACGTAAATTGATAACTTGTTTCCTTATTATCTCTCTATGATCAAGCTATTTCTTTAATAAAGTTTGCGTCAGGCATAGGAATAAATTGGCATCTCGTTCAAAAATTTTAATAATGGATATGGATAATCATAATGGCGTTCCCAGCTGTTTTCATCGATGTACACTCTTAATGAATGCATCGCCAGTCTAGGTATTATTATGCGTTAGTGAAACAAAATATATTAAAAAATAATTAATTAAAAGGTAGATGATAAGAAATTCTACGGGCATAAACTCGTACTTGCTCTCAAAAACGAATATTTCTACACCTTCTTCTATGGGAACAATCCCTACGAGGGTAAATGCTTAGAAATATTGGATTTAAGTGCTGAAACCTTCCCCATAATATTGAGGTTCGATAAATTTTTAAAAATATTTTTGCCCATATTACTCGCTTTTTTAAAGTTTTATATACTTAGATGATGCTTCCCTCGAAAACGTCGAAGCCAATATTTTCGTGGAACTCTTAAATGGGGCCAAGAAATTCTTGCTGAAAGAATTAGTCGATAAATGTGCGGAAAAAATTAATTGTCAATATGGGAAAAGGTTTAAGAATAATTTTCCGCTCGTTCTATATTTGTCGACTGCGCTACACCCAGAAATTAGCAAAGCGGATTGTCGTAAGGTAATTTATTTTTTTTTTTAAACTAATTTACTATTAGGACATGCAAGGCATTACCAGGTCTGTTCTCGCTTCCGAAATGTTTATGAATGCTCCGTTTGAATTAATTTACGATTTCGTTAGCTACATAAACACGAATAATTTGGAGCCCAAGGCGTTGATTTTCGAATTTCTTCTAAAATGGGGGAAAAAAGAATGCGAAAAAGAAGGAATTTTAGGCACCAACGAGAATATAATGAGCGTAATTAAGAAGAATAGATTCGAGCCAATGTCCTACTTAGAAAGTTTTACCGTGACAGACATCATAAATATTATTAAGAAGAGGAATATATTGTGTGAATCCGAGATAACCGATTTAGTATTGAAAAGATTTGCCTCACTAGATTTATATGATAAAATACCGCGCCCAACCCCTAAATCTTATTATAGCATAATAACTACACCGGATTCTAATAATTCTCTACAGGCTCTTGAATTGTGTCCACAATTATTTATCGTTGGATTCATGCTATCATCTTATTTTAGCGTTAGAACTAACGGATTCACCACGATTAAACTGATGGAAAATGATAATTGCATCTGTGCGTATAAAGTGTCTCATAAGAGTAGGAGCCTAATTTGGGTGCCTGATATTGCGTTTTACCCATCTTATACGTGCGATATTGCTATAAATGATATATCACAAGTTTCTCTTCAATGGTATGAGGGTAAAATTACAGTGAAAGCGTCGAAAACCTCACAAATCGGAATCATTTATTATAAATAAATAACGTTTTTTTTATAGAATATTAATATAAGTTTGATAATTTTATTTTTATAGTAAATTTTTTTTAATTCGGAACTCGAGTCGTTAAACTTGAGAACAAGTTAGTTCAATTATAACATTGAAATAATTATCAAATATTTGATAAATTAAAAATCCCTTCTTTTTTCGTTACTAATTGCTCTGAATCTGCAAATATTGTATATTTCTACTCCCAAGTTATAAATTTTTAGGGCGAGCAGTTTAATTCAGTAATTAATATCGAAATTATCATCTTGTATACATAAATTAGGAATACTTAATAGGTCCATGGAGATAAATGAATATTTGGAAATTTTGCTCTTTAGTGATTTTTTTTACTTTTAATTTTTTGATCAGGCCCGACCTATATTTAATATTAAAAAAAGGTTCTCGAGCAAATAATAAATCAAATAACCTTTCCAAGCTCGGCCCCAATACATCCAAAAATTGAATTTAATGTATATAATTAAAATAAAAAAAATTTCAGTGTATTTGGGCAATCATTTTTTGTAGTAATAACCAAAAATTTATAAATTATTTAAAAGAGAAAATTTTATAATATTTTTTTTTAAAGCTAGCAACTGTTTTAAATAAGCTAAATTTAAAAAATTTTTATTTTTGAACCACAGGCCCAGGTCCAGACCAGCTAAAAATATAATATTATGCCCATGCCCAGCCTATGGGCGGTTTATAGGCTTTAGCTAGCCGGTTCGGTCCATAAGGTCTCTGCTTCATTTATCATTAAAAGAATGGCTTGTATTATATGTTTATTTTAATTACAAATTTGACATAGCGCAAGCAATTCGGAATCTAAATAGAGACAGAAAATAATTAAAATATTGAGCCATGTGGGAGAGACCTATTTTTCGGAATAGGACCATGATAGACGGCAAAAATCTTTTATTTTAACTCAAAATTAATATTTGAAGGGAATAACAACCGAAATATATTATTGTTCTTTAATATTCATAAATTTTCCAATTTTCTAGAAATATTGTACCCTTTTAACTCCAAAGACCTTTTATTTTGGATCAGATCTTTAAAAAAATGCTTTTCTTATCAGATCTATTACATGAGATTTTTTTTATTATTTTACGACTCCAAACTTTTAAAAAATGTATTTATTTTGGATCTTTAAATAGTTTCAAATGAAATTTGAATGTCAGAAGTGTCCTTGGCATAAAGACCCGAATAAAACACACGACATGGACCAAATAACCCCGGACAAAAATTCCTTCCGATGAAACCGATACCAGATAAAAATATTATAAATTTTTATAAAATTTATAAATGCTTAGAAAATTTTTAAAATATTAATTTCCTCCATACACAGTGTTGTAATTGTTGAGAAAAGAAGAAAGAAATTTAATATAATACATAAAATGTCAGTTATTTTCTGACAGGGGAATGAAGTTTTCCTTGGGGGAAGAAGAGGAGATGATTATCACGGCGTGTTTCATTGTTAGGAAAAAGCCCCTAGTTGGAGATTGGGAGATATTGGATTAATGGTAGAAGATGTCAGCTGTGGACCTTTGGGAGATGAAGAATTGGATAATTATGATTTATTATATTATATTTTCCGAATAGATATTAGATTGTTGTTTATTTTGATGAATAAATTTGGATCATCTTGTTATGAAATATGGTTTGTTTTGTGTTATGGGATATGGCTTGTTATACACAGGTGTCAGAAAATGATTAAAGAACTTAACTATATTCATATTGTTGGAACTTAGAGTGCCCAAATATATCATATAAGATATGCAATTGTTGTTTGTTCATCGGAACCCCGAGAAAAAACCTAAAATGTAAATTATATTATCTAATATGATATAATTCATGCAAGATTCATTTTAAATTATTTATATGCCTCCCCAATTATCATTATTTTTACATAATGCATATCGATATAACTATCTGGTATAATAGTAATTCTAATTCCTTTGAAGATTTTGACATTCACTCTGTCTTCTTTCCGTATTTCATAAAATAAAAATATTTTGCAAAGGTGATTAAAAAAAAATTCAAAATATACTATTGGATAAGATAAATTTGTAATTGTTTATCGAAGAAAGAGAGAATTTAAGGAAATAAGTCACGTGATCACCAGTTTATAATTGTATTAGTTTTATTTGTTTTTGATGATTTCACAAAATTTCATTAGTATACAATTTCCGTAGCTACCTGATATTCTAACTTCTCACACCATGAAAATTATTTAATACTGTAACCTTCACCTTCATTTCTACAATCACTCCTTACATTCTCATCGTTAGGTGGCTCAAAGTAAATCTAAAAATACTTGATAATCTTTATTTTACAATCAATAGAAGCTATATTAATGTTATATAATTACAAGATTTTATATTTATAAAGAATTTTTTAAAATTGATTTATTTACTTGTTTGAGTTTCTGGTCTTCCAATGTAGGAGAATGATTATATTTTGTTGCAGATTAGTAACAAATTGTGCTTACTTAATCAATTTACGTATTATATTATTATAACACTTTTTCTTTTTATTATTACTTGTATTTACTGAATCAATTTATAACTTTTAACAAAAAGTTATTATATAATTACAAGATTTTATATTTATAAAGAATTTTTTAAAATTGATTTATTTACTTGTTTGAGTTTCTGGTCTTCCAATGTAGGAGAATGATTATATTTTGTTGCAGATTAGTAACAAATTGTGCTTACTTAATCAATTTACGTATTATATTATTATAACACTTTTTCTTTTTATTATTACTTGTATTTACTGAATCAATTTATAACTTTTAACAAAAAGTTTTAATGGAGGCTGGGAATTAAATATAGAATTATATATAAATATCGCGAAAAGATTAAAAAGTTTGAAGTTTTATATCTAAATAAAAAGACATATGATATTTTTAGTTTTGATAACATAATAAAAGACATATTATATAATTCATTCAAATATTCTTTTTAACTACTGCATTCAGAGTCAATATTCTACACAGACTAATATCCATTCTACTGGTTAATTCCCCCCAATACTGACTAATAGTGATACCATAACAATTCTCAGGGCAAGACTTTCCCCCCTTTTCAATATGTTTTAACACAAATGAATATAAAAACAAAAAATTATATTTAAAAAAAATTCCTGATTTAAAGCTGCTAGATAACAATTGGTAACAAAATGAAATTCTGAAAACTCGAATAGGTCTAACAGGGAGGGGTGGGAATGAGGGTTGCATAGTGATCCGAAAAATTTTGATAAAATGAATATCTAAGATATTTCTTGCTTTGAAGATAGCTTCACAGAAAATATATTCATGATCAAATTGCTACTCAATTGTCTATATTTACCCGTATTTACAAATATGATGATATAATTTGTCATAGGGACAATGAACTAATTTTATCTAGCAAATTTAAAATTATGGAAATAGGCTGAAGTCAAATATGTGACACGATTAATTTGATGCCCGTAAAGAAAAGAATTGTTGATACAAATAGTTTGAATATGTGATTATTTGGGACTTGGGACAAAGTTGGGAGTTAATGCGATATTTATTAGCCTAAAGAATATTTGTTAAATTCAATATTTAAATTCTATTTATTTAGAAAACTATATTGGAAAATTTATGATTTTAGAAGCAAACAATGAGTTTTATATTCGGTGCATATAATGTAATGCATGTGCGTTTTACAGTGCAATAAGTTGTAATTTTAAATTCCCAATTAATATTATTTAATATGTGTAATTGTAATATATATTTTATTTTCTGCGCAATTGCGATAAGTATGTTTAAATGTGTTCAATTAGTATGACTTTATATCAATGACATGTCATTGCTTTATATATGCAAAAAGAAACATGTGTTAATCATTTCGTACGAGTCTTTTTTTAATAAAAATGTGGTATATTGTGGATAACCCATTTTTTTAGACATTTTTGACAAAAAATATAAATAATAAAAACATGTATAGTATGAACAAGCCATTAAAGGGGTCCAGACCGGCAGAGTAAATTCGAACCGAAGTCACTCAAATTGGTGGAGGTGAAGGCCTCATAAAATGAGGCTACTAGAAAACATTTGTCCACGAGGCCACAGCATCTCCATTCTTTCCTAGAGGGAGGGTTATGACTACTGTTATCAAACGACTTGTTTTAAGTCGCTTTTTATAAACGGCTAACTCAATATTTCACCCAGAAAAATATTACGCAAGCCTGAAGAAATTGCTCATAGAAGGAATAGGTTTAAATATCAATATTTTTCTGGCTAAAATATTGAGTTAGCCGTTTTGAAAAATCGGCTCAAAACTAGCCGTTTAACAATACTATTACATTTTGTTATCTAAGGATATTATTTATGATAAAAAGTAAAAATGATAAGAGAGGGTGGCGAGCTTAGCCTTATCTTGATTAAGCCTTATTAAGATTTATGAAACTTGTAATTCTGTAATTGTTTTATTTCTAATATTAATAATGTTGTTAAATATCTAAGTCAACATATCTCAAAACGGTGAAAAAAATGAAAGCAGAAGAAAAATGGGTAGAATTTTTTAATGAAAATGATAAATGTTGCAATTATAAAAAGATATGCAATTATATTTTATTCATTACCTCAAGGCACATTTTTAGCCTGATGAGGGCTTCACGAAGAAAATAACCTAAATTATGCCCAGATATTTGAAAAAAATTTATCACTTTAATTTTTTTTATATTTTAACTATTTAAAAATATGTTATTTTTTAAGTCTCTGAATTAGCTTCCTTTCCAATCCAACGAAGGCCTACAAAAAGGAGGGGCATAGTCTCCATAATTTTTTTTATAAGGAAAATATATATAAAACTCGTAAAATCATAAAATTCAAAAATATTTTGAAATTGGGGAATGTCTTTTATTCACTATGATATAATTGAATTTTGAATGGAAATTCAAAATTCGATAAAGTCCGTCTAATGAGTACCGTTAGTTTTTGTTTAGCTTTAAACTCGGTTTAAGAGTGAATTGAAAAACTGATTAATTACTCATCAGACAAAAATATTGGCGCAATCAAGATATTACTTTTGCCAGTGATGATCAGGCTTAACTAATGAACTTAATGATTAATATATTTATGTTACTTAATTTTAAGGAATTAGGGTAGGAACATTATATTTGTTGAACTACATTTTCTTGAAGTCGAATCTCTTTTCTCTTAATTAAATTATCATTATATTCATTTAATATAATAATAATAAATTTTATCGGACTTATTTTCTATAAAATAATTGTCTTTATATTATATTTCATTTTAAGTAGGAGCAAAACATTATGTATTTAAGACATAGAATTATAATTCCTCAATATTTTAGAGTTATGAAGACAGCATCATTATATAATTTCTAGTTTCAAGTACAAATACTACGTATGATAGGGATGATGTTAGTTAGTACATGTTCCTAATCGATGATTATCACTAATACCCACCATTGATAGAATTTTGGAATGAACCTCTGAAAAGATATTTTTTAAATGGAATTATAAAAACTATTCAAAATTTTTGAAAAATTTTTCGAAAATGTAGTGGGAGAGTAAATTAAGGCATGGTTTCACATTTTGTAATCTACATGCTATAATATGCAATTTCAATCATTAGAATTTTTGTTAATACCGATTTACAAGATTACGTTACAGCTATGTTCTTTACTGATAAAAATTTATAATAAATTTCACGGGTCTATTGTTTAAAATATTTTCGATTGTTTTAATGTTGTGCTAATAATTAATAGCTTTTTAAATGAAGCAGATATTTTTACTAAATTGACATACTATCAATGTACAAGATTTGAATGTAATCATTGACAGAATGTCAATCATCCTATTTTGCCAAGCCTTCAATACATTCTGATTAGCTTTTCAAATTTAAATCTAATTTTTTCCATCATATGATTGGTCTTTTTAACCTTCAGCTATAGAAGGCTTATGCGACCTAAACTATCACATAAATTCCCATAATCTATATTATGACATAACTCACGTATCATCTAAATTTTCAAAACCTATATTTTATTAAAACATTAGCTCACAAAATTAAACTATGGCTAGATCTATAGTTATAGGTAATAGATGGTAGTTAAAAAATATTTAATCTTAATAAATCCACATGGTGGACGAAAGAGAGGTCTTAAAATTTATAAAAATTATCTGCTCCCTGAATTATTAAAAAGTGATATATTACATTCAACAGTAATAACAGGTATTATCTTGTATAAATTATTGTATTTTATCTATAATCCTAAGAAAAAAGTAACCATGCCAGGGAGTTAGTTCAAAATTTGAATATAAATGAATGGCATGGAATTATTACAATATCAGGGGATGGACTAATTCATGAAGTAATTTATACATATTTATAAATGATATGCTTTTGAATTTGATTACAACAGGAAATATTTTACTACTAATATTCAGTCAAATACAGTTTTTCTTTAAAAAAATCAAATCAATAGTTTGTTTATAAATTTTAACCTAAAGATTTATATAGTTTCATGATTTGTTTTAGAAAATTATAATGTTATTGGGCTCATTTAAAAATATAATGAAATTACCTGGCTAACTTAAAATCACAATTTTGTACAGTTGATTTAGATGATAAAATATTTAAAATATTATAATTCGCAGGCTTATAAACAGTTTAATTTTAGCCAATTTTTAATGTGAACTTAATATTTTAACTAGAAAAAATAATTCATATGCCTCAAGATTTTATTAATAGATATCCATAAGTCTTGCATAATTTTTTCTGGATATATTGACTTATTCGTTTTTAAAAATTGGCTTAAATGAGCTGCTTAACTACATCCCTTGATATATACCCCTATGGCTTGGGGACTCTAAAGCAAAATTTACAAAACTGCTCAACTAGAGGTGGGTGCAGGCCTAATTTCTTATTCGTGGCCCACCCACTCACTGTGGCAATAAAAAAAATTCACCTACCACTAAGAAATTTTTTACCCAACCTGTCCACTCATGAAAGGCAATATTTTGATTCACACCCAAAAATTCATGGTGTTTTTTAATTTTTCAAAATTTTATTTCTATAATTTTACACTTTTTTGAATTTATTTTGTATATTTCTCTAATTCCATAATAATAATACAATTTATAATGTTCATGTATTTTTATTTCAAATGTGTACACTTTTTTTTTAATAAGTGATTGGCTACAGAAAATAACTTTCACATGACTGACAAAATTTTACTCGCTAATTTTCTCAAAAAAGAAAATGAATTTTCCTGCTTCCAAAACTACAAAATATTGTCATTGTTATTTGTCTTATGAGCTATCTTTTAAGTTCACCTGTTGATGCTTAATCAGAATCATCTAGAAATTCTCTAAATGTTTCATTCAGAATATACAGTTTTTATGAGTGTATGATGAATATAGGAAAGTTAATGATAGCTGGAATTCACTTATGCATATCATCTAATTTTATAATTTAGCGTTTTTAAGATTGTTTTATATATATCTTCCTTTTCTTCTCTATTAAAAACTTAGGCGCTTGAAATTTGGATCTAGAATTATGCCTAACTTTTGTAGTATTAAATCTAAAAGAAATATTGTCCTGTTTTTTAAGTTTTGATTATTATTGTATCACCTTCAGAAGGTTGACAAAATTCTACAAATTTTTAATTCCATAGATAAACTTCATTTATTATGGTATGAGAATCTGTCGTCAGATCACCCGAGCATTCTTAAAATATTGATAAAAATTTGTCTAACTTGTGTATGATGTTGATATCAATTGTGGCTAATCTATTTAGTTCTTTCTTGTTAAGCACACCTATATTTCAGAATAGGATTTTAAGAAACTCTGTACTGTATCATGAGGTATACAGAGTTACATCTTGTTTAAGAGTGCTGTTTGAAATATTGTATAATTTTTTTTTTACACCATTTAAACTTAAGGTCAGGTAAACAATTGTCAAAAATACAGTGCATAACATTATTTAATGTCATATTTGGGTGCACTTATATGATTTTCTCCGTTATCAGTCACTTAAATTATTTTCTACCTCTGTGTATTTTTTCTAAAATTTAATTGACTATACTTTTCAGAGTTGTTAAAAGATACTTTTAAAATGGATCTAGATACAGATACATCGTCTAAAATAATATCTAGATACCGATATTTTAATCAAAAATCTATCTAGATACAGATACCACATTTTTATATCTAAATTTTGGATATAAAAATGTGGTATCTGTATCTAGATCCTTTAACAACTCTGATACTTTTAATATTGACCTGTTTTATGTTTTTAAAATTAAAAATCTTTATCGATAATATATCCTGTAATAATGGTTAAAAGAATTCGACTTTTATAGTCATCCATCCAAAATTCGGCGATTATGGACACGTGATTATTATTGATCATGCTTTTAATTTTAATTTTATCCTATATTTTTGGAGCTATAGTATTCATGAGAGTTTTTTCGGGTCACTAGTATATCTCTTATATTTTGTTGTCCATATGTTACATCAACATTCTTGGCCTAGTTTGTAAAATTTTGAAAAAACACACCAACCGGGTGTTTATTAAATGCGGAAGATTTTTTCTTTTTTTTTAAAAAAAAGAAACTAAATTAAATTAGAATGAAATTGCAAATTTATATTCATTAAATAAAAACACAATTTTAAAATTCAAAATTTCCGTGATTTACGGGAAATTTATGTTCACACCCGATTACGTCCGGGAAAAATACTCACGACGTGACCCACAGTGATACGATGGGTCGCGGCACGGCCCACCCCCATCTCTAGTCTCAACTCTTAAATGACTCCAGTTGCCCATAACCATTTCTTGCTGTGAAGAAAATATTGGTAGATAAAATTTTCCAAAAAGGATTGTAATAGTAATGAAAATTTTTTAACATTTTACACGAAATAATGTTTTTATTTACATCCCTGAAGTATATTGATAATAAATTAAATAGCTATAATTTAAGTGTATTTTTAATTTATTTAATGAGAAATATAATCATATCACGTTATTTGGCTATGATTCAAAAATGATAAATTTGTGTTTATATTAAAAAAAACCTCTCGTTTACTTACAGAGTAAATATTAAATAATATTTAACTAGTTTGGCAGATGCTAATGCCAAGTGAACTGCCAAATGAATGCTTTATTTTTGAATAATAAATAATATTATTATGTAATTTCTAAGATCAAAAAAATTAAAGTAAGTTTTTTTAAAAAATTATCCATTTTTTTATCAATAACTTATTCGTTTAGTTTTTTTCGGGGATTCAATAAGAACAATTAAACCGGTCTTAGCCATTATTATTTACTGAACTTAAACCTAACTTAGGCCGTTAAAAATTTGTCACTTTAACCCGAACCTCTAAAACTGCATCATGTGAACCTGTTTGAACCCTTTGACATTTTAACTCTTTTTATAAGATTTAATAATCAGTTTTGACCAATGAATCAGCAATTATTTTAAGATATTCTTATAGATTTCTTTTTAACGGTCTAGCTACCCAATGTTAGCACTTATAGAGATCTTCCCAGTTATAAAAATTATTCTTCCTCCTTAAAGATATAATTTGATAGAAGAGGATCGTGAAAATATACTAATTGTTTGCACGGCTCAAATATAATTTTTTATTAGAGAACAGTGATATAATATTTTTAAAAACAATATATATATTCCTTTCTAATTCGCATGTACGTTAACAATGAACCGGGGTTTAATGCCCGGTTTGGACCACTTGAATTTTTCTAATATTTCTTTTTATTTTTTAAATATTAGTTTCTTAAATCATTATCGTGGAATACATAATTTATTTAAGTTTAAAAAAAAAATTTGAATATATTAAGCCATAACAATTTGATCTATTTATGCCTTACTGTAAAGGGCTTACGAAGAGCGGCAAAAATTTTATCAAAAAATTAAACGGGTATGAGATACCCCTAAGCTTTATATAACAAACAGTCAGAATACCGCAATTTAGGGCACATATGGCATCTAAATTGATAAATAAAAATTGTAAATTTATGATCTTGGCATTACCAATTCACCCTTCACACACTGCGGAAGTTGTAATATATATTTTTTTTGATGGCTCGGTATATGGTCGCAGATATAAAAGGTCAACTAAGACCGGGGCAGAGTACCCCACAGTTATAAAAATTTTCTTAACGATTTTAGAAAAAGTTTGACTAGTTATTTTATCTGCCAACATTAGATTAAGCCGTTTAGCGGTCATAATTTTGTCTTTCGATCTTAAAAACCTGTTCCCAGGGTTCTAGTTTTTTTTTTAAAAAAAAGTTGTAATTTCTAAGTTCTACACTTTGATTGGTTAAAATTGCAAGAAACATTCGCCAATGATTTTGAGGCGATGAATTTATAAAATTTATGATATATTATTTTTACGAATTCTAAAATGGGCGCCAAGATATTATTCGAAGCGATAATTTATAAAATAATTATTAGTGCATTTATAAGTAAGTAGTATGCAATGACGTGTATATACTAGTGATCTGCATCGGGCCTAATTTTTCGAATTTATTTAAATATTAATTTTTATAATTACTCAAAATAAAAGACATGTTATATGTCGTTTTCAATAAATAAAATAAAATATTTTCATTTTGCATAACAAATTCTATTAAAATTGTTAAATTCAGATCGGTCCGAACCCGATTATTTTAAATAAAATTAGGCCCGGCCCCAAAGTCCGTTCGGGTCGGGTACTGGCCGGGCCCAACTTTGCAGATCTCTAGTATATACTACTAGATTAGCGATTCGTGCATTTAAAAGTGTACATACATAGGAACCGGCTTTAGCCCCATTTTATGATTTTTATGTCGATTTAATGACAATATTATCATGATCGATCAGACAATTAGTAGACTCCTTACTACTAGTGTTGTTAAACGGCAACTCAATGTTTCATCTAGAATAATATTACGCAAGCCTGAAGATTTTGTTTGTAGAAGGAACAATGGTTTGGACATCTATTAGCGAAATCTCTAAGCTTAGGCAATATTTTTCTGCCTAAAATATTGAGTTAGCCCTTTTTAAAAATCGGCGCAAAACGAGCCGTTTAACAACACTCCTTATAACGTACACTTTTAATTAATGAATCGCCAATTTAATTAGTGTATATATACGTCATTGCATATTACTTCATTTGTGCAAACATTGAATTAACGGACCGGTCTTATGTGGACCTAGCTAGATTTTTGCTCAAATGTTTTCTAAAAATAATAATAATAAAAATTAAAGTTTTTCTATATTGATTTAATTCGAGCATCGTATAAATTATGCTTTTGTAATATTCGCGTCACAGGTAATAAATGGTTTGATGGCGCGGAATGACTGGGAGGAAGCGATAAAGATTCCCATCGGTGTCATACCAGCTGGCACTGGCAATGCTCTCCACACATCCCTGTGCCATCAATATGGGTTTTAAAAAAATATATATAAAAAATATAATATGGAAGATCATTATTCCCCTCATCACGGACTAGTCCGGGCGCCATTGTGGACACAAATATCGCGACCGATGTCATTATAAATGACAAAAATAATGACGATGTTGTATAATTGTTATCTAGTCCTATTTTAATCTTGGGAATTATGTTCTTCCTTATTTTTTTTTATTCATTTTGGATTGCATATGAGAGACCGTCCTATCTGGCATTTTAGTTCGACTTTTGACGTTGACGTTTCATTTTTTTTTGAATCAGGTGATATTTTTTAAATCCTCGACGTTAAAAGGAAAAATCTGCGATTAAAAAATGAGCTAAGACGGCCTCTAATAGTCACAATCTAGATTTAGATTGCACAGTTTTCCCCGTTCAATTTCTGAGTTCAGAATAAGATAGAAGTCAATCATAAAATATTAATCTGTTATTGTTGGGATATTATTTAATTATTTTTTTTATATCTAATTAATCCCTCCCAAAAAATATTAATTTTAAAAACTAAGAATAATTTTAAATATATATATACACAATGAATGACCGACATCGGAGTAATTGTATTTACGAAATAATCACTAATTACTTTCTTTGAAAAAAAAGAAGTATTTTCTTAAATTGAAATCAGGCTTTTATCTGGACCTAAGCATATATCGCAATAGCCCCCGTTCTCTCATTCCTTTATTCGTGAAGCAATGATCTTAGAGACAGTCCTCCGGAAGAACGCAGCAACGATTGGGCGAATACCTCCGTTCTTTTTTGAGGTCTATAAGCCCAAAGAATATAGGAATGATAGGTGATGGAAGGGGTCCATTAAGAATTATATTTAAACCTGTGGTTCTGTAAAAGGGCTCTACATAAAATGTTGGGTTTTAAAATGTCTTGAAAGAAGATAGAACGAATGCCATCAAGACCTCCGGAAAAGTCTCTTTAGAAAGATCTAACAGCTTTGATTGTCTCATCAGTGTTGATTTCGGGAGTTATATGGTCGTTTTGGCTTGAGAAGACAAATTCCGAATCACATATGGGGTGTTTTAGAAACAAGGCTTCTAAGATGGACTCATTGGTGCTAAGGAGTTTTCAGAGGTCATAGCCTGGAGGGCTGAGTTTATATTAAGGCTGTTTATTTTGTTTGAAACTATTTTATAGCCCTACGGGCAATGGAGAGTGGATTGGATGGATTGGTATGGGGTGTAGGGGTTTGTTTGGAATCCTGGTTGAATAGGGATATTGATGATTTAATATGTTTGGATAATAAAATATTTTAAGGGTGAAATTGGTATAACTTAGTAGGTTTCTCCAATTTGATAGGTTTCCAACATTGTTTACTGTTAAGTGGATTAATTTGTAGAAGGATTTCGCAAAAGAATTACGAGCACCCCGTGGTATGCGGGACATGGTGGGAAAGTTGGGTAATGATAAAAATTCATTGGCTCATGAATGTAGGTTAGGTATATTTATGTTAAGATGTTCTCATTATAACGTTTTCCACTATTCCTTGGATTTTTCTATCAAGATGCTGTCCTCAACTCTTCTAATTTATAAAACTATCATTCATTATCTTAAACCTTCAAAAATATGCCAACTATGTTTTAAACATTTCACCTTCCTTGGTTTGAATAGACACAAATAAATTTGTTAAATCACCAGAGATGATGCAAATATGTCTTCCTATAAATAATATCATGTTGATGCATATACATAACATGACATAGTTAAATTTATAACTAAATTGTCAAGGAAACATTTGGTGATTCAAATGCATGAAATATGTCCCATAAGCGATAAATCTGCAAATATAACCAAAGCTAGAAAGTTTCAAATTCATGGTCCCCCATCCTTTAGCTGCCGAGGTTCAGGGCTACCAAGTATAACACCTACAGATTTTCCTCCATTCAGTTTATTAAATTTAGTAAGCCCTCCTTCCTCAACTGTTGCTACTGACTCACCTCCAAGTCAACAAATACCTAACCTACAATCAATAAATTTTTATCACTACCCAACTATCCCACCATATCCCTTATACCTCAAGGGTGCACGGAATCTTTTAACAAATTAATCCATTTAACTTGTAAACAATCCGTGAAACCTTTCAAATTGGAAAAATTTTACTAAGCTTCACCAATTACCCTTAAAATACCCGACAATAAAAATATCTTCTTATCCTAACATATTAAAACTTCAATATCCCTCTTCAATCCAGATATCATTCCAACCGCTACACCCCACGCTTACCAATCTAATCCACTCCCTACCCGTAAGGCCAAAATAGTTTCAAATAAAATAAATAGCCTTAACATAAACTCAGCCTTTCGTGCCATGACATCTGAAGACTCCTTAGCTCCTAACAACGAGTCCACCCTTAAAGTTTTGTTTTAAAAACACCCTATATGTGACTCATAGTTTGTCAATTCAAACCAGAACTATCATATTGCTCCAGAAATTAACATTGACGAGACAATTAAAGCCGCTAGATCTTTTTTAAAAAAAAGACTCTTCTGGAGATCTTGATGGCATTCGTGCTATCTTCATACAAGACATTTTGAAATCCAACGAGATTTCAATTCCAAATTTTCAAGATGGTTCCGGTTCTAGAACTTTCTAGTCCAGCTATCCGCAAATTTGAAAAAAAAAGAAAATTAGAAATTAGTTTTAAAAATTATATTTACTCTTATAAATTTGCTTGCTCAATTTAATTCTTGGCAACCATTTTTATCACCTTATTTTGTTGAAATATTATGTTTTAAACGTTTTGTAAAAAAAAATCCGCGAAATTATTATTAGTTCAGAAATAGCTTAGTTATTTTATCTTTGACACCTTTTTTTAAACAATAGTGTTTATTTACCTAGCGTAGCGAATGGCGTAACTCTTCGCTTGAGCATTGTCGACTTCACTGCAGACCACGGTTTTTTTTTAAAGAAAAATTTAAATGAGCATTTAAAGATTTTTTTTCCCCCAATCAAAAATTTTGAGCAAATAATCGTTGAAAACCAAAATAAATGACGATATTTTCTTTCAAAAAATAAAGATTAGAAATTTTGAGCGAAATTTTAGCAAAAAAAATCTTGCATGAACGATTTATGAAATCCTCAAAAGATCAGAAAAAAAGAACAAATTTTTGAATTTGGGGAATTTTTCTGAAACACTGTTGCGAACCCTGACAAGAAAGACATATAAGAAAATAATTTTTTTTTAATATCTTAAAGTTTGCCATGCAAATTCAAATTCTCCCAATTTATTTATGGATTTTTAAACTCCGACCAGGGTTTTTTTTTAAAGATTTTTAAGCCCCGGCTCGATTTTTCTAGATTTTAAAAAAATTTTAAACTGCCTTTCCTAGGTCTCTTCTTCACTCTTTACAATCTCGGACATGACTATTTGTATAGCCGTCTCTTGTCATTTATTATTACCTTCACCTAAATCGTCTATTTATTTTAAAATGCCGTATACGATTGTCCTTGGTATAACAGACGATGATCAACCTAAAGTAATTCATCTTTTTTTTAAAAAAATTTAGCAAATACCATCCCAAGACATTTCTCATGGATTGCGTTAATTTCGCTCTCCACGGCGAACCAAGGAATCTCGATCTGTTCAAAATCACGACTCAATCCGGCCAGGTTTACTATTCCATTCTGGGACTTTGTTGGGGTCTGATAGCAGATATAGATATCGAGAGCCAGATTCATAGGTACATGGGCAGTTTGAGATACATGTTCCACGGTTTTAAGAGAATTCAAAGTATATTATATATATTACTTTATATAATACTTTTTTATTAGACATGTTTTTCGGATATATTAGGAGTTAGGGTTTGGAACTTGGACTAAAATGGATAAGGTTTTGAATGACTTTTAAAATGTTGTTAAAGGGTTGTTTCATAAAAAAATGAATAAATCTTCTAAATTGAAGCGCTCAATATCTTGAAAAGTTATATATTATATATATATAAATTAGAATATATTCTTGTTAGAACCGTAAAAGTGGGTTCCCAATTTTTATAGAAACTTTAAGAGAGATGCTCCAGTTTCCTAAATTTGTTCCATTTCCTGTTCCAAGCTTTGACTATTTACGTTAATAAAATATATACCTATTTAAATACATAGACCATTAATTTAATTAGTAATCTGCATCGGGCCTAATTTATCAAGCCCGACCTGGCCTAATTTTTTTTTTAAATATTTGCCTGGTCCGATCCCGAACTTATCTATTTTTTATTTGTCCCGAAAAGCTCGACCCGAAATAAAAATTATTTGTCGACCCGGCCCGAAATTTTTAAAAATATTACCTCGACCCAGCCCGAACCGAAATTATTTTTTAAAAATAGACGTTCGGCCCGGGCTCGAACTGGGATTTGTAAATCACTACCATTAATCGCTCTCCTTATTTTTGTTTTTTAACTTGTGAATACAAATTAGAGGTCAAATTCTTGAAAAGATTTTTCAGCCCTGTCCCGTTAAAATATTTTGCGAGGGTTGTCCGGCCCAGCCCAAAAATCTTTTGGCGGGATTTCAAGCGATCCACCGCCTATGCAAATTGTATTATCTAGAATCTATTTTACTTTATATTAAAAAAAACGCTTTGAATAATAGGCCTTAGGCATTACAGGGGCTCCTTCGTTTACCGGGACGAGATTTCTGGTCAACTCACCAATATCATAGATAAGATTTCCACCGTTCCGAGCGTTTACCCCTCGAAGTTCGAAAACTTTGATAATTACGACAAGAAAAAATTGCCCACGAGCCAAAATAAATTAGTATCATGGTTATGCTGCGATTGTATCGTTACCAATCCGTCCTTGCGTAATAATCACGATAAAGAATCGGTCGGACGAACCAACCGAGTAATCAAAGCGGGTGTCGCGCAATCGTACAAAGAAATGATAAAGAAAGGTTTCGACAACCCTTTATACGTACTCGACACTGCTGAACCGGAAAGGGTGCCTGAATCAGTTAAAGAGAACCACGCTAACCTAAATATAGGCGACGTGAGTAGCACGGCGAATAATATTGTAAATGGCGTGGCTCGCTCTCATTTCCCCGGTGGCCACCATACTCCAGTTGACATAATATCCCTTTACGTATGCAACTTATCCCACATAAGTCAAGACTTCTCGGTGACCCCCATGGCTAAAATGAACGACGGATTAGCTCATTTGTGTGTGCTCAAAAGTGGGGTTTCGAAGTCTCAAGTTCTTAAAAAATATATAAATAATTATACCTTTGGATTTTGGGACGGACATTTTTTTTTTAGTTTTAAAAAGCTAAACATTTGGTAAATAGATATTCGGCCAGCTGATTGTTTTATAAAGTTTGCAACCCGCTCCTTAGTGTTTTTAATTTCGCTCGCCCATGTTTACAAATTATTTTGATAGGTTGGTTTGGCTCCTAAAATAAATAGCAGCACTAAGTTGTGCACCGAGAAATCTTTTAAATGTCCGCTCACCCTCACCCATTTTTGTTTCGAATTAATTTTTACCGGCCCATCCTCCCTCCACAATTTTTATAAAAATTATAACCCACCTCGATTGACATTTCCTCAATATACGTCAAGGGGTGGATGGATAGAAATTTTAGATTATATAGACAGATAGATATATATGTGGCAACTTTGTATCCACAAGAAATTCAGCTTAATTATTATTAGATAACTAACCACTGTTTTACACTGTATTTAATATAAGTGATTACGGCTCATTAAATTTTTCTTTTGCCAACATTCAAAACTTTTTACCAGATGTTGAAATTCTTGCTCAATTGTATCGACGTTACCGCTATACGCCATGCCTGCTCCTTCCCTACCAAATTTTTTTACATGGCCCCCGTAGTTTCTTCTCCACCCATCCATACTTCCTTGCCTCGCCTTTCCGCCGTCTCAGCTGTGATCGAAAAGGTTCGAGCTTATAGATTACCATTTTCGTCGTCGAAAACGAATTCTAATTACCGTTATCCTTCTATATTGACCATAGACGGCGAAGCTATCCCATGCTGTTCTGTAGTCGTGGAGGTTTTGCCATCCATGGCTAGGATATTGGCATGAGTCGATCATCTATCCTGGGACAAAAATTTATTCGCGATTCGTTATTTCACATTTCAAACGTCTTCGATTACAATTTGCACGAACTTCCCATCATTTTATTATAAAATTAAATTATTTTTTTCAAAAAAAAAATACTAATTAATATAACTAACTATATCATATTCTAAAACCAGTCCAACATACAAAAGGTGCTAAAAGTCTTCTCGCTCATTTTTGTAGCAATATAATATATATTATTTCACAAATACACCCCCGTTATATTATGCCACGTGTACCGCTTTAATTGCGGCGTTAAAATGATCGCATAGCAATTCGGTTAATTTGCTATTCGTAATAGAACGAATAATAAAATATTCATATTCGATTATTACGAATAGTAATCTTTTTGATTCGTTCAAAACAATGATTACGAATAATTCATTATCCGATTTGAATAGGCCTGTTTCATTACACTAGTCAGTATTAATTTGCTTTTACATTAAACGGTATTATTCTCATTCTTATTTAAAGTTAACTTAAAATTATATGAATATTCATATCCTAAACGCACAAATATGTTTATATCATTCTTTTTTTTAATCAATTTTTCAAATTCAAATTTTAAGATATCAATATTTTTGTAAAGTTCCCAAATATTATTAAATAAGATCAATGTAGAGTTTCTTAATATAGGTTAATTTTAAAAAAGTTCTTAAAAACAATTAATCAAGAATCAAGCTTTCTTCTCTTTTTATTTTTCAATTTTATCATAAAAACACAAGTCGTCTTATTATTTTTGAGTATTACTATTTAGTATTATTTTTTACAAATTTATTTTAAAAAAAAGGATAATATAATAATATGCAAAATACGACACGCCCCTTACCTTTTAGTCAAAATTTTGGCTTAAATAGAGTCATTTATATAAAGAAAAATATAAGGACAAATCGGAAAATTTCATAAGTATGCCTTAATAATATTTGTTGACTTCGACGGTATTTACCATCGTTCGTGTTGAATGTGACCCGAGTTAGCGTATTATTTGCTGTTGTTGTTGGTTATAGTTTAGGTTTTTTTTTGTTTAGTCTCATAGAATAGATATTTTCCATTAATTTTTTTACAAATCATATATCATATTTATCACAGTATTTGCATAATATTCATTTTTTTTAATGCATAGACTATCTCCCTTCTTTTTTAAAGAAATCGATTGTAAGCTCTTTTATTTATTCTCCCTTTCTGTCATTATAATTTTTCACCAAACCTTCCATTTTAATAAATTTAATACTAACATTTCTTAGCGATTTATGTATATGCACTCTAATTTTATCTTTTTGTATCTTCTCCTATTTATATACCTTTTCTAATTGATTTATCACGAATTCTAACCTTTGCGTACTACAAATTTATATCATTTATTTAAGAGTACTGATAAATAAAATCTAATATATTTTTTTATGAATTCTTTTTCATTTCTTATTTAGAAAAGATATGAACAAGAGTAATTGGTGCTTAAATTTATTTAAACGAAATCAAAAATATTTTACAGGTTGTGATCTATTAGTTTGCCTACTTAAGGCGAATCTTGTTAGCAGTTTTATTTCGATTTTAGGCATTACAAAACCTTTTTTAATATTTAAATTTAAACGCTACAACAGTATTATGGAAAGCATTATTTTTTTTTTATAAAATTATTTATATTTGTTAACTTTATAAACATGATAGTCTTAATTGTAACTCAAGTTTTTTTTTAAGTATAATCTTAATCTTGATATTTAAACTCAAAAAATTTATATATTACATAATGACTACAAAGAACCTCATTATTTAATGGTATCATGTAAATTCGGCGCGGAAAACGGCGCACTACAATTCGGCTCGGCGACAATTCAGCGCTTATCTATTACAGTTGCAATTTATTATATATTACTTAGTATAAAAAAATAAGGATGATTAAATAGAAATTATTTTGAATGTTGGTCCTATTAATTATTTCTTCATATTTATTTTTACAAAAATCTCAGTTTTATTTACTAAATGTGTACTATCAAAAATAATTAACCAATATTTATACCTATTTCTTTGGTTGACCAATTTACCACATAAGGTGTTGATTAGTAGTCAATGTTAAGTAAGCCTAGATTTTGGGCATAGAAGAAAGAAAGGTTTGGACCTCTATCTCGAATCTTACATATTATTTTGGCTAGAATTTAAATCGACCGTTTTTAAAAATAGGCTGATCCAAAAATCAAATTAAGACTGACTCATTTTTTAGATTTATTAAAAATCCTTAAATTCTATTAATCCTTTTTAAAAAAATTATTAAGCTTAGGCTAATTTTTCTATTATATAAATCAGAATTTAAATGTGTAATATCAAAAAAAATTAACAACCAATATTTATACCTATTTCTTTGGTTGACCAATTTACTACATAAGGTATGTTAATTAGAAGCCAATGTTATGTAAGCCGAGATTCATATTAGTTAACAGGAGGGTATTAAAAAAATATTATTCTTAGGCTAATTTTTTCTACTATAAAAATCAAAAATTAAATGTGTAATATCATAAAAAAATTAACAACCAATATTTATACCTATTTCTTTGGTTGACCAATTAACTACATAAGGTCTGTTGATTAGTAGCCAATGTTATGTAAGCTGAGATTATGGGCATATTATTTATCAGGAAGGGGGGGGGGGGTATATAATTTTTTTATTGTTTAAAATTAGGCGTGAAAAGAGGATTTAAGATTTACCATTATAATACTTATCAGGGGGGCCTTTTGGGTCTATTTTTAAACACGATTGATTAAGATTGTAGCCCAAATAATATATAAGATTAGAGATAGAGGTCAAATCTTTTTTTTTCCTACTTCCTTCTATGCGTTAAATTTCCAGGCTTACATAATATTGGTTACAAATCATACCTTATAATGTGGCAAATTGATTAAAGAAATAGGTATAAATATTAGTTAATTTTTTTTTCGATATTACACATTTAGTAAATAAAATTGAGATTTTTGTAATAAATATAAAGAAATAATTAATAATACCAACATTCAAAATGACTCCTATTTAATCATCCTTATTTTTTTATACTAAGTAATTTATAATATATTTAAACTGTAATAGAAACGCGCCGAATTGTCGCCGCGGTGAATTGCCGCCCTTCCGAATTGTCGTGAGCCGAATTTACGTGGAACCTTCTTTAATATGCAATGATTTCGGATTAAACAAAATCCTTAGTAATGAATAAACAAATTTTCTCTAAAAAATATTTTAATTTAAGATTCTCAAGTCCCGAGTATGTTTATATGGAAAAATAATTTGCTTAGATCAATGGGATATTCTTTCAAAATTATACTCGGCTCAAATTGTAGTGTTTTGAGGTCCTAGTGCTCAATGCCATTCCCTTAATTTTTTTTTATTCATAATATATCTGGGATATGGAATTCAAAATCTCATATCCCAATAATACACATAAATTAATCTGCAAAGCCCGGCCCGGTAAGTAGTAGTTGCTTGGCTCTTTATAATTTTCTAAAAATATGCCTTGTCTGTTATAATTTTAAGAAACATACGCCCAGCTGTTAAATATTATAAGAATTTTCGGGCATTACATTTTTAATGTCTATATCTGTTCACCCCTCCCCAATGTCAGTTAGAGCTCTATCTATGTCTGTAACAACAATTTATAAATCGATTGTGTTTGTTACCCCTATTAGTGTCATTTGTACTAAAATTTTAGTTAGTCCTTATTTGAGAAATATCAATGGTAAGAATACGATAAATTTAGGACATTTCGTAAAATACTAGATAATATTTTAATTAATCACCTTCAAAACTTATGTGACACATATTTGCGTCAACGTCATTTAAATTATAAATTGCCCGTCATTTAAAAGGAGTAATTTATTTTACAATATGAATGAAATATAAAAATTTTAATGAGTAGTGAAAAATTTTATTTCAACAAAGGTTGGAGCTTTGAATCGTTCAAAAATCATATACTCTCTTCTGAATGTCGAACAAATTGTAATAAATGTGATTATTGCAAGTAAAAATTTTTTAAAATTATCATGAATAAAATATTATTTTTTGATTATCTTACTCTATTTATATACAAATATTAAGGAATTGTAGCATTGGCGTATCCATAATATTTATAATGTAGGGGTTATTGGGTTGTTTCATTTTTTTAAAAAAATATTTTCATAATTTATATTGGCCATTATTTAAAAAAAATATATATTAACTTCTGCTTCAAAAAATATGGTTTATAAGACATTGTATTCATGTGTGGGTGAAGGAAAGGCTATTTCACTGAAATGATATTTATTAAACTTTAGCAGGATCCTCCCCCCTTTTCTTTTATGCCAATGCTTCATTTATTGAATAGAGCTTTAATATAATTTAAATGCCTTTTAATTAATATTTTATTTATTATTATTATATAGATTTATGAGAGAACTAAAACCCCATTTGACTGAAATACCTGAAATGGTTTTCCCACAAAATAAATTAGTTATTAAATATAATAAAAATGACAACAATCTAAAAAATCTATCAAATTATGAGAATAATTTAAAGCAAAATAATTCTACAATTAATAATTTTTCAAATGTTCAAATCAGTTTTGAATGTATAAATGCCTTAAAATTAATTGGAAAATCAAATCCAGATGATGATCTAAAAGTATCTTATTCTAAAGAATGGCTTCAATCAAGGTTAAATTATTTTATTTTATAACAAAATAATGTACTCATACAAACTACATTTTTACCTCACTTGTTACCAAAACTAAGATCAGTATTTTTTTTATTTAAATAGAAATGCAAGATATTTATTATTCATATATGAGATTCTTCAAAAAAATTTGCCTATGTTATATAAGAGATAAAGGTATTAAAGATTCTATAAAGTCTTCTCTAAATCTTAAATTGAGATATTTAATATATTTTTTTAAATGATCTTTGATTAATTCTTAAGTTAAAAAAGGTATTAACAAAGCTTTTTATTTAATCACCTATTATCTTTTTGGCTGATGATTTGTATTTGCATTGTCTGCATAAAGGAGGGGATAAAAGAAATTGACCTCTATAAACCTTTGGGTTAGAGGGGTTAGCTTCCAAAGAGGTTATATAATTGCGAAGATTCCTCAGTCATTGGGACATTTATTGCTATCTTCAATATATTCCATTCATTACACAAAATTGATTCAATGCAAGATAGAAATGTAAATTCGAAGTTTCAGTCGTGCATGATTTGCTCCTCTCCACAACGAATATAGAGGGTGAGCTATCACTTAATTAGACCAAATTGGATTTTTTGATATATACGTTTCCCATAAATTAAGAATCCTGCATTGCACCTATTTTTCTAAGTCCAACCCTGCCCAAGAAAAAAATTTATAAATTCATTTAGAAATAAGCAATAATTTAGTCAATATTTATCTAGGAAGGAGGGGGCGGGGGGGTTATGATAAATTTCTATCCCCATTTGTTTAACCTTTGGCTAGGTGGCCCACCCATCCATATATTATTTTTTTATTTTAACCCTGTTAAAGTCTGCTGGACCATTGGAAGTTCTAAACATCTTTGCTATGCAAATGTTTCGTGCTTTATTAGTACCAGCATAAAGGGGGGAAAAATTATTATAGCAACAAAAATTTGGCAAACTTTAAAATTAAAATGTGATTGAAATCATTTATCCTGAAATGTTTATATTGTTCAATACCTTAATTGCATATTCTTGTAATCCGTTTAGTAAAGTATAAAAAAATGGGAAAAAAGTTTTTAGAAACACATGGTTACCAAGATAGTTAAGAATATACTCATCGTTTAATCGATAATTTTCGCTATTCTCTTTGGCAAATTAAGTACATCAAATATTTTTGGTCAGAGTTTCTTACCCCTCAATCATGTTATTTTTTGTCAGGGAAGAATCAGAAACTCAACTCAAAGGCATGGTCAAATCTTACGACTGGACATTCACTACTTCCTATATCGGTGATTTATTGCTCAATCTCGATAACACTGATTCTTATTTCGAAAAAGACCAAACATTCCCGCAAAATTCCGAATCGATCGATTACGAAATGCTAAAAATTCCCGAAAAAATCTTATTTTTCGATCAAATAGATTTATACGAAGACGAGTTGGGGGACAACGGGATCTCCAAATGTGACGTTAAAATAGTAAATAGCCCCTCAAAAAATTTTCGGTATTCTTTTCTTGCCCCGCTTTCATGGTTAACGAGAATTTCACGGCGAAGTAAACAAAATATGCTGTATTCGCCGCCGCAAATTCGAGTTACCCGTGAATGCAGTGTTAGGCTAAAAAAAGAAAATAAATACTGATAATGTTTTATCTAAGAAATTGCTTCTTTATACGAAAATCATAGACCTGTAGGCCCGGTCCTAATTTTAATTTTTTTTTAAAAATCCGGGCCGGGTACTTCTTCCGGTTTATGACGAAAATCATCACTAATTATAAAAAATTTTTAATGACACTCATTTTTAAAAAAAATCAGTAATAAATACGATTTGAAATCGTATGTTTCGTCACTTGATTTATTATTTATTTTTTATAAGGTTTCTAAACTTTTCACTTGGTCCGAAATATTGAGTAAGGGTCAAAAAACATATCTATTAGAAATTCCCCTTTCCAGTAGAGCCCATTATAAACCTCAAAAAAAATAATCTTGAAAATATCATTTACATAATAATTTATAGGGAAGCAAATAAAAATTAATTAAGCATGGCAAAATATATAATAATTTTTTTTTAAAAAATTTGTATAGCTCGTTAGACCCGCCAAAAAACATCTATTTCAAAATTCCCCTGTCCAGTAGAGCCCATTATAAACCTCTAAAAAATTAATCATAAAAATATCATATTTACTATAAGAATTTATAGGAAAGCAAGTGAAAATTATGCATTGCAAAATATAGAATTTCCCAAAAAAATAATTGTATAGCGTGTTGCACCCGACAATCAAAAAACATCTATTAGAAATTCCCCTGTCCAGTAGAGCCCATTATAAACCTCTCAAAAATTAATATTAAAAATATCATTTACATAATAATTTATAGGAAAGCAAGTGAAAATTATGCATTGCAAAATATAATTTCCAAAAAAAAAATTGTATAGCGTGTTACACCCGGCAATCAAAAAACATCTATTAGAAATTCCCTTGTCCAATAGAGCCCATTATAAACCTCTAAAAAATTAATCTTAAAAATATCATATTTACTATAAGAATTTCTAGGGAAAAGTAATGAAAACTAAGCAATGCAAAATTATAATTTTTATAAAAAAAATTTGTATAGCGCGTTACACCCAGCTATATGTTTATTCTCCTTCGATTTTTCCTGCGAGTCGATGGCGTTATAGCTAGATCCAAAGAAACCCGGTATTTTCATCAGGTTTTTTTTTCTTCTAACAAAATTTTTATAATCGCGTTAACTATTTTTCGGTGGAAAGATAGGTTAAAATTTGTAAATTTAATTATATATTTTAAAAAAATGGCCGCAAAATCGACTCGAAATATTTTCGAGTATTTGGAGTAATTTGAACGCCACCTTAATTTATTTTTGAATGAATTGAATCAAAATGGCGCTCAATTAACTTTCGCGATCAAATTAACGAAGTAGAAGATAAATTTACAAAAAGGAAATATATTTAATTAATAATTTCGAATAGATTTTCTTTTTAAAGAAAAATGAGGTGTCAGTGTGAAATTTTACAGACTAGCACGAATTTCGCAGTGAAGTCAATGACCTATAATAATACCTACCTAGACTGACCATGCATTCATATTTGAAAGCGTCATTGAATACAAATCAGCTGGATCCGCCATTTTTGTAACCCTAATTATTCTCACGTTAAAAACTACTATCGAATTGATAACTTGCTTCCTTATTATCTCGATGATCAAAAGTTTGCGTTCAGACAGGAATAAATTGGCCTCTCGTTTAAAATTTTTAATAATGATATAGGTAATCAAAATGGCATCTCCAGCTGTTTTCATTGATATAAACTTAATAAATACATCGTCAGTCTAGGTATTATTGTATGTCATTGAGTGAAGTATACTAAAATATTATATTAAATATAATATTTTTATATTCATTTTTGTATTCTTCGCTAATTCATGCTAACCGTGAATGCAGGGTTTATACAATAGTTATTTAGGATTAAATGTTTGCTAACATAATAATTATGCATATTTATTGTTGATTTTTTTTAAAAATATATATAGTTTGACACTAATTACATTTTGAGGGAACACAGCGAGAAGGAACAAAAACTTTCGGCCAATGATAACTATGATGTAAGTTTTTTTAAAATTTGACACATGCGCATAACTTGTTTTTATTTTTTTTAAAAAATAATAATTGAATTAGATTCCTTCAACTAATATTTTGTCGAACATAGATGAGGTGTGCTCAAAATTACCCGTTTTGCGAATGTATACCGAAAAGATTAATATTCATGTGTCATGTTAAACATACGCCTTTTATATATTATTATATGAACCTCTAAAATAATGTATATTATTTGAGAATCGATAAATAAAAGTGATTATTTTTTTTGTTTATTCCTAACACAGCAAACTTTCCAATGATTTGTGGGGTAATTCTGATCAAGATAAGTCGTTTTTCTTTAAATTATTTTCGAAAAAAAAAATCCATGTAAGTACTAGCGTACAAATTTTTTTTTGTCACGCTAAACATTATTATACTGAATCGCGATAAATATTCTGAAGGCAAAATCGTTCGTCGTCTTGACATTATCCAATTTAATTGATAATTAATTAATCATAATTGAAATTTTTTAAAAATAAATTTATACCTAATGCCATATAAACTACGATAAATTCTATTCGATATGGCATTCTAGTTGTTTGTTTGTATTCCAAAAATTGTTTGGAATGCTAAAAATTAATAAATATATTTTGGTTTATCGAGTCTTAAAATTAGGAACAATTTCATTTTTAAAAAGATTTTTTTTTTCTCTCATCTTTATTCTTAAATCATAAAATAATTTGCATACACGGAGGTCATAATAAAAAATAAATATTGTATAATTAGATATTTTAATTTTTTTTTATATAAATAATTTATTGTATAGGATAAAATAAATATATATATTTCCTTCAATCACTTAAAATATAATTTGTTTTAAGATTTATTTTACCTGGTAAAAATTTTTTATTTATACTTTGAATTATAAGTTAACATGATACATGTAATGAAAAATAACGCAAAATCATTTTTAATAGTTATAGTTACATTTTTTTTAAAACTTACACTTGAATGTAACTAGTAAGAGTTACATATTCTTTATAAAAATAATTAGTTATTATGTAACAACTAATTATAAATAACTTAGTAACATATTCAGAAAGTATCATGCTGTATATTATAAAAATACGAGTTCAATATAAAATAAAATAGCTTTTTAAAAAAATAAATAATATATATAGTTAATTGTTGAATATAATTCTAACCGAATTACTTTGAATTATAAGAAAGAATGTTAGTAGTAATAATACCATTATTTACCAAAATTTATTTCACTGGGAATAATATTTAAAATGGGCGGTTTATATATTTTAGCCTTACCTGATACTAAGATGGATAAACATAATAAAAAAAACATTCGTTTGTTTATATTTTATAAATTATATTATCATAAATAAAATACTGTTTATAATAATACGATCACAGAACTTATTTAGAATTTTAGGGGAGGTGTTAAGCAAAATCAGGAAACCATTGTTTGAAAAAATCTAATTAAGACCTTAAATAGCATTTTATACTTTAAAAAATCTAGAGTTTTGACTGATCGCTTTTAAATATAATATTTTGGTTCCTAATTTAAAGTTCCCCCTTTTTTATCTAGTAAAAAAAATCAATATTGCATGATTTCTTTGACGGCTTGAAGACACTTGTATTTATCGGGCAAATAAAAAGGTTCAAAGATGAGTGGGAAAGGCGTGTCGTACCCGCATACCCTTTGTACCGGCGCTTTAAGATTTAAGAAGCATTCTTTCTAAAATAAATCATTGGTCAAAAAAAACAAGGATTAATCATTTTTATTCTAATTTGTAAAATATTTCTTTATTCCCATTCTCTTCATTTATATTCTACATTTTAATTCTTGGTTTCCTTTTTTTTGTTTATTCGAAGTTATACAAATCGTCAGTTTAATGTTCTATCTCCATTCTTTTTTTAAATTGTTCAGGGGAGTATTTTAAATAGAAAATCCCTACGCAAAAATGCAAATAGATCATAAAATTTTTTTATTGTGGATATACAAGAATATGTTACTAAAATTATAAATATAATTTCTCTTTTTATTTACTTGTACTTCAGCAGCTATTTCGGCACCAAAACCCGAGGTCACTGGTGCTTCGTGCGATATGATCAATCGCCCCGTTTTGCAAACGCTCTGTCGCATTAAAACAATTTATTAAATTGGTTTAAATAAAAAAAAGAAGTTAATTTATGTCCAAAATTTGGAACCAGAAATCGACGCAATTGGGCACGTGCGTAAATTTTTGTCTAATCTACTCAAGCTGGGGAGAAAAAATTAGGCATTCATGAGCTACGTCCAATTTTTCTTTAATCCGCCTCGCCCTTGTAGACAAAAATCGTGCCCAAAAAATCATAGAATTTTTTTTTAAATTCCAAATTATCATTTTAAACTTTTCCAAAATATTATTTTATTGCTTAATATTTTCTTTTTTTTTTGAATTTATTCTATTTTAAATTTTATCATTCAATTCCGAAAAAGAAAAATTTTTTTATGAGACGGCCCTGTCTAAAATCTATGCCTAAATGATTTATGAGCATTTATTTATACCATGTTTATAAAACACTTGTCTTCAATATCTTGTTTAGAAAAATCGTAGCACTTGGGACAAAAGATATTATCTTGAGGAATACCTTATAGGTGTTGTTAAACGACGCGATTTGAACTGATTTTTAAAAACGGCTAACTCAATATTCTATCCACGAAAACGCAAGCCTGAAGATTTTTCTCATAGATGGCACAAAGGATTGGACATCTATTAGCGAAAGCTCGGGTTTTCTGGCTAAAATATTAAGTTAGCAGTTTTTAAAAATCGATTTAAATCGCGCCATTTTACAACACTACCCTACACTTTAAAAAAACAAATTCTTAAAATTAATATTAGTGTTGTTTAAACGACTCGATTTTTAAAAAACGGCTAACCCAAGATTTTGCCTGGAAAATATTACGCGAATGACTGGAGATCTTTCTCATAAATGACAAAAAGGTTTGAACATTTGTCAACGAAATTTCGAGGTTTGCATAATATTTTTTGGCAAAAATATTGGTGTTAGCCTTTTTTTTTAAAAAAATCGAGTCTTCTAATCATTACTAAATAATTAAATATTGCTTTTTATCGATCTCATCTCAAATTCAGTTAGAAGTTGGATTCAGTGATTTATCTTCTATACAATGTATTGGTTAGCTGAAATCCAAATATAAATAAATGAGAATATGAGCAATATAATTCCTAAAATCTTTGTATATCACCACATAATCTGATTCTTAAATTCGTTATATTTAATATTATTTTCAAGTTTTTATAGAAATTAAATTAAAATATATTTACTCTTGACTATAATAATAATAATAAAACGATTGATGAAAGTATAGCTGTCATGTCATTTTATATTGCTTTTTTTTAAAATAAACTCTTAACGATACTATTCAAATTTATGTTTAACATGTGTAATATAAGTTTATTATATAGTAAAATTACGATAAAACTGAACTTTGAAAATGGTGTCTTTGTCCCACGGGAGAATAGTTTGGAGATCGATAACTTCGGCCTGTATGCCGTGTTGACTCGAACACATTTCGGCCACCTCCAGCATCACGTGTAACTGAGTGCCCCAGGCCAATAGGGTTACGTCACTACCTTTTTAATTTCAATTAATAGGATAAAAATATAATCATCATTTATTTAGACTCATGATTATATAAAAAACGCTTCTCAAGTGGTCGATATTTCAAATTTATTAAAGCGGGAAACGTTAAAGAAGTTTTTATCCTTTTCCAAAATGTGATCATTTATATCAATTGACCAGTTCTCATATTGTATTAGTTTTCTTCCTAAATCGTGTATGTTAAAAAAATTCTTTGTCTAATTATTTGATGTATCTCATATTTTATTTTTTATGTATATATAATAATGATAAAAAATATTAACCTTTCTTGATTACTTCGGCCTTGCTCAATTCCACCCGATAATCATCTTTGATCGGAACTGACTCAACTGCCGCTCTGTAGAGGGATTTGTGTTCCAAAAATATGCAAGGGTTTTTGTCATCGGCGCAAGCTAATAAAAGACCCTTAGCGGTTGTGGGACCTCTTGGTATAACGACCTTATAATAGGGAACAAAAAAAATTAAACATGATGAAAAATAGTTTGAAATCATTTTCTAATATCTATCATCCTTAAAACTTTGAATTAGATATATTTCGATGGGTATGGTAAACTAGAGGTTTGTAAAGAAATTGCCCGCCAATTTGAAAAAATTGTTTGGTTTGGTTACTTATTTATTGCATTTTAAATATATTTATACTTATAAAACTCATAAAAAAATTACGCGAGCTTATCTGACTTACATGGTGTGGATTGGATATTCTATACATGCTGTAAAACATTTCGGGTTAAATAAGATTATTCAAATTTTTAAAAAAAAATCATTCCCGATAAATTATTTAAAATTGAGAGATTCAGAATTCCTTGTGGATTCCATATATCAATCACCATCAGGGTTGCCAGATCTCCCGCTTTTAGTGTAATTTCCCCATTATTTACCTTTCTCCCAATGATATAATTTTTTTATTTTAATTCAATCATACATTTAAAAAGGCATCTTTGTTTTAAAATATAAAAGTATTTAATATCTTTTAATTTTAAAATAAATTATGATAAATCAAAATCATATAATGATTGCTTCCCCTGATTCTGATGATGAAAATGATTCTTATATAAATGTGAAGTAAATTATTTTATATAATTTTTTAGAGAATCAATAGAAATAAGCTTAGAAACGGAATTAATAATTATAGTTTTCTTGTTAAAGATTTTAAGGTGTAAAAAAAAATAAAAATTTAATTAATAGCATAAAATCTTATTAAAAATATGTAATTTTCTAAATAAAATCTATTAATTCTATATTTAAAAACAAATAATATAAGATCATCCTTTATTTTACTGTTGCGTTTAGATATATTCATTTAAATAAAAAAATCATCCCTGGGGAATAAAGATTAATATTTGTTCTAAAATAAATTATTTTTTTGAATTATAGTAAAATTCTCACGCATTTTGCTTCAATGAATCTGGCAACCCAGATTACGATATATATAAACTTAAATATCATACCTTTAAACCTGGAACATGGGAGAAAAAAGCTTCATTGCTCTGTGAGTGATAGAGTGCTCCATGTCCAACACTTCCGCAAGGTGTTCGGATAATCAACCCCCCTCTTAACCACCAATCACCACCAGATCTATATCTGTATTTGGCGGCTTCATTTACTATCTAAGTAATTTTTAAAAAAATTGATATGTGATAAAATTTTGATTATATTTCTATTTCATTTAGTATTATATGAATATTAGTGAAATAACCAAAGGGGCAAAATCTACAATTTTAATTTATTGACATTAACTTGAGAAGGATAAATTATAATTGTTGAGGGAGCAGAATATTCTGAAAGATTTATTTAAGAAAAGGAAAATATGAAGATAAATCTTAAAACTTGGTCAAATGCTGGAAAGATATAATCTGAAAATTGAATTTCTGCAATGGCCTTAGCTCCAGCTACAGCCAATCCAATACCAAATCCTGCTATCCCTTGTTCTGATAGTGGAGTATTAAAAACTCTATCAATGCCTAATTTAAAAATTTTATGCATATAAAATTAAAGGAAATCAATTTTTTATTTAAATAAATAAACATACCTATTTTTAAATTATATTATAATAATAAAACAAAATAATCATAAGATTGGTATTAATATGAAACTAAATCAATGGTTCAAAATTATAGTTTGATAATAATTTTACTAATTGAAATAAAATTGTACCATATTTTTCTCTAAGTCCAGCAGTACATCTAAATACACCCCCAAATGCAACATCTTCTCCAAATATCACTAAGGCTTATTTATAAAAATGTTTTAATAAAAGATTAACCAGCTGTTTTATCATTTGCTAATACAGTATCCAATGCATTAGTTATAGCTTGAAAAAAATTCATTTCTTTAGATGGTCCTGGATGATTTTTTAATTTAAAAACATTTTATTAAAAATTTGCCTTCATTTTCATTGTTGATGGGATGAAATTTAAATTGAGTTGAATATGAAGACTTGATTTCTAGCTTCAAAAAAAATTTACCGAATTTTTTGAGTATCATATGATTTTTAAAATGAATGTATGCTCATATTAGCATTTAATAAGTTTTAGTGTTTTTTCCTACATAGCGTCTATCATAGATAATGTAAAAAAACTATTTAATTCCCAGTTTCGATCAAATGTTTTCTATAACTTTTGACTGATTAATTTATAACTTTTGATCATATCCTTTTTTCGATATATAAAGTTGAAAAACATAGAATTCCTCAGTTATTAGTTTATTTTATAAACAAATTTAAGATTTAAAATTACATTTAATACTATAATTGTCAATAAAATAATAGCTTCTGTTAAAATATGGCCTAAGGCTTCCTCAGCCAATAAAACAATGTCCTAAAAATTTTAAAATAAATTTCTTAATATGAAAAAATGTAATATACTCCACAGTCCACATAAATATTTTATTTCTAAATTTTTAAATAACATTGCATTTTAAAACTCAATAATTTTGTTCCTCTTTCTGAATTCTATTCAGAAAAGAAACTTAGGCGCTATTTTTATAGTTTTTTTAAATTATATATTTTGACAAAGATTTATTTATTCTTATTTTTTGATCTAAAAATGACTATTTAGAATAACTATTTAGTATTTTAAAAAAGTAGAATAAAGTTTAAGAAGCTCATATATCCAAATATCATTTGTCATTAGTTTTTAATTGACAGTTTATATTATTCACCAGTTTCTTCCAGATTTATGTATATTTAGTTTTTGGTTTCACATCCCCACCCGATCGAGCACTGTGCCAAAATCAATTAATGGAGAAACTTTTAAAAATAGAGAAAAATTAAAGGTAAAATAAAATATTTCCAAAAATATTAAATTTTTCTAAATCGTCCACATTTAATTTTTTTAAGTAATAATGTATAACTATCCAGTAGAATACATTTGACATTAATGCTTCCCAAATAACAATATATCTATAATACAATTATACCATATATATTTTATGCCAGAATTAATAAAATATAAATCGTAATAATATTTTATCCCGATTCAAGTATTTGGTAAATTCAAAGTTCAAATGACGAATATGGTTATTAGGTTGCATATAATACGTTGCAGGGTTTTGGACAACAATCGGGATATAAAGCTTTTTCGTCAACGGTAAGACAAGGTGCCTTTGAATTTGCACATCTGTGAACCATTATTATTTAAATAATAGAAAATAAAAAATCCCTTCTTCCATTTCTTGTACTTTCTAATATATAAAATGTTTTAAACTTACGTGTAGCATTCGGTATTCATTTCGAGACCTTCTGAGATGCACGCGCATTGCATACAACGTTTAGGAGAATTATTCCATACTTCGCCGGGTTTAATAGCAACATTGAGGTTGCCGCCGAAAGTAATCAAGCATTTACCTAAATCATTAAATTATTATCTATAATTTAATTAGAAACATGTAGACATGACCCGAGTACTCGGGCAGGCCCGTATTTTTATTTTTTTTTAAACATACTCGGGGGGGGGGGGGGCTAAGAAGTTTTATGAAAAATATCCGGGTCTGGCTAAATATTTTAAAATCGAATATTAGAAATCACCATTGTTATCTTTAATAACTAAAAAAATATATATATATATTCAAAATTTTTATAAAAAAAATCCGGGTTCTGCCGATTAAAAAGAATTTTGTCCGGACTAGGCTTGGAAATATAAAATGCGGGCCTGGTGGTGAAAATGGTACCACTGTTTGATGTTAATATCCTAAATATCCTTGAAGTCTACAGGACCCAGCTCGAAGCATTTTGTAAATGTTATCCGGTTCAGCCCGATTATTTTTTTTGACAGCCAAGCCAGATTTTGGGCTTCGAGTATGGTCTCGCCTATTTCTAGTAATTACATTTAATGAAAAATATTATGAAAACCAGTTAGTTTTTATAAAAGGCTTAACATTTAGACATTTGTAAATCTACTGATGAATGCGTTAATGTGATGCGAAATTTATTTAACAGTAGATACGTATTTATTTTAAATAAAATAAAAATGTTGAGACGCGTCTAGGTTCATTGTGTTCCAATATTTTTTGGCCTTATTATAAAATATATAATTTTTCGTTTTAAATGACGTTGCACAATTATAATCTTCTATATTTAAATTTTTTATATATCTGGATGATTTAAATTTTAAAATAATTTTTTAATAATTTAAATCAGGAATGTCCCATATAACGAGATCAAATCAAATATTAGTTATTTTTGAAAAAAATGGGATATGCTCTGTCCTATATTTTTACATTATATGTAGTTATAATATTAAATGACAATCAAATAATGTATAAATGTCAAGGATTAAAATTATATATTTATAATTATTATAATCACGAAGATGAAGAATAAAAATGGTTAATGATGCTTACTACCAAGTGAATGTATGGAAATATTCTAAATACCAACCTAATTTGCTAAATACCGACCAAAATTTATTAAAATGTAATAAGATCCTTATTATTTAATATATTAATACGGAATCACGTGGTTGAGTCCGGCCTCCTATATATCCCCCCAAGGATGGAACCACCAAGTTAGAATAAGAAAAAAAACACGATCATTCCTGGGATTCGAACCCGGGACCATGGGATAAGTAAACCAAGCTCTTGCCTACTAGGCCATAGAGGCTTTCCAAAAAACACGATTTTTCAAATATATATTATAAATATATTTGGTAGTGCCTATCCAAATGAAAAATAAACAAAATTCAAATTTGATAGATGGTACCTTAAGGTACCAAGCATCATTAACCAATAAAAATAGATACTCCCTTGTCTCAATATAATAAAGGATTTGATGTGTACTTATGCTTTTTAATTAAATTTTTTTAAACAAGATGAGTGAGTAACAAATGATTTATAATTTTTTCCCCATTTTTATAAAATATTTATTTATTAATTTGTTTATTAATCATTTTCCATTTATATTCAAATGAAGATATCTTGAACTTGATTTTGTATAATTTGAAAATAAAATTAACATAATTTTTGGGGTTATAAAAGCTTAATTTATATCGATTATAATTTGTTACATTTATGGTAAGCACGATTTGTTCAAGTAATGCAAAATTAATCGCCAGCGAAATTAGAGCGGATTTGTGGCAACTATAAGAACTTTACGATACGTAAAGCGCTGGCGCCAATTTATATTTCTCACTCCGTACCTATAATTTATACTTTATTGATGGGTTACACTTATGTAAAGGTACCAGAAAATAATTTCGCATCACTTAAACAAATCACGAAATGAGACGTAAGATTGGTATTATTAATATTATATGAAAAGAATTCTAAAAAAAATTCTTTAATTTATTCTAACATAAATCATCTTTAAGTAAAATTTAAGAAAGGCAACATTTTTAGAAATTAAAATAAGATAAACGCTTATAGGTGAATATTCTGATAAAATAAAGATTACAATTTAAATAACATTTTTTAAAATAAAATAAAATTGGTACCCCCACCCCTTTTTTTTCTTCTTTTGCAATATCACCACTAGCTACACTTAAGAATATAATTATCAAGTGATGAAATAAAAAGAAGAAATATTTAATAATAGGTTATTTTTAGGTAATAATTTATTATTAAATTAGGCTTTTTTTAGAAACAAAATAAGTTAAAAGGATAGATAGCATAGTCATAACTGGCCTTTTACTGAAAAAAAGAGCTCACATTTTTCTTTAAATTGCCTATTTCGATCATATTTATTCGGTAACTTTTTCTCATTCGTTAATATTTTTTTTAAAGTGAGATTCGTGAATAAGTAGATAATGATTTAATTATGTAAATAATATAAAACATAATAAAAGCAATTTTGTAGGGCCGGGGGGGGGGGGGGGGGTGTTAGGAAATTTTAGAATAAGTGCCAGGCCCTAAAATGCCCCTTCCCTATTTGATTTAAATTTCAATATCTATATCGGATTTTACTAATATTATAATATGTTTCGTGGAATATTCCTCCGTTAACATAGCGGGGTGACCATATCATACATACCAATATGAAGCTTAGGATTCGAGAAGAGAGAATATTCTTTAATTGATACATCTATAATTTATGTTAGTTTTAAAATAAAATATACACTATAAGCATGCATATCAGGTTATAAAAAACCCTATTCAAGTGTTTGGTTATCCGAAAATTCAATTTAAAAGGATATTTTAGAAGATATTTATTGTCTTGTCGATTATTAAATCTCAGTAAAATTTATATTATATTTTATCATCTTGCTAAGTCTTCAGGATCGATTCTCTTCTTTTTGGCATTATAACTCGTTCGCTGCTATGGTTAAAATACTTGACCTTTTTTTTTAAATTCAATCCCACTCCATCATGATTTCTACTGTCTGGTTGATCCTTTTTTTTCCACTGACACTTCTAACATCCCTTTACACCCAGAATCTTAGACACATTGAACTGGCTATTTCTCATCGTTACATATGAAATTAAACGATTAATATAACGAGTAATCTAAATAGCATTTTATTATTCCCTATTTATATTAGGCATACATAACTCTAAAATTGTTAACCCTTCACTCTTTAAAATTCATCTTTTTTATTCCAATCTATATCCAGATCTGTTGACCGCCTCATTATTTATACCCTCACGCCAATCATGTACACTACTACCACCATTTATGCAGAATATGGAGCTGGCTAATAAATTTTGCTACAATACAGCCAACTAATTTCATACTCTTTTTCGTGACCTTCTTTCCCACACTTAAAACATACCCTTTTCATTTCTATATTACCGATTCCATTTATCGCACATATAAGGCACTTATAATAGCACATATCTAGGGTATGTTCGTACCTCCCACACTTTGTACACCTTTCGGTCATTCTAACATAAAAGGCGATATGTTCATATTTGTCATATTGAAACTTGCCACGCTAACCATGCTACACTTACATCCATTTCATAATGCATGCCATTTTTTTTTGTTTTGAAAATTGAAACCTGGCACTACTGTCATTATCATTCCTTTAGAATCACCTTTCAGTCCTCTTTATAATTCTTTTACAAAACCTTCTTTCGCTTATGCATGAAATTTTACTATCGATTTACCCTATACTCAATTCCTAGAAACAAGATCCTTCTACCCAGTAAATTCTCTTTCGCTTTTTTATATCACTCCACTAACACTTAGTATACTTTGTTTCATTAATATAAAAATTACCAGACAGGCCATGCTAGATTTTTTAATATCTCACATAATAAAAATGTTTAATTTTTTGATATAATGGAAATATTTACCTTGTAATCCAAAGATATGTGAGAATTAACCACTGATACTTTTTTTTCACTTCAATTTTTTAATAGATGATATAAAAAATAACATGCACAAAAGTTTTTCATTCATATCAAACGTATTATTTTTTAAAACTTTATTCATTATTTAAAACTTTAACACTTAAAACTTTATTCAACATTTATAAAGAAAATAATAATAATGGTAATAAACGTAATGTCTTATGATAATATTATCACAAATATTAATATAATATTAAAACAGTTAATATTATAGCTGATGATGATGAAATTAGCTATGATATAAGTACATTAGTATGGTTATTACAGGAATAAAAGAAAAATTATATAGAGAATATTATCTAATATTAAGCGGGTACGGTTTACCTCTGCATAGGCAATTTCTTAAAAAAATACTATTTATTTAATTGTTGGCATTTGGCACGGAATATGGGTGTCAAGTGAACGCATGATAGCCCTCAATATCAGAGCGTAAAACGCAAAAATAACGCGTGACCAAGGTGGCGTTAACGGTGTTATATGCGTGGAATACAGTTTTTTTAGGGTTGTTACAAAAGTTTAATATTTTAATCAAAATAATGTTGTCTAAGCCTGGAGACTTCGCTCATAGATAGCAAGAAGGTTTAGAAACTCTTATTTGCCAAGTCTAGAGGCTTATATAGCATTATTTTGATACCAATCATAAGCCAAATCCTCAATTTTAATTTTTTTTTTCCTTCTAGAATCCAATATGGGTATAATGAAACTGCAAGCGTCTAAGTAAACTGCTAATTTGTTAGGTATAAATTATGTCTATAGAATATTAAATTAAATAAGTTCAGATTTTCTTAAACAAATTCCCTAAAATTAATTTTCTAGTATACTTAATAAATATAAAGTCATAAAATTTATTCTAATAAAAACATTTGTTTAATTATTAATGTAATTATAATTCAAAAATAAGAAAATAGTTTATATTATATTAATCCTCATGGTGACATTCAATCGTTTCTTTTTAAATATATTGTACTTCGAAATAATTTTGAAATCCTTAGATATTCGGGATTACTCATCAAAAAACATCATTAAAGGCTCATTATAAACAGCTGAGTAGAATATGAATGTCTAAACAGCGACCAAATATTTAAACCCATTTTTAAAATTATATTATCACCCGCCCCCCCCCCACCCACTACTCTCATATAATATCTGGTCATTTAATAAATTTATTCTAAGCGTTTGACCAAAAAATATTTTTAGGCTGAGGAATAAACTATAGATATAAAGATTGTATAAAAAATTGACAATAAAAATTTAATTTAAATAATTCCATTTCATATAAACTATTCTTAATCATCCATACCTAGTGTAGAAGTGTGTATAAATGTCTAAACAGCGACCAAAGTTCAAAAAAAAATAAGCGATCTCGCGAAATATATATTTATAGATTTTCTTCATTTATTTTTATAATTTATTTTTTAATGATTTGTTATTTACCTTATTTTATAATGTATTAAAAGCATAACTGTCAATTAGGTTATATAACTCTCAATTAGGATAAAACTGTCAATATAAGCATTTAAGATTAAACTAAATATATTTAAGGCCTGAGATCGTAGTCACGATCCGATCCGACATGATTAAACAGCTGATCGATTTTTCTGTCTATGGAGATCAATTTTCCCTCTATTAATTATTAATTTTATTGATATTAAATTTAAGAATATTAAAAATTTATCGCATTATAAGATTTTTTTTTTTTTAAATCGCTCAGCTGTTAAATCGTGTCGATCGTGTCTCACCACGAATTCACCTATTTAATATGTTTTTCTTCCAAAATAATGAATCCCGCAAAACCATAAAGTACAGTTCCTTAGACCCTTCTTTCTTATTCATACCCATCGCCTGCACCATTCTCACCACCTTCGGTAGCAAAGCTCAACGTTTTTTCAAAGATTAAGGCAAACGGATCCGCGAAAAAACCGACCAGCCTAAGGAATCCCTTTTCTTACGCCAAAGACTTGCTACCGCCATCATTCGTTCTAACTATCTAAGCTTCATCTCTTCCATTGAATAACCTTCCATTTTCCAAGCTTTCTTTTTTTTATCCCCTATCCTTTCCCGTAAATTATATTTCTACAATTTTTCCCCTTTATTTATTTTACCTTTTTAAAAAATTAATTATTTGCTAATATATTTTGACATCATATCAGTAAATATTCAAATAAAGTAACCCATGACCGAAAAAAAAAATTTATAGGATATAAATTTTATGCCAAAAAATTAATTAAAATTAATATGTAAAAATTATTTATCCATTTTAGAAGAATTTTTACAAATTATACAAAATTAATCAAATGACGACGATCATTGGATTTTTTTAGGTTCGCTATGATATTTGACGCAGGGTCTTGGGCAGCAATCTGGATAAGGAGCTTTATTGACGGCTGTAAGACATGGAGCCTCGGAAATTCCGCATCTTAAAACATTTATTATTGATAAAAAGGAATATATTAGAAGAAAAATAATACAATAATTCTTTTCCCCTCAACTCATCCACTTACACTTTTTTTTTTTCAAATAGATATAAAATGTTTAAGACGTATACGTGAAGCATTCCATAAGCATTTCGAGACCTTCCGAAGAGCACACGCATCGCATGCAACTTTTAGGAGAATTATCCCATACTTCACCGGGCTTCATAGTAAAATGGAGGCCAAGCATATTCACTAAGCATTTACCTAAACCATATTAATGATTATCTATAAATTTTACAATCATCATAATTTTCTAAAAATCGGGGATATATATGTTCAAAGTGCGTCCTTTCCCGCCAAATTTTGAAGTCAAAACATTTGGACTTTTTGACCAAGAATATTTCATTGAGCGTTATAGCTTTACTTAAAAAATTTTTAAAAAATGAAAATCATGTATATATCATTTTTAATGAGATTGACTTTTGACGGAACGGATGTAATAAACGGATCCGTCTCCACTTTGAATGCAGTCTAAATTGTAATTGCAAAATGGTTATAAAAAGTAAAAAAACGATTTTGTAAAATTTCGCTTGTGAGTCAGAAAATTTTAAACCAAGCCTTTAAATGCCCTATACCTCCCCCCCCCTCCCCACTCCTGTGGTTATGGTTATTTAGATAAGTATTTGATTTAAATTACAATATATATCGGATTTTTACTAGTATTATAAGTTATTTCATGGAAGGTTGCTCCGTTAACATAATGGGTTGACCATAGCATGACACTCACTAACGAGAAACTCACGATTAGAAGAGGTGATAGGATATTCTTTAATCGTGACATCTGTGATTTATGAGAGTTTTTTTTAAAGTTTTTAATTATAGCGAAAATTCGAATTAAAAATGATATTTTACTTTTTTTTAAAAAAAACAAAGCTTATTGTAATGTGTTCTTTTCAAAATTTTGTGTAGAGAATAAAAAAAGGTATATTCTAATTTTTTTTTTTGTATTATTCATTTATATTATAAAAATAGAATATGTTGTTAAACAAACGGCTCTATTCTGAGGCCGATATTTATCAAGATTTCGCCAATAAATGTCAAACCATTTATGCCATTCTAATGAACAAAATTTTCGGGCTTGCCCAATAATCTTTTCTGGATTAAAATATTGATTTTAGCTTTTTAAGAATCGGCTAAAATCGAACAATTTAATAACACTAAGAAATGAGATGATTATATAGTAAACCAAACTAGTTCTGGAAGTAAAAATTCAATATGATCTATTGTTTTTATAGATAATAGCAAAATTTTCATAGCCATGATAAAATGTAGATAGGGTATAAAAGACAATATTCGGAAGAGCAAGAAGAATTGACAAGAATAATGAACGAATAAATAAGTGATTAAACGACAATAATATATTAACGGGATTCTTTGGTACTTTGATTTTGATCTGGTCCTAGGGTAAATATAATTTCTTACTAGGACTTGGCCAGGATTATTAAAACCATTGCCATATGTGAACACCTATTATATTTAACTGATCACTTTAAGAGGTGCTACTAATCCTTTTTAGACTCATTCATCCCCTATACGCTTTTTTTAATTGACATCAGAGACCTGCAGACTGGGCCTCCCGGGCCGGACTATATTTTAATGTTTTGGACCGGGCCGTGCAAATGGTTGTCTTTGCAGGTCTCTGATTGACAACCCCCAAACCTCCAGAAAATTATATTATATTTTCTCTTCAAGATTTTCTAGTTTTTTCGTAAGCTCACCTAGTCTGTCACTACTACTTTATGGTATAAATACTTTGACCCTTTTCTCGTGATTTCTGATTGATCCTCTAGAAATTTGATCCGTCTACCATTTCTTCCTCTGACACGCCTTTACTCACTACTTTATACCTGTCACCTTCGACCCATCGAACTGTCTATCTCTCATCGTTAACTATCAGACAAAACGCCGAAACCTTCTGAAATAATTTCCTTCATTATTCACACTAAACCCCTATAAACTCACAGCCAAACTAGCTAGATTTTCCAATGTCTCACATTAACATCGCACTTAAATGATAATAAAATACTTATTTTTTGTAATAGATATTAATTTACCTTGTTAGCGTAAGAAGATATGCTAAGAATTAACAACTGATATTTCTTTCACTTTATTTTGTTAATAGATCGGTTAATTTATATTTTTTTAAAAAAAGACACACTTAAAAGTTTTCATTAATTTAAAAATTTGATTTTTTTAATCTGTGAAACTTTATTCAATATTTAAAACTTTATTCAATAAGGAAAACAATAATGGTTATTATCATAATAAAAAATAAACGTTATATTGCCTTATCGATAACATATTATAGATGATGATGAAATTAGCTATCATGTAAATTCATTAGAATAGTTATTGTAGAAAGAAATCTATAGATATTTGGAAATAATTATTATTTTATCTAATTCTAAATCTGATTTACCTTGGTCAGTCATTTGTCTAAAAAGGGTAGGGGGGGGGTTTGCAAAAAGTAGCAAAAATAATGAGCAGTTAGGATCGATAAATTTGTAAAATTAAATCGGTATAAGGTATGAATAATAGAATGATAGATATGAAATTAAAACATTATCGAAGTCATTATACGTACTAGGGTACGAGGGTTCCGTTTATCATTCGTTCATTCAACCCTGATTATGTTTTGACGAATACGAGTTACAATAAAATAAGTAAGAATCAAAATTTAATAAAAGGATTGGAAAATCAATGTACAATTTTTTTTTCTAATGGAGATTAGAGGTTCGCAATGTCCTGCCCGGTACGCGGTCGTTTAAAAAATTTTAGGCAGGCCAGACAGGGTAAAAATAATTTATTGAACTGGATTATTGATGAGCTTGTGATAATTCGACAGAAGGGATAATCTATAAATTGCAATGCTTTTTAATTTAACTTCCCCAGTATTAAAAATAGTTGTTTTTTTTTTGGTGTTCAAACGAAAATATATTTTGGGCTAGGACTTGTATTTAAAAAAAATAAAAACCTGCAAATTTTGCCATCTTTAGAACCTCTAATCTTACAACAGGATTTGACCGAAAAATCAATATAAAAGAATTGCGCTTTATAAGGCGGCGAATATTGCTATGAATATTTGAATTATGGGTTCCATAGATGGTGTCATCTGGTGTCGACTAAATCAATTTTCATTTTTTTTTTGTTGAAAGAGGATTGCATAATAAATACTAGCGAATTTGCTGATAAAAAATTATGCGAATTTCATTTTGTTAGTTCTAATTATAGCCCTAATTTCCAGTTGAAATTTAGTAAAACTTGAAAGTAATCTATTAAAATTCTTTTGTTGTATACATTAGAAATCTGCATGTAGAGCCCGGTCAGAAAGTTTTTTTAAAATTTTTTTGTCATAGCCCGAACCAAAATAATTTTCAAAAAAATTAGGTTCACTTAGGACCAAAGTAAATTCGAACCCTGTGTGGGGCGGTGGAGGTGGTCGGACAGTCTATTAGACTAGTACATATTATGGAGTTATAGTGAAAAAAATATTCTCCCGCATCCAAGTCTTAACCGACCGAGCAGGGTCTGGACTAGGAAAAAAAAATTCAAAAAAAAACCAATACGAAGACCAATTGATATTTAATTGTTCGGAAGATTATAACCGCGGATAGCTTCAATCCATTCATAGCCCACTATCAAAATTGGCAAATAAAAAATTCAGTTAATCCTCTAATAGGGATTCGATAATAGAAATTCGACGGAATGTTCAACCAAAAAAAATTAAAAATCTTTCTACAAATATGAAAAGGGGCAATGAGAGAATTGAAGATTTATTGGCATCCCAGTGCTTCAGTGAAGAATCTGGGTTTCATATCTGGAATAATATGATAAGCGTTCTGTCGATAGTCTCGTAGATATGAGAGCGCTGAAAGATGTTTACGGTGTATATGATGAATACTGAGTCCTCCTAATTTTGAAGTTTATCAGTTGTTGTTGTTAACGGCTCTATTTTTAAAAACGGTCAATGCAATATTAATAACCAAAAATATTATGCAATAGCAGAAAGATCTGTAACATTTATTATCGTATTTGGCATATTGGGTTAGCCCTTTTTTAAAAATTGAACCGTTTAATAACACTAGTTATGGAGGCCTTAGTCCATGATATAGTAATAGAAAAATAGATTAAGGATTTACATAAGCGTATTCTTTGATTTGGTTATCAATTTTCATACTCAAAGTTTGTTTTTTTTTCTATTATTTTGTGTATATTAAAAAGAATTACCAGGGAATAAAACAATTATATAATATTAAATGCAACATACCTATTGTTGTTAAGCGGCTTATTTTGAGTCTACTCAATATTTTATTAGGAAGAATATTATGCAAGCCTTAAGATTTTGTTCATTGGTTTAGCGTAACGGTTTGAACATCTATTAACCAAATCTCTAGGCTTAGACAATATTATTTTTCTGAGCGAAAATGTTGAATTAGCCGTTTTTAAAAATCACTAAATACCTCACCGAAGAACCAACCAGAGCGAATTATACGATTCAAGATTCAAAACGGAAAATTTTCCTCTTTAGAATAGGAACCTTTCAAATTAAGGAAAATAAAAAATTGAGTAATTTGGATAAAAAAAAAATCATAATGATTGAACTAAAAAAGTTGAGTCATCAACGTATCCAAAATTCCTAACCCTAACCCTAACCAACCCTAACTCTAACCCTAACCCTTTGATAAAATTTAGTGTTCAGAACTTCAGAGTTATATTAGGCATACAAATTTAGTATTATGGACAGAAGCCAAACTAGGTTAAAACTTAAAAATAAGACATAAACTAGAGTTTAAATTTATTTAACTTGACGTTTTTAATGAACTCATTGATTGAACCTGTAAATCGTAAATTCCTATTCTACAGCTTTGCCTCGATGTAACTGCTAAAAGTTACTTATTCTAATTTATTAACGTAACATTATATAAACTTACCAATAGAAGTTTATATTATTTAGATTCAAAAAATAATTAATATTTTAAATACGCCACCTCGTGGATTTCTAAATATTTTTTTTTAAAAAAAACATTTTTATTTATTTTATAAAAATATTTTATTAATTTTTATAAAAAAATAATTTACATATGAATCTAGGAAAATAATTCCCCGGAAAAAAAGATCACGAAAAAATATCCCCAGGAAAATAACTCCTGTTCCCTTGGAAAATAATTCCCCGGAAAAAATTTCCTCGGAAAAAAATTCCCTATTTTTTAAATCATATTAAAATATTAAATTATTTTTATAAAATAGGAAAAAAAATATCCCCGGAAAAAATTTCCTCGGAAAAAAATTCCCTATTTTTTAAATCATATTAATATTAAATTATTTTTATAAAATTAACAATATAGGAAAAAAAATATCCCCGGAAAAAAAATCCCCTAAAATATTTTTTGAAAAAATAAGTCAAATCCAAATAAAAATTTCAAAATAAAATAGTTCTTTGTGATTTATACTAAACCTAACAAAAACTTAAATTATTAATTAATACTAATAAATATAATTTATAATGTTATGGACTTATCCCGAACCCAGGTTTAGTGAAAATTCTACAAAGCAATATTTATAAAATAAACGAATTGGATACCTAGAGTCTCTCTGATATTAGGCAAAATATTATGGCCAGCTCAGATTTTTTTATTTTGGTCCGGATTAATAAATTCAAAAATTTACCTAGTCTCTGTAATATTAAGCTAAATATTATTATAAGTTAAGTTATGATAATGCTATTTTTTATTTTGGCCCGGCATAAATTCATATAATTTTTTGAGCCGGATCTGCTCTGCACTATTTAATTAAATAGAAATGATTTTTAAAGTCAAATTCCTTCCAGGATTTGAGGTTTTAAATAATAAAACAAAAGTTAAATAAATCTAGTTCACCTTTACACATTTTCATCAACTTTTAGATATTTATTGAAAATCAAAATTATTTATATACAAATTTTAATCATTTTTTTTTAGAAAATATATTAAAAATTTAAATATCAGTTTGGAGATAAGAGGCTTTTCACAATTTACTAACTCTTAAATAGCGCCCTTTTTTGTTTTTATAAGGATAAGCTATTAAATAATATAATTATAAATTCTGTGGCGAAATAGGAAATTTGCAATTCAATCTGATCCCCTCTATTTGATATAAATTATTTTACTGAAGTATTTACCTACTTTAAGAATTTAACTGACTGAATACAAAATTAATATAAAACTTGCAAAATTATATTTTTTACTGCCCAATTTTAATTAATTACTGCCAAAAAGTAATGAAAAATGCTGACCATTTTAATCAAAATACATCATCCAGAGGTGATTATCAGCAGTGCGTATCATATTTTTCAAATCTAACAATTATTATTTTGCTTATGAATTTTTTTTTAAATTTAGAGAAAAGAAATAATTATAATTTTATTAAATGATATATGGAATAATAAATTATATTATTCAAATGAAACAATTCTAGAACGAATATGTTCTCCGATTGAAGAGAGAAAATTAGGCAAGTCCCTTCTCTCTTCTAAAAAATCAATGCATAAATTTTTTTAAATATTTTGTTTCGTTGCATAACTACGATTTTTTTGGGAGTGTATGTCCCAATACTCCATTGGCCGATTTTGCCCATGTCGAAGGCTATTTCCATCCTTATTTTTTCGATTAGTTCCCATATCTTAGGTTTTTTGTGCCCTATAATATGCTGAAATCGATTATTCCATCCTTCACATACATTGTTTGTTCGATTTTCCCCAGCTATCGTAACGTTGAACACATTCCATGTTTCAAGTGGGAACAATGGCTCTACCTGCCTTTGAGAGTTTCTTCCATATCTCAATTCTCCATTCACATAATTTTTATCAAAATAAATCAATAATTCTTTGTTTTCATCCGATACAATGGTTTTTAAATACTCCATACCTCGTTTGACATCATGTATAGGTTAGAATGTTAATCCATCGATCATAGCTGCAAATAAGCATAACGTTGGATCATTCCGATATGATGATTCTAACACCAATTCTTAAATCTTCCTATGAGTGGATTGAATAGTCATTTTCATTGTAATATTTCAAAATAACTGGGCATTTTTCAGCATTATATAATGTACATTTATATCTTTTAAAATTTTTCCTAGTTTTATGATAATTGTAAAGAATAGCTCTCACGAAAAATTTTAGCATGCTTATTTAATGGAAGAATAAACATAAAAAATTTATTAAAATTATCAAAAATGTTTAAAATAGTAAAAGAAAATTTTATAAAAAGTAATAAAAAAAAAACTAAATGAAATTCGTTTGTTTCAAAATTACAAAGAATATACCACCCAAATATATAAATTTATTTATTCTTGAGCATAACTTTCCTTTCAACGTTATAAATAATAATAATATCCGGGAACTAACTGGGATTATGTAATAACATTTACGGAGTTGGAAACTTTGAAATAAAAAAAGTTTCTATTTTAAGATTATAGTCCCCTCCTGTGTTTTCTTTGATGAATTAAATATATTAAAAATTATAATATTTATAAAAATAAACAAATATTATTTAGAATAAATAGTATATTTTTTGGTAGCGTTTAATTACTTGAGATAGTCTTTGAATTAAATAAGCTTTTGTAATCAGTGATTAGGATCAATACTTTTTTTGAAAATTTATAATCAGATACAATTTTTAAAATCAATAGTATTAAACATAAAAAATTTCCATTATGTTGATATAAACGAACGGAACAGAATAGTGTCATAATATTCATTTTAATGTTATATATATTTTAACCTTAGTGGCGTGTTAGAAATACCCCCCCCCCCCATCTTCATAATAAATATAACGTGTAATTACCTGTTTTCATAATATCTATTCAAGTCTAGATGAAAAGTGGATTATGGAAATAACCTTTCTCTTTCTAGGGAAAAATTTGCTTTCACATTTTTCTTTCCAATTTTAAATTGCAAAACCCTCTTTCATAATTTTCATATATTTCTATAAAAATCTATCGTCACAAATCTATACTTTTCATGCTATCTACCAAATTATAAAATATAAAAGCTAACAACCGATTTATCAATTCTCATTTAAAGATTGCCCTTTTGGAATTAAAAAAAGAAATACTCTCAACGTTCAGAAATTACCAATATAATTTTTTAGAAATATTTTCGTTATTTTAGCGGCGGGATTATTTTTTGATAATTTTAAAAAAAAATTATTAGTGGAATTTTTTTCGGTTTTTTTTCCGGGGATTAATTTTCCCCCATATTTAATTTTAAAATCTAAAAAATGGGGAATTTATTTCCGGGTAATTATTTTCAGGATTTTATTTCCGGGGAATTATTTTCCGGGTAATTATTTTCCAAGAATTTTTTTTCCTGGGGAATTTTTTTTCCGGGGAATTATTTTCGGGGTTTTTTTTCCGGTTTTTTTTCCGGGGATTTATTTTCCACTTACCTTTACATATATATGCAATACTAATAAAATTTTATGAGTTTGCGTTGTGTCTACAAAAAAAAATATTTTACCTTAACATCCAAATTGGAATAATATAACTGTGATCTTTATCACTTAAAATCTACCCAAAATTTTTGATACTACGCTATAACCTTGAGTGCGAAAAAGTCCTGGTGTCAACGGTCACCACTTTATGAGTTTGTTGTTAATTACAAGTCCGATTATCCAAATAATTTTTTTTATTAATTTCTTAAAAAATCAAAATAATGATAATAAAATGATCCAGAATTTTCGTCATGAATTTACATATTTTATATTAATGTAAAAAAAAATAATTTAATAATGATATTAAAGAAACTTGGGGTCGGGTCAGGCCTTAGAAATTTTTTAAAATATATCTTAAATTTATCAATTTTATGTTGAATTTTTTTATGTAAAATAATTAATACGTGATTTTATTTGTAGAAATTACTCAAAAAAAAACAAATATCGTTTATTTTGAGTAATTATAAAAATTGATTTCTATATTTAAATAATTTCGTGCCGGGCCGGCTTAAAAAATATTTCGGGTTCGGGCCGGGCCGGGCCGGGCCGGTCAAAACTTTATAAAATAAGCCGGGCCGGGCTTGAAAAATTAGGCCCGATACAGATCACTAAATGATATAATCAGTTTTAGAAATTTTTTCATCTTTCCACAAAAAATATATGAATCTTTTTATAATGAAAAAAAAACAAGAGAGAAATTTTTTTCTCTTAAAAGGAGTGACGTTTAATAATTAAATTACTATAAACAATCAATATTACAAACTAGGACATATATTACTTGCATATTATTTAGAAAGATCCTTTAGCAGCTCCAAGAGGCCTCATGAATAATTTTACTCTGATCTTCATTAACCTTTGTTTTTATGAAATTATGAGCCAAAGTAATGCTTAATAATTTATTTAAATTACGAGTAAATAAGATTATTAAAAAAAATTACGATAAATTTTAAAACCAGCATAAATTCGTACACCAGTTGTCACGACAACCTTAACATCCTTTGGAAGTCAGGCTCTTAACCGAATTAAAAAGATTGGCAGAGCCTTAAGAACTAATTCAGGAGATCCAAAAGAAGGCGTCTACTTACGTCAACGCATAGGAATTTGGATTATAAAATCTAATTTCACATGCTTCGTAGGTTCATTCCCCGAGGAACCCGATTAATCTTAGATTTTCTTCTTCTTCCCTAAATAATCTAGAATCCTCCTCCCCCCCCCCTATCTTTCTCTTATAATCATTTGTATTAATTATATATCCATTATATTTATTATTATACTTTGTATTATTATAATTTTAATTTTTATAATTTAGATATATTGTATTAAATTAATTAATCAAATTTAATTTTACGTAATCACTATTTAACTAATGAGCAAATTATTTATTAATAAAATTGTGATAAATTTAATTATGATTAATTCCAAATTCAAATTTATGTAACTTTATTTTTAAAGATTACACGTGAAAACAAATATTAAGAATATTTTAAAATAATAATAAAAAAAAAAATTTAACTTGACATTAAAAAATTTTTGGAATAGATATGGAATGAAAATATTTTACGATTCAATATGGAAGGCAAAATATTAAAAAAAGGAGAGAAATACAACACATAGGATAGTGTGGGTATGAATAGGAATTAAAATTTCCATCGTTATTGATATGCAAATAGCGCAAAATTGACAGAGCTTATAACTTTGGACAAAAATTAATATTATTTTAATCTAGTTTTTATTTTTATATTTGGGAATAAATTAGTTATTATCCCCTTCTAACTCAAAAATGAAAAATGTCGAGTGGGAGCACTCCAATTCTAGACCGACGATATAATAAAAAAAAATTAATTTTTAACACAGAGTTTTCTTACTACCAAGCTTAATTTTATTAAGCTGATCTTTGTAATTTTTATTTAATTTATTTTTTTCAGACATTGGCATGAAATATTCCTATTGTAGGAATTCTTCTTTTATCCTTAAATAAATGTAAGCAATACTCATTTACATTTATAATTATTAATCTCGATAATGGTCAAATGTTCCATCATTATCGTTGACTTCTTATGATCAAGATTATCCCCTGCCCGATTCCCAGATCATTTCATCTACTTTTTAAATAATTGAGAATTTTTTTTGGTAATGGCGTCATCCCTTGCCTTAAAAATATAAATCAAAGACCTTTTGCAAGGCCCGGCCTGGATTTTTTCTGCCCGATGCCCGGGTTTTATATTTTATAGCCCGGCCCGGTTTTTTTAAAGAAAAGATTTGCAGGCCCGGACTGATTTTTTTTTAAAATATGTTATATATATTTTTTGATTTTTTTTATAGCTAATAATGAGTGATTTCAAATAAAATTATAAAATATATCAATTCGCATTTTTTTTAAAAAAATAAATAAGAAATCTCATTATTTTATAAATGAATTCTTACGTTTTTCGTTTCTAAAATTTTGTTATATGCAAATATTTAATATATTTTAACATAGCCTAAGATATAAGCAATTGAGTTCAACCCCCCCCCCCCACCCATTCTAAATTTGTTTGAACCCCCCCCCCCCCTTATGATATAAAATTAAACCAACCACTGGTTTACTGGTTTAATTTTACACATGAAATTTTTTTAAAACATTGAAATATATTTAAAAAAAGATAATTATTGGATAAGTTCTAAATCTCTAAAAATTTGGAATCTTGTTCTAAGAGTTGTGACTAAAAAAATCTTCAAAGAAGATTTTTAAGCAACATCTATCTAGGCACTAACATCTCACTTTTACTCCTAAATGCGAAAATATTCAAATTTAAAGAAATATAATTATAAAGTGTTGTAATATGCAAATGAATACTATTCAAATAAATTCCCTTATTAAAAAAAAATGTATTATTCAAATATAGACTATGTAAATGAAGGAAAAAAATATATTTGAGATTTTTTGGATAATAATTTAACTTTATATTTTTGTTACTTTTTTTGATAATTCTTATATTAGTATTAATTTTTAATTTTTAATTTTTATAATCTTGTTATAATGTTTAATTGAATATATTTTATACTTTATAATTTATTATTTTATAATTAATAGAGATTAATAAAAAAACCCCATAAATTATGTTATTGTTTTAAATTTCGTATCATTAATTATTTTATTAATCTTTTTTATATTTATTTTCAAATTTGTACATTAATAAAGTTTAAAGGAGGAAATATTTAACCTGGGTTATTATCCCTTATAGCTGTTTTGAGTAAACCACGCATCTTGGGTGTAATAATGGGCAAGTACAATTAGGCCAGGACAACTAGAATACCAAGAGGAATAACAATACGAGTGTTGAGCGGTTGTCCTTGTGTCCCGATCCCAGAAAAATTCTTAATTCATCGTTTATTTAGGAAAAAAAAAGTGATTTTTTTCGTTGCATAAGTTTCTCAAAAATTTTAAAAAATATTTTTATTTTAGGAAATTTTATTTCGGAGATATATATTTATAAGGAATTTTTTTTTTTCAATGCCTTATTTTATTAATTTTTTATTAAGAAAAGATAAAATATTTTTTAGGATTCAAAAAATGAAAAATTTTTTTTCTTCTGATGATAATTTTTTTCAGGGGAATTATTTTCCTAGATTATCCTTCCAATGGTAATAATAACGATGGTAATATTGGGGAGGCAAATGCAAAGTTTTATTTAAAAATATTAAAATTGGCAAACTAATAACTGCCCAAAAGCTGAAGACCCGAAAGTGTATTTTTTTGTCATAAAAAATAGCAATTCATGTCACCCAAAAAATGGAGCCTGCCTTTACTGGATGAGCTCGATTCCTGACTAAGGATCGGGGTTTAGATTTAACAGAAATCTTTAAATAAACATCTTTGAAGATCAAAAAAATTGAATATATTTTTTTTAAATATCAAAATCTGTAAATCATGTAAGATTTTTTATATTTTACTTATTAAAGGTTCAACTAAATAAATTTGGAATATTAAGTAATAATTTCGATGAAAAATATTTCGAGAATACAATTATAAGATTTATTCTCTTTGGGCAAATAATTAAAACGCTGCTAAAACAAAAGAAGAACTCCAATATATTTTTTCTATTTTTAAAATAATTAATTAACATATATTCTAAAAATTATGAAATGTTTCACATCAAAGAAACATTTAATTATTTATAAATTGAGTTTTTAAATTATTTTAGGTTGGCCTACAGGCAACCCTACAAAAATAAATTGCAGTTTAGTCAATAGCAGTTTTAGTACACACTCGCATTTAGTAAAAATAGTATAATTTACTTGAAAAATATATAAAAAGGTATTTAATTTATGCGTTTACTTCGTAACCTATTAATTATAAATATAATGTTTAATTAATTGTTTCGAATTTGATAAAGAATATAAAAAAAATACAAAATTTGGATGATTAATAAAATATTTAATCAAAATATTAGAATATTTGAATCATGCTGTTTTTATGATATATTTATATTTAAAAAAATGCAATTATATCTAATCGCAAGATGGCGCGATATATTAAAAAGGTAAATTTTTTTGAAATAAACATCAAGGAAATATAAATGTCTATCCTTGATAGTTTTTCGGAGGTGGGTGAGAATATTAAAAAGTGGTAATGGGTGTTTTTGGTTAAAAAAATATTATAATTATAAAATTTTTATTGTTATATTAAAAATATAGTTTCAAATTAACTTGGGCACAATCATAAAATATTAGGTTGTAGAAATATTGATCGATTCTTTACAAAAAGGGGGTGTTTAAGGGTGCCTAATTTAATTTAAATATATATATAATTCATGGGGTGCTTCACTCCACCCTCATTCATCCTTTGGAGGGCCCTTCCGCGAATTTGTGAGTATAAATTTATATCTTTTATTATAATATACATTAATAGCTAATCAAAATATTTATATAACACAAATGTCAGATTACTATTCCCCTCATAACTAATATTTTTTTCAAAAAATTGAATTAACTATATTCCACCAAGTTCGACATTCTATCAAATCATTTGGTATAGCCATGCATTGGACCGGACCCAATCCAAGTGATAAAAAATTCACTCTGCCGATCCTATTTATTTTTCATTTATTGGTTATAAGACGAGAGTCCGACCTTCTATATCCTCAAAGCTAATTGGCTTCAAAGGACAATCTTCTTTCCAAGGAGCTTTTCTAGATTTTACCTTCTATCCTTTGTTTTTCATCTACCATTTTATATTATAAATTTATTCTAAAATTGTTTAAGACAGCCTAATTATTTATCGTTATTGTTATTTAAAAATCTGCAAATCCTGGAACAGGATAGAATAACGTCTGTAATTTTTTTTAATTGAACGGTCTAGCCAGGTCTAATCGAGCAAAATTTAGGGAATTTTTTATAATATTATAATAAAAAAATTTAAAAACCGTGCCAATAAGAGTTTATTATTTTGGCTAAAAGAAATAGTAAATATTCTAAATATGCCACCTCGTGGATTTTTATATATTTATATTTTAAAAATATTCATATATTTAAAAATAATTTACATATATTTGCAATATTATATAGCCATGTATTCACAATAACATATTACTTGCAAATATTTTAATACTTTCTAAATTTTTAATATAAAATATATTTTCCATCTTATATAATGTTTAAACGTGTATATTTTTTTTTCTACATATTATATTTTATATAATAAATTAAGGAGGTTAGAGATAAACAAAATTTTCCATTTTATTTTAATATTTTTGAAGTTAAGTTTATTAACTATTATTTAAAAAAAATTTTTTATATTCAATTCAATTTAGTTTTTAGTATCATTCGACTTCACCTCTGTCAAAATATTATAAAATTTAGTTGCTAAGATTTAGGAAAAGTTTGTTTTGAGGATAATTGTTAATCCATAAATTTTAAAAAATGATATAAATCGAATAAAATAATTTTTTTCAATTATTTTTATATATGTATCGCGCAAACATAAATAAATTAAATTCAATACTTTTGTTTAATTTTATATTTTAAATTTTTTTTAAAAAAAAATTGAAATATATTAAAAAATAGATGGTAAAGGTATATGTTCCAAAATCGTCAAAAATTTGGAATATCTTGTTATGAGAGTTTTACGTACAAAATATCTTCAAGAAGATTTTTAAGCATCATTCTAAGGACAAACATCTTCCTTTTAGCCCTGAGTTCAAAAATATTCAAATTTTAAAAATATATATAAAAAGCATTTTAATTTTTTGTATAGAGTTAAATTTAATACTAATTGTCCTCCCGATCCCAGAAAAATTCTAATTTATCGTTTAATTAGAGAAAAAGAAGTGATTCTTTCAAATCGTTGCAAAAGTTTCTCAAAATTTTGAAAATATTTTTATTTTAGGAAATTTTATTTCGGAGATATATTTATAAGGAATTTTTTTTTCAATGTCTTATTTTATTAATTTTCTATAAAGAAAAATAAATTTTTTTTTCCTGAGGATAATTTTTTTCGGGGATTTATTTACACTAGATTATCCTACCAATGGTAATAATTAAGGTGGTAATATTGGGGAGGCAAATGCAAAGTTTTATTTAAAAATATTAATATTGGCATAATAATAACGGCCCAAAACTGAAGACCCGAAAGTGAGCTTATATTTTTTTTTGTCATGGAAAATAGCAATTCATGGTCACCCAAAAAATGGAGCTTGACTTTGCTGGATGAGCTCGATTCCTGACTAAGGATCGGGGTCTTTAAGTTCAGCAAAAATCTTCAAATGAGCATCTTTGAAGATCTAAAAAATTGATTTTTTTTTTAAAAAATATCATAAATTATAAATCATGTAAGATTATTTATACATAAAAATCACAAACTACTTATATAAGTTTTAACAAAATAAATTTGGAATATTAAAGTAATATTTTCAATCAAAAATCTTTCTAGAAAATTCGAATATTTATTCTCTTTAAGCATTAAAACTCTGCCATAACAAAAGAAGGACTTTTATTAATTATTTTATTTTTAAGATAACATGTGTAACGTGCTAGAATCACTCATGTATTTAAATCACTCTTTATGGCCTATTTTAATGGGTAAATTTAATACTTATTCTTCTATTATAATGTATTTACATATCTGAGTAAGTTTTTATCAGTGTATTTGTAATATCGATATTTACAAAAAATGTTTTATAATTTAATTTCATATTTTTTTTTACTTGTTAATCAAAAAACATAAATTTTTTATAAAATTATTATTTTTGACCATTTCCCTATTAGCCGTGACAATAGATAATGAAGAAAGTAAATTAAATATTTTATATTTTATATAACTTTTTTAGATTGTAAAGAAATTAAAAATTTCATAATGTACCAAAAGTAGGTTTACTATGTGGAAAGAAAAATTATATCATCATACACACAATAATGGTGAAGTCATTACTAGACGATATTGAAACAGTTCACAGTGATAAATACTTCGTAACCAATTAATTATAAATATAATATTTTTAATTGTTTCGATTTTGATAAATAATAAAAAAAAATACAAAATTTGGCTGATTAAATAAAATAATTATTTAAAATATTTGAATCAGGGTTGTGCATTTGACCGGTCAAATACAATTCGGTCAATTGACCGATATTTGACATGGTCAAATTCAAATAAATGTTTTTTACACCAATATTAACTTTATTTTACATTTATATAATATTATAATAAATCTATGTATAATAATAAATATCATAATATTTTTTAATTCATTCTATAGTCAATGTTTCACCCTCCGTGGCAGAGTCTTGTTCCGATTCATATTCAATAACATTATTTTCTTTAATATTTTTAATCAATCTTAAATTATGATACACTCTTACTAATTTTCCTGCTGTAGAAGCCTTTAATCTATTTCTGTTTTTCGTGTGAATATTGCCCCAAACCGACCAATTTCTTTCAGAAGAAGAAGTCGAACTAGGAAATGTTAGTAAAATATTAGCGACTTCTCTTAATGGGCAAGGTGGACAAAATGCATTCCACCAACTTGAGGCCGAAATTTGATTGTTTCTTATGGAAGTTACAACTTTCCACATATTATGGCTATTAAATATACCGCTTTTGCTTCTGAAATTTACTATATTACTCAAAATATTTTGATTATCACCATCTTGTAAAATACCCAATTCTTTTATTATATTACATGCTTCATCAAATTCAGTATTAGTAAGATGCTCTCCTTGATATTGGGGGTCCAATAAATAAGCAGCATTGTGAGCACATGTATTTAGATCAGTTTTTCTCTTTTCAAACATAACCTTAATTTTTTTTCTTGAGGTGGAGAAAATATAGAATCATAGCATGATTGTATTATGTGTTTTTCCAAATTAATCATCTCGTTTTTTACTTGGGCCAAAGTACATTTATCCCCTTGCACTTTCAACAATGAGGTAGCTAAAGGTTGGAGTATAGCTAAAAATTTTAAATTTTTCGTCCAAAATTCTTCGTTTAATATATTATTGGTAATTTCTATGGGACAATTATCACAAACAGCTTCTTCAACAACTGATGCTTTTAGAGCTTTCTTGCATATTTGAATTTGCTCCATACATTTTATTGACGATGCCCATCTTGTTTGGCTAATTGTACTTAATGTAGATGGTATGCCATGAAGATTCTTATTACGGGAAAATACTGCAGCTGGTATGTGTTTATTCTTGAAAAATTTAACAATTTTTTTAATTATTGAAATATGGTCACTGAAGGCGTCCAATCTTTCAAAATCGTGAAAGAATAACTGCAATGTATGCGCTGCACAACCATAACATTGTATATGATTATAAATAGATTCAGATTTTAGAATTCTCCAGGCTGCTTTCATGTTAGCGGCATTATCAGTAACTAAAGTACCGGATTCAATTCATGAATTACATTTTTAAATTCCTGGGCAATATAATCTGCCGTATGGCGATTTTCCTCATTATTTAGAAATTTGTAGAACACTGGAACAGGCGTCATCATCATAAAATTAATAATACTCTCGTTTCTAATGTTGCTCCAGCCATCTGATACAATTGATAAGTAAGGAGCTTTATCTATTATATCTGCAACTCTCACCTCCATATCACCTGACGCTTTGTCTAGAAGATATCCAGCCAGCTGCCTTCTCCTGGGTAATGTGTAAATAGGACGTATTTTTTTTTTAAATTCTTGGATGTAGGGATTTTCAGTGATGTGGAAAGGTAAATTGCTCGCATATACAGCCTTTGCAAACAATTGATCCATTTTTTTCTTTGGGATTAATTCTATCTATGAAACCGGTTATACAAGATTGAGATTTATATTTAATCGCCTTGCTTGTAGATTGATTAGAAATAATGGAATCAAATTCTCCTGAGTCACAAGACAAAATATTGTTCATTTGATAATCATTCTCACTAATTTCACCCAATTCTTCATTAGAGTTAGACTTAGAAGTATTACAAATTACATTTGTGATATTTTTTGTAGAGGTTGATATTTTGGAATTTGAATAAAATTTTTCCTTAATTATAACAGGGCTTATAGTACAGCTGCTTAATAAATGTTTGACCATTCTATCAACGTGGGTGATATAGGACATCTTGCAAAACTTGCACACCGCTTTAACTGATTTACCATCGCGTACTTCTTGAAAAGGTTTAAAAACATGATGCTTTGGTTTGACCATAATCCCTAATACATTAAAATTTAACAAAAAATGATTTTGATTATTGTAAAGTTAATCAATCTTAACTATTTTATAATTATCGACCAATTATTCCAATAATTTCTTAATATTATAAATATAATATAATATATATAACTTTTTACCAGAATTGAATAATATTCCGTAAATCTGACCAGAACAATTAAAATGAAAATTAATTTTAAAAACCAAATATAGCAAGTGTAAGTAAAACAAATGAGAATTAATATAATTTATACTCGGCTAAATATTAAATAAAATTTAAATTTATTAAAAAATAAGAATGAAAAAATTATATTATGATTATAATAAATCGGGTATTTTTATTTTTTTTAAGAAAAATGAATTGAAAAAAATAAAGAAGGCGAGAAACGGCAATGATTAGGCAAAAAAATAACTAAAAATATTACTATATTTAGAAAAATTACATATTTATATTTTAACAATAAATAAATTCTTTTGTTTTTAACAATTCATGATACAAATAATTTTTTAAATAATTGTAACCTAATAAGATTGATAAACATGCTTTTAATGCATACTAGTTAATTATATCAAAATATTTATCCGCCATTAATATTTTAGAGTATTTGACCGTATTTGACCGGTCAAATACTCCTCCGGTCAATTGACCGTATTTGACCGGTCAATTGACCGACATGCCAACCCTGATTTGAATATTTGAATCATGCTGTTTTTATAACAGATTTATAAAGAAAATGTCAATATATCTATTCGCTAGATGGCGCAATGTATTAATGAATTATATTTTCAAAATAAATTATAAGGAATTATAAATGTCTATCCTTAGAAGTATTTCCAAGGTGGATTAAAATATTAAAATAGGTATTGTGTGTTTTTGGTTAAAAAAAATTATTATTACAAAATTTTATATTGTTATATTAATAATATAGTTTTAAATTAACTAGGGCAATCATAAAATATCAAGTTGAATGTGTAATATTGATAGCTTCTTTACAAAAAGGAGGTGTTTAAGGGTGTCTAATTTAATTTAAATATGAGATGCTTCACTCCCCCCCCCCCACATTACTCCTTTGGCGGGCCCTTCTGCAGGTTTATAAGTAGAAATATATATCTTTTATTATAATATACATAAATCGCTAATCAAAATATTTATATAACACAAATGTCAGATTATATTCCCCTCATAACTAATATTTTTTTAAAAAAAAATTGAATTAGAAACTATACCAAGTTCGACATTCTATCTAATTCATTTGGTATGGAGCCATGCATGCAAGGAAAAAAATTTAACTCTATCGATCCTATTCATTTTTATTTTATTGGTCATAAGACGAATCAGACCTTATATATCCCTCTAAGCTAACTAATTGGCTTCAAAGGACAAACTTCTTTCCAAGGAGCTTTCCTAGATTTTACCTTAAATCCTTTGCTTTTCATCTACCATTTTGTATTATATATTTATTCTAAATTTTTTTAAGATAACCTAATTATTTATCGTTATCGTTATTTTAAGATCGGCAAAGCCAGAATAACGTCTGTGATTTTTTTTGAATTGAACGATCTAGCCTGGTCGAATCGGGCAAAATTTAGGGAATTTTTTATGATATTATGATAAAAAAAATTTAAAAACCGTGCCAATAAAAGTTTATTATTTTGACTCAAAGAAATAGTAAATATTCTAAATACGCCACCTCGTGGATTTTTATATATTTATATTTTAAAAATATTCATTTATTAAAAATAATTTACATATATTTACAATATTATATAACCATGTATTGACAATAATATATTACTTGCAAATATTTTAATACTTTCTAAATTTTTAATAAAAAATATATTTCCCATCTTATATAATGTTTAAACTTGTATATTTTTTTTTACTATATTATTTTTTTATTAGAGATAAATAAAAAAATTAGATTTTTAAAATTGCAACATTATTTTGTATATAGTTGTTGCGTTATTCTAATTTCTTAATCTTATTATATATTTTTATAATCTAATTTTTTGTTATTTGATATAATCTAATTTTATTTTATAAACGGCGTAACCTTACTTTTTTAATATTATTTTACTTTTTTGTATTTCGTTTATATTCTAATTTGGACGTATAAAAAATGTATATAATAGAAGTGTGAAATGGAAAAAATAGTATTAATAGTATTAATAAAGTTATATATAAATAAACACCTTTTTACTTTTGTGCACATATTCATGTTACTCTACATGGTGCTCCACTTTTGGCAAAAGAAACTCGCCTCATGGAAATTTTTTTTTTAAAAATAAAGTTTTTTTCCCTTTGTAAATATGGTTAATAAAAAAAATTATAAAATGGTACAAACAATTCTATATAAGATGGATAAAAAAAGGGTAAGTCATTTCAAAATTATTTTCATCAATTATGTTCGCCTTCAAAGTACTAAATGTACCCCATCAAATTTCCATCTACGATATTTTATTTGATTTAACTTATAATTGCGATGTCAACTTTTCTAGGATAAACGGTACGGAGGATGTGCTGTTTGAATTTATGAATTTAAGAGACATGATAAATTGCTTTGAATTATTAAACGGGAAACACTATATTTACAGCGATAGTGATTTCATTGAATTAATTTGTATATTCGTTAAAACATAAATAGTTATACCAAAACTTGAATTAATAAAATAATAAATGTTATAATTGCTTATTTATGTGTCTTATTAATTAAATATGGAAATTAAACAAGAATTTACACATAAGATCCCTAAGTTAGTGGGTCCTCTTACTGAAATTTATTTAGACAGAATATTAAATTACTTTTCGACCAGTACATTATCGGACTCTATTAAAATTAATACTTTGCTTAATAATTTATCAGACGAAGTTTTTGACGACATTAAGGCAATTTGTTCTGATACCGATATTTTAGATCTTAAAATTGTGATTAAAAAGTTAACCTATCTTTTACCAGCGCTAAATTTAAATACAATTAATAAATTTAATCTTCTTCAACAAAACTCATCAGAGAGTTTTATGCTGTGGTACATTAGAGTATCGAAACTTCATAAGAAATGTAATTTTTTGGACGATAGTAGATTAAAAGAGAAATTACGGACATCTACCTTAAACGATAAGATTAAATACAAATTCTCCAAAAATTTTGACCTTACATTGAATCAGATGGTGGAATTAGGGGTGAAATTGGATTCTAGTAATATTAAGTCGGAGGATAATGATATAAGTTATATAAATAAGGATAAAAAGTCCGATAAAGATAAAAATTTTTGCAGTAGAAGTGATAATAATTTTAGAAATAATTTTAGAAATAATTATGATAATAGATATAGGAATGGGAATTACAATAATAATTTTAGATACAATTATGGTAATAATAATTCGCGATACCACGATAATTATAACAATTATAACTATAACAATTATCGCTATAATAATAATAATCAATCGAATTATGGTAGAAATAATACATGGTATGATAATAATCAAAGAAAACAAATCCAATACGGTGACGGAAATCATAACAATTACCAATCTTATTACAACAATTCAAATAATTATAGAGGTAATGATAATAATCAGAGAAAGCAAATACAATATAATAACAACTCAAATAATTATAGAGGTAATGATAATAATCAGAGAAAGCAAATACAATATAACAACTCAAATAATTATAGAAGTGGCGACGAAAATAATAGAAAGCAAATACAATACAATAATGATTACAACATGAATATTGAAGAAATTATTGAAGAAAAAGGCGACTCTACAAAGAACAAAGATAATAATGATTTTAATGTCAACAATTTATCTGGCGATATGATTAATGACAAAGATAACGCTTTTATGACTACTTTAAAAGTGAACGACATTGTTACTTGTATGCAAGTGGACACTGGATCCAAATACACTATTATACCTCATGGTCTGGCTAAAAAACTTGGTATTAGAGATCTTAAGAAATCCGAGCTACAACTCACTGCTTATGATGGGAAATTAATCAAAATCATAGGAACTATTCAAGTTAAAGTGACTTATGATGGTATTTCCAAATACTTACAAGCGGTAGTGGTTGAATCAAGTAAAAATGCCTTGTTGGGACGTATGTGGATCAGCTTTCAAAAATATTTTAAATAAATTTATAGCAAATATTGACACTAATTATGAAGATGAAATAAAAAAATTGATTAAAGAGTGTAAATCGAAATTAACTAATGGGCCAATCAACAAAGCAAGTGTCAAGTTACATTTAAGAAGTGATGCCCAACCTAAAATTATACCGCCTAGACGTATTCCTTATTTAAAAATTGATCTTGTTAGTAATGAACTCAAAAAATGGATACATGATAAAATAATTGAGCCGGTGAATGATGTCCGATGGGCAAGTCCTGTTACCGCTGTTTACAAAGAAGATGGGAGCATTAGGCTTTGCGCTGATTTTAAGGAGACTGTAAACCCAGCTCTAGAAGAGATACCCTCTATCACGAATTAATGATCTAATTGCTAAACTTTCGGAAGGAAAGAAATTTACGAAGATTGACTTTAAAAATGCTTTCTTACAGATTCCAATTGATAAAAGTTGCAGAAATATTTTAACCATATCTACGCATAAGGGATATTACCAATTTACTAGACTTCCTTTTGGGCTTAAGACCTCATCTGCAATTTTTCAACAGATTATGGATCAAATCTTCGGTGACATGGATGACGTTATATTTTATATTGATGATTTACTTATAACTGGAAAAAATGATGAAGCCCACCTAAACAACATAAAAAAAGTATTTGATAGGATATCATCGTATGGGCTAATACCTAACTTTAATAAAAGTGCGTTCTTTAAAAACAAAGTGAGGTTCCTGGGTCATGATATTGACGCTAAGGGGATTCATGCTAATCACGACAAAATTGAAGCAATAATTAATATGCCAGAACCAAAATCAGCTGCTGAATTATCAACATTTCTGGGAATGGCTGGCTACTATAGAAAATTTTTGAACAATTTTGCGGAAATTGCCGATCCTCTTTATAAGATTGTCAATAAAGAAAAATGGGCTTGGAACCTAGAACACTCTAAAAGTTTTAATGATCTAAAGAAGTTAATTAGTCTTCCACCTGCTTTGACATATTTTAACCCTGAATTACCTATAGGGATAGCCACTGACGCATCAAAATGTGGTTTAGGAGCTGTACTATTTCATATTGAAAAAAATGGTAAAGAAAAATCTATAGCTTTCGCGTCGAGAACTTTATTAAAGTCTGAAATGAACTATACCAATATTGAGCGTGAGGTTCTCGCTATAATGTTCGCTATAAAGAGATTTCAGGAATATTTAATCGGCTCAAAATTTACAATTATTACTGACCATAAGCCTCTAGTTCACATCTTCACCAAGGGTCTTAAGGATAATAGCACCATGTCGTTAAGACTCCAGAAGTGGAATATTACATTAGGAGGATATGATTTTTATAAAGTATAAAGCCGGTAAATATAATGTTGTTCCTGATTGCCTTTCAAGATTACCACAAGAAGGTCGTGATGAAACTATTGAAGATGTAACCATAATAAATGAATATGAGGATTTACCTATTAACTTTGATCAAATTCGTAATGAAACTTTGAAAGATACGGAATTAAAACAAGTCATAAATGATATTAATAACAACAGACCTATAATGAATAATATTTATAAAAACATTGAATTGGAATTAAGTATAATTAAGGATTGTCTTTACAAAAGCAATAAAATCATAATTCCGTCTTCTATGAGAAAAACTATATTACAGTCATTACATGAAGGTCACTTGGGAGCAAAATCAAATCCTTAGCCAAAGATTACATGTGGTGGCCTGGTATAAATAATGATATCGTTATGGAAGTGAAAAGTTGTGACGATTGTAATATATATCACGATAATCCTATAAAGATACAAAAACCATGGGTTTCGGCAACCAAACCGTTTGAAAGGATACATATAGATTATGCGGGTCCGTTTTTCACAAAAAATTGGTTGATAATAGTCGATGCCTACAGCAAATTTCCTATTATTATTCCTGTTAAAAATATTACGACTGATGTTACTTTAAAAGAAATCTTTAAAACTATTTCGCTATACGGAATACCTGAAACTATAGTTACTGATAACGGCACTAACTTTACGAGTAACGATTTTGAAAAATTTTGCAACAATTTTGGTATTAAACATGTGCTTACATCTGCTTATCACCAGCAATCCAATGGCCAGGTTGAACGCATGGTTAGAACGTTCAAAACACATATGAAAAGGAATATTAAAATAGACCCAGATATCGCACTTAGCAAATTTTTACTTAATTACAGAAATACGCGTAATGATACTACAGGAGTTACACCATCACAGAGAATGTTTAATCGAGATATTAGAATTGGACTTATTAAAACCGATGGAGGAGAAGGAGAATAAAATAAACGTTACTTTACCACGAAATAGAACTTTTAATGTAGGAGATTTTGTTTGGTATAAAATACAAGGTGATGATAAATGGTGCAAAGGTATGATCACACATAAAGAAAGTGATATGATGTTCCAAATTAAGACTGAGAAAGGTATTTTGAGGAGACATTTAGATCAAATAAGAATTAGAAACTGTTTTAACACAATTATTAACTATGACTCTAAGGATTCTTTTAAGGAGGGAAGTATGGACGAAAATATAAAAATTACTGATAATAACGATACAACACCTATCTTTAGACCTGTGCGAATTAAAAAAACCTGCTTATTTAAAAGACTATGTAACTTAAAATATAAAATAAATGTTAAATTGCATAAACTAAATTAAATATTAAAACGCTTATATTAAAACGCAAAAAATTAAAACGCTAAAAATATAACAATCTTATTGATTTATCATTCTTCATTTATTCTTATGATGAACTATTATTTCTTATTCGTAACTTACTGATAATAACGATTTTGAAAAATGATAATAATAACAACTGAGTACTACCAAGTAAGCTATGATTAATGGAGACAATTTACGATATGGATATCAAGCTTGTGATCAAACAAACCAACGTGCAAAATCGAATTGATCAAACCAACGATTGGGACAAGCCAACGTTATGATGATTTGTGATACAACTTGATTACCAAAATGATAAACCACTTGGACAACAAACTCTCTATGACTTCTCCGATGAAATTATCAGAAGAGGGAGAATGTTGCGTTATTCTAATTTCTTAATCTTATTATATATTTTTATAATCTAATTTTTTGTTATTTGTTATAATCTAATATTATTTTATAAACGGCGTAACCTTACTTTTTTAATATTATTTTACTTTTTTGTATTTCGTTTATATTCTAATTTGGACATATAAAAAATGTATATAATAGAAGTGTGAAATGGAAAAAATAGTATTAATAGTATTAATAAAGTTATATATAAATAAACACCTTTTTACTTTTGTGCACATATTCATGTTACTCTACAATAGTTAATTTCAACATTTGTTAAATTTTTAGTATTTTAGCTAGTTGTGAAGTTCTTAATTTTTACATAAACTATATAGGGTATTCTAGTTTAACAACTTTCAACTTAAAATATAAATAATTCGTTTGTATTATTACCTTCAATGATATTATTAGATTTACATTGTCATGTCTTTATTAGTATAATCAATGTTCATTATATTTTATATATTAATCTATTTATATGTTATATTATATACATTGATCGGTTTTAACACCATATACATATCTTCAGGTATAAATATTTTAGATTATTTAGGTTATATATAAGGTCAATCTTAAAATCTTTAGGTTCCCCTAAATTATATCGATAAACTTGAACCTAAAATAAAGTGATAAATTTTATCCTTATTTATCCCAATTTCTCCCAGATATGATATTACTTTTTATTTAGCGGTTTTAATGCTCTAATACTTCTATGAAAGAATGACTTTAATCCTTCTACGAGCAAACTACAGTTAATATACAGTACTTTCTCATTCATTACTTTAAATCAGAGTTGTACAAAAGATCTTCTTTGAAGATTTTTGAGCGAGATCTAGCTCAAAAATTTGAGCAAGATCTTTGAAGATCGTAAAATTTGAAGATCTTTTATTTTTTAAAAATTTTGTGTAACGATCTTCAACTGCGATCAACGATCTTCAAAAATCTTCAAGATATTTATTTTTTTACCCCTTTATTAAAAGCCCAGATGTTTTTCAATTTTCATCAAGGCAGGAGGAGAGATAAAACATAAAAGAAATATTATATTAATAAAATTGAAAAACATCTGGGCTTTTAATAAAGGGGTAAAAAAATAAATATCATGAAGATCTTTGAAGATCGTTACACAAAATTTTTAAAAAATAAAAGATCTTCAAATTTTACGATCTTGATCTTTTTATTTTGAGCAAATGTACAACTCTGCTAGGTAGTAGTTTAGGTTTATTTCTTATATAACTAGCTAATAATGTATTCAGTCATTCTAATTTTAGTTACTCCGTATTGTATACATTCTAATTTTAGTTTCTCCGTATTGTATATTAAAAATTAATCTACAAATTAAATAAATTCTTTAAATTTCCGGCGCATATGTTATTGTAATTATTTTCTCTTTTCTCTTTCAAGCGCCGTTTTGATTTTGATTTGATTTATATCTCTCTGTTTATGTAAAATATTTTTGCACATGTAATATTTTTATAATCATTTTTCTTCATTTAAGTTCCTTTGTCTCGTTTTTTGGAGAAAACTTTTATTATAGTTTTAAATGTGAAATATTATTCACCTTCATTTGTATTTGGCAATAAAAAATGGTAACATAATTAAGATAAATGGAAGTAAAATGCCTAACTTTAACATTTGGAATTGTTTTCCCTTGAATCCTATAGTCTCAGAATTTGTATTTAAACTTAAGTTCATTTTAGTTTTTTAACTCTAAAGGGGTTCTATTACCCTCCTTTACTGGGCTCTTTGAAATTGGAGACCACCTCATAATAATAATAATATCCATAAAATTGTGTTGTCTAGTGTAGTATAATGGGTTAGTACCATTGTAAATTATCTTAGAAGGTCTCTTTTTAAATATACATATTATACGGCTCCTAAGTAGTACATAATGAGGTAGCCTTCTCCGTTATATACTATTACCACACTAATACTTTTCTCCCAAATTACATTTTGTATTTTACTTATAATTAATTCCAACGTTTTTATTTCTCTTTATTGGTTCTATTCATTGGTTCTCTAGTATAAATTCACAGGCAAGCTACAAATAGCGTCTCTTAACATAAATGGTATGAAAAACAAGCTGGCGGTTCTCCTAAGGATGTTAGAAGCTGAGAAAATTGACATTATTGGCATTCAGGAAACCCACTTTCCAGGGGTGAATACGGCTACTTTTAATGACTATAAAATTTTCTGTTCGGGCACCACCTTGAATAGTTGGTCTGGGATAGCGTTCCTTATAAATAAACGGATGCAGAAATACACAATAAAATTCGTTCCGGTATCAGATAGATGCGGACTATAATATTTGAACACGAATTTTAGGCCCATAATAATCATAAATTTTTATGTCCCTCCCAATAGGAATGAGAGATCAAGTTTCGTTAATTCTATGATAAACACAATACACTCCCTACCGGGAAGATATAATATAATTATCTTAGGAGACTTTAACATGAAAATCGGCAAAGATGATGAATATGTAAATGGTAATGTTATTGGGCATGCTACAATACTACAACGAAATTGTGAACATAGTAAGAAACTCCTAGATTTCTGTAAAAATAATAATTTCAAGATCGAAAATACTTTCGTTAGCCACCGTGAAAGTAACACTTACACCTTTGTAAGGGCTCGTCAAAAATCTCAAATTGACTTTTTCATTTCGAACGTTCACCGGTGGTTTGATGATATAAAAGCACTAACAAATATTAACATATCAGATCATAGATTGCTCAGAGCAAACATTACAGTTAAAAACCTATGGAGTTATCACAGTGGAAGTAGACAAACTTCAATCGGTCCTAATACTAATCTTTCGCGCACAAATATAACACGTAAACCCAAGAGTTATATTTTTCAAAATAAATTCTAAGGAATTATAAATGTCTATCCTTAGAGGTTTTTCCAAGGTGGATTAAAATATTAAAATAGGTATTGGGTGTTTTTGGTAAAAAAAATTATTATTACAAAATTTTATATTGTTATATTAATAATATAGTTTTAAATTTACTAGGGAAATCATAAAATATCAAGTTGTAGGTGAAATATTGATCGCTTCTTTACAAAAAGGAGGTGTTTAAGGGTGTCTAATTTAATTTAAATATGGGGTGCTTTACCCCCCCCCCATTACTCCCGCGGGTTGTGAGTATAAATTTATATCTTATTATAATATACATTAATCGCTAATCAAAATATTTATATAACTCAAATGTCAGATTATATTTCCCTCATAACTTAAAAAAAAATTGAATTAGAAACTATATTCCACCAAGTTCGACATTCTATCAAATTCATTTGGTATGGAGTCATGCACGGATCCGATCCAAGGAAAAAAAATTTACTCTACCGATCCTATTTATTTTTCTTTTATTTATCATAAGACGAATCAGACCTTATATATCCCTCTAAGCTAACTAACTGGCTTCAAAGGACAATCTTCTTTCCAATGAGCTTTCCTAGATTTTACCTTAAATCCTTTGCTTTTCATCTACCATTTTGTATTATATATTTATTCTAAAATTTTTTTAAGATAACCTAATTATATCGTTATCGTCATTTAAAGATCGGCAAAACCAAAATAACGTCTGCAATTTATTTTGAATTGAACGGTTTAGCTAGGTCGAATCGGGCAAAATTTAGGGAATTTTTTATGATATTATGATAAAAAAAATTTAAAAACCGTGCCAATAAGAGTTTATTATTTTGACTCAAAGAAATAGTAAATAAATACGAAAAATAATTTACATATATTTGCAATATTATAAAACCATGTATTCACAATAATATATTACTTGCAAATATTTTAATACTTTCTAAATTTTTAATAAAAAATATATTTTCCATCTTACATAATGTTTAAACGTGTATATTTTTTTTAACTTTACTTTTTTATAAATAAATTAAGGGTTTAGAGATAAACAAAATTTTCCATTTTATTTTAATATTTTTGAAGTTAAGTTTATTAACTATTATTTAAAAAAAAAAAATTTATATTCAATTCAATTTAGTTTTTAGTATCATTCGACTGCTTACCTCTGTCAAAATATTATAAAATTTAATTGCTAAGATTTAGGTAAAGTTTGTTTTGAGGATAATTTTAAAAAAATGAAATAAATTAAATATAATTTATTTAACTATTAAAATATATATGTAGCGCCAAATATAGAAAACAAAAAAAGACATAAATAAATGAAATTCAGTATTTTTGTTTAATTTTTTTTTTCTGGTCATGGGTTACATATTTGAATATAAGATTTATTCTCTTGAAGCAAATGTTAAAACTCTGCAAAAACAAAGAGAGACTGATTAATTATTTAATTTTTAAGATAACATGTAGTATATATGTATAATTAACATATGATCTAAAATTAGGTCAAGTTTCATCACAGTAAGAATCAATAATTTATAAATTGAGTTTTTAAATTATTTTAGGTTGGCCTACAGGCAACCCTACAAAAATAAATTGCAGTTTAGTCAATTGCAGTTTTAGTACACAACCGGCCTTTAGTAAAAAAATTTATAACTTATGTGAGAATATATAAAAATATGTTTTGGTTATGCGTTTACTTCGTAATCCATTAATTATAACATAATGTTTAATTAATTCTTTCGATTTTAATAAAGAATAAAAAAAATACAAAATTTGGCTGATTAAGCATTTATATTATTTTTTTGAAATATTAGAATATTTGAATCATGCTTGCTTTTATGATAAATATATTTTAAAAAATGGAATTATATCTATTCGCTAGATGGCGCGATGTATTAAAGTTTTACATTTTTCAAAATAACATCTAAGAAAATGTAAATTTCTATCCATGGAGGTTTTTCGGAGGTGGGTTAGAATACTAAAAAGAGGTAATGGATGTTTTTGTTTTTTTTTAAAGAAAAATTATTATAAAAAATTTTTTTTATTGTTATATTAAAAATATAGGTTTTTAACTAGGGCAATCATAAAATATAAGGTTGTAAATATTGATCGCTTCTTTACGAATATGAGGTGCAGTATTATTAAATTTCCTACTTTGGTCATCTAATTGTGGCTTAGTCAATCTTTTTATAAAAAATTGAAAAAAGTTTCAAAGTTGAGTTTCAACTTGAAGATTGATTTGAATATTTTTGGATAAATGCATAGCTACACTGTTTTATAGGTGACTAAAGTTAGACATTTTAACAACACTAATGAGGCATTTAAGGGTGCCTAATTTATTTAGCTTCTTTTAACAATACAGAAATATTTTTAGAGAAAAAAATAATAAAACTTGCGTTTTTTTTATTTGACAAAAACTAAAGTGTGATATATCAATAACAGCTGGTTTAAATTAATTTAACTTGTTTTATTATAAGAACCTGTAAATCAAAAAAAATGGCATTCCTACTACAGCTTTCCTTCTAGATAACTGTTAGTAGTGTTGTTTAAAAAAACCCGATTTGGGTCGATTTTTCAAAAAGGCCAGAAAATATAAAATGTTTCTTTATTATTCCACTTATTAAATAGGAATAATTACAAATAATTTCTATAAATAATATATGATTATTTTTCAATATTTATTAAATATAAATTATTTTAATCGAATAATAGGTAAAAAATTATTCGACGAATAATATATTTTCCTTATTCAAATTCGATTCGAAAATTCGATTCGAAAATTCGAATCGAATAATTGTGTTATTGGTATTCGTAATATACGAATCGAATATCGATTAACAAATAATTCGTTTTAGGTATATGTAAACATTGCGATTTAGCATAGATTCCCAGCATTTCTCCCAGCTATGAGCAAATGGTTTGCATAATGTTATTTTGGTTATAATCCTAATCCCGCCATTTTTTTAAACCGACTCGAATCGGGCGTTTTAACAAGATGAACTGCTAGGGTCTTTTTCTAATTTATTAACATTTCTCTTCTCTTCTCTTCTCTTCTCTTCTCTTCTCTTCTCTTCTCTTCTCTTCTCTTCTCTACTGCCAATAAGAGTTAATATTTTAATTCAAAAAAAAATTATTTAAAAAAATATACTCTAAATACGCCATCTTGTGGAATTTTATTTATTTATTCTTTATAATTATCTTATTTTATTTTTTAAAAATAAATTACATATATTTTCAATATTATATAACTATGTATTCACAATAATATATTACTTGCAAATATTTTAATACTTTTCCCAATTTTTAATAAGAAAATATAACATCTTTTATAATGTTTAAACGTGTTTTTTTTTACAACTTATTATTTTATTATATAATTAATAAGGGTATAGAGAAAAATAAATCCATAAGACCGAGGTTATTTTTATCCATAAAAAATAAGTGCTATAGAAATAGACTTAGCAAATTTTTCAAAATATAGAATTTTAAAAAATATTATGGTTTGTCAAGTGATTGATTTTATATAAACTTACAAAAACAAAAATGTCAATCTTATCCCTTTTAATTCATTATTGCTTTAATTTGAATCCTTTTTAATTATATCCTTTTTGAAAATTATATTATTTAGTTTATGAATAGAGTACTAAGTTTATTTTTAATTAGATTTGCTTATCCCATTAGGGAGATTCGGAATATTTAAAAAAATATAATTTAATAATTTTTAAAAACGATGAAAAAAAATGAATAGAGTTTAAGTTTATATAGGAAAATCGAAATATTAGGGCACATTCTCAGACAAACCCCAAACAACCTAGTATATCAAGCCCTTTTTATTACCCCTTTAGAAGAATTATCTCTCAAACCTTTCCTATCCTACAAAAATAGTTGGTTTGGTAGAATAATTCGATCATTATCGGACATAGATCTATCTTGGGAATTCATAAAACGTGCTTCGTTAGATAGGAAAACTTACAAAATCGTTTTAAGACTTATTTACGAACACTTGACGAATAACTGCTGAGAATGTAACAAGTAAAGATGATGATTAAATTAAATTAAATTTGGTTTATTATTTAAATATATAATTCCATATATTACTTTGATATAACAATGAAAGTTGAGTAAGTAAAGTTATTTTATTACTAAAAAATACAATTTCTTATATTGCTTTGATATATATCTAAGAGTTGAAGTAATTGAATAGGGCTATAGTAAATGAAGGCAGATTAAATTAGTGCACATTGTAAGATAATTTCTAATAGATTACATTACATTATGAGATTTAAGGTCAAATAGATTAAATAGATAGATATTTTTAACTAAATAATTATAAAAATTAAATATAATTATATTTTCTAACTAAATAATTGGGAACAAATCGTAAATAAACTAAATAAAATTTAATAATCATAATAATAATAAAAATTAAGACTAACTATAAAAAAATAATGTTAGATAATTAACTAATGACTAATAATTTGTATTGGATGATACAGTACTACTATTTTTTTCCTTTTAAATATGCTCATAATCTTATTCACTATGCTATTATTATTATTATTGGATTGGGTGAGTTCCACTCCTCTTAATAATTATATCTGGGTTACAAGGTTTGTTGGTATCCTTGAGGAAAAAAATCGGCATAATTATTATGGAGGATAGGGCCTCTATAGTAATTCACGTTCGCTCATTTTGGGCAGGTCCATGACCAACGTGCTAGATAAGATAAGATAAGATAAGATTAGATAAAAAAAATAGCTAGATTTTAAAAAAAAATGGTGTTGTTTTTTTTCTTTTTTCAATTTTTTTTGTTGTTTTTGTGAATATTTTTTTTCAAAAATTTTAGGAAAGTAATAAGAAAGAAAGGAAAATTAAAATATGAGTTATTGCTTAAATCGGGTATATTATTTTTTTTGTTATTTTTTTTATGTTTTTTTAAATGTTTTTTTTAATGTTATTTTAAATTAATATAGTATTATTTGGTGATAATTTTTTAAAATAATGTAGCATATTTTTATTATATCGAAATATAGTATTAAATGAGTCGATTTTATTCATTAAATTGAAATATAGTCTTAAAATCTAAGCAATTTTAGGAAAATTAGCATAAAATCTTAAATTTTGTATTTATTAGGGGTAAAATAGACCCCATCTTTAAAGTTTAAGTGATTATTTTAACCTTTTTTGGGAAGGGTTAATTCGAAATAAATTGAAATATATTATTGTAATTTATACAAAATAAAAATATCGAAATATAATAATAAACGAGTCAATTTTATTCATTAAATTGAAATATTGTATTAATACAGATGATTATTAAATTCATAAGAAATTCTCCAAATATTAAAATAAAAAATTTTAGGAAAGTAATGAAAGAAAGAAAAGAAATATAACTTAAAGTAATAAGAAAGAAAGAAAAGAAAGATTTTATTAAATTCTTAAGAAATTCTCCAAATATTAAAATTTTTATATAAAGCTAAAATATTTAATCAAAATATTTGAATATTTGAATCATACTGTTTTTATGATACATTTATATTTTAAAAAATGCAATTATATCTAATCGCAAGATGGCGCGATATATTATATTTTTAAAAATAAACATTAAGGAAATATAAATGTATATCCTTGATAATTTTTCGGAGGTGGGTTAGAATATTAAAAAGTGGTAATGGGTGTTTTTGGTTAAAAAAATATTATAATTATAAAATTTTTATTATTTATTATATTAAAAATATAGTTTCAAAGTAACTTGGGCACAATCATAAAATATTAGGTTGTAGAAATATTGATCGATTCTTTACAAAAAGGGGGTGTTTAAGGGTGCCTAATTAAATTTAAATATATATATAATTCATGGGGTGCTTCACTCCACCCCCATTCATCCTTTGGCGGGCCCTTCCGCGAATTTGTGAGTATAAATTTATATCTTTTATTATAATATACATTAATAGCTAATCAAAATATTTATATAACACAAATGCCAGATTACTATTCCTCTCATAACTAATATTTTTTTCAAAAGATTGAATTGGAAACTATATTCCACCAAGTTCGACATTCTATCAATCTTCTTTCCAAGGAGCTTTCCTAGATTTTACCTTCTATCCTTTGTTTTTTATCTACCATTTTATATTATATATTTATTCTAAAATTTTTTAAAACAGCCCGTTATTGTTATTTAAAAATCTGCAAATCCTGGAACAGGATAGAATAACGTCTGTAATTTTCTTTAATTGAACGATCTAGCCAGGTCGAATCGAGCAAAATTTAGGGAATTTTTTATAATATTATAATAAAAAAATTTAAAAACCGTGTGAATAAGAGTAGTATTATTTTGGCTATAAAAAAAGTAAATATTCTAAATACGCCACCTCGTGGATTTTTATATATTTATATTTTAAAAATATTCATATATTTAAAAATAATTTACATATATTTGCAATATTATATAGCCATGTATTCACAATAACATATTACTTGCAAATATTTTAATACTTTCTAAATTTTTAATATAACATATATTTTCCATCTTATATAATGTTTAAACGTGTATATTTTTTTTAACTTTATTTTTTTTATAATAAATTAGGGTATAAGTGATAAATAAAAATTTCCATTTTTTTTAAATATTTTTGAAGTTAAGTTTATTAACTATTATTTAAAAAAAAAATTTTTATATTCAATTCAATTTAGTTTTTAGTATCATTCGACTGCTTACCTCTGTCAAAATATTATAAAATTTAATTGCTAAGATTTAGGTAAAGTTTGTTTTGAGGATAATTTTAAAAAAATGAAATAAATTAAATATAATTTATTTAACTATTAAAATATATATGTAGCGCCAAATATAGAAAACAAAAAAAGACATAAATAAATGAAATTTAGTATTTTTGTTTAATTTTTTTTTCTGGTCATGGGTTACATATTTGAATATAAGATTTATTCTCTTGAAGCAAATGTTAAAACTCTGCAAAAACAAAGAGAGACTGATTAATTATTTAATTTTTAAGATAACATGTAGTATATATGTATAATTAACATATGATCCAAAAATTAGGTCAAGTTTCATCACAGTAAGAATCAATAATTTATAAATTGAGTTTTTAAATTATTTTAGGTTGGCCTACAGGCAACCCTACAAAAATAAATTGCAGTTTAGTCAATTGCAGTTTTAGTACACAACCGGCGTTTATTTAAAAAAATTTATAAATTATGTGAGAATATATAAAAATGTATTTTAGTTATGCGTTTACTTCGTAACCAATTAATTATAACATAATGTTTAATTAATTGTTTCGATTTTAATAAAGAATAAAAAAAATACATGGCTGATTAAGCAGTTATATTATTTATTTAAAATATTAGAATATTTGAATCATGCTTGCTTTTATGATATATTTATTTTAAAAAATGGAATTATATCTATTCGCTAGATGGCGCGATGTATTAAAGTTTTACATTTTTCACTATAACATCTAAGAAAATGTAAATTTCTATCCTTGGAGGTTTTTCGGAGGTGGGTTAGAATACTAAAAAGAGGTGATGGATGTTTTTGTTTTTTTTAAAGAAAAATTATTATTATAAAAAATTTTTTTATTGTTATATTAAAAATATAGGTTTTTAACTAGGGCAATCATAAAATATAAGGTTGTAAATATTGATCGCTTCTTTACGAATACGAGGTGTAGTATTATTAAATTATCTACTTTCATCATCTATATTTTAGCTTAATAGAGCTTTTATTAAAATATTGAATAAAGTCTCAAAGTTGAGTCTCAACTTGAAGATTAATTTGAATATTTTTGGATAAATACATAGCTAAACTGTTTTATAGGTGACTTATTTTATATTTTTGAAAGTTTAATTTACTTAAAATAAGACAAAAAACTAAAGTGTGATATATCAATAACAGCTGGTTTAAATTAATTTAACTTGTTTTTTTTATAAGAACCTGTAAATCATAAAAATGGCATTCCTATTCTACAGCTTTCCCTCTAGATAACTGCTAGTAGTGTTGTTAAAAAAAACCGATTTGAGTCGATTTTTCAAAAAGGCCAGAAAATATAAAATGCTTCTTTATTATTCCACTTATTAAATAGGAATAATTACAAATAATTCCTACAAATAATATATGATTATTTTTCAATATTTATTAAATATAAATTATTTTAATCGAATGATAGGTAAAAAATTATTCGACGAATAATATATTTTCCTTATTTCGATTCGAATTTTCGAATCGAATAATTGTGTTATTGGTATTCGTAAAATACGAATCGAATCAAATTAATATCGAATAACAAATAATTTGTTTTTTAGGTATATGTAAACATTGCGATTTGGCATAGATTCCAAGAATTTTTCCCAGCTATGATCAAAATAGGCTTGCATAATGTTATTTTGGTTATAATCCTAATCATGCCATTTTTTTTTAAACCGACCCGATGGGCGTTTTAACAACACGAACTGCTAGGGTCTTTTTCTAATTTATTAACATTTCTCTTCTCTTCTCTT